>NC_139965.1:48092030-48692030 GCF_963993115.1 Abramis brama | reverse complement strand
TTTAGAGAAGAATAAAAATCAAATGTGCCTTTTGCATGCCATACTTGAGCAAAACATCATTCATAGATAATTACAGATTACGAATATGAGATTATAATTCAGTTGCGGTCATTGTGGGTCAATGGGAGTTTCGGTTAAACACTCTGCTAGTTTATCAACACACACACACACACACACACACACACACACACACACACACACACACACACACACACACACACACACACACACACACACACACACACACACACACACAGTCAAGAGCAGTTCTAGCATGGCATGATAAAATAACATCTTCTCTGGCTTGTTCTGGGATGCTGCTCCAGTCATGTGGAAATTACACATGGTGAAAGCCAAGGTTTAGAAATTCAGATAAGCTGGATGTGAACATATGCATGTGCCGGAGAGAAACTGCTCTCTTTCTCAGAATAACTGGCTCTGCGGCAGGGGGTCGTGCCATGAAAACCTCCACGCTATCGCTTTCCAAAAGACGCTTATGTCCTTCCCCAAAATATCAGCTTTTGATCTGTATATGAGACATGACAAAATGGCATTATGCATTAATGCATTTTTTAAACACATCAAAATCTTTAATAGGCAGTAGGGATGGGACGGTATGAAAATTTCATATCACGATAATAGTGACCAAAATTATCATAATTATCAATATAATCACGGTTTTGTTAAAATGAGATCAAAGTGTTCAAAAATAACTGATGCTCACACTGAAAACATTTCAACAAGCTTTATATTTGAAAATCAACAAACAACAAATAAAACAACCAGCTTTATGCACTTTTTTTAAGCAAGATTCTATTCTGTGGCATTTCCTTCCTTATAATGGCCGTCGTCAATAGCAACGCATTATAACAGCACACATCCATGTATCACAACGGACGCGCTCTCTCGTTTCATTCAAATACAACTTGCCGTCTTGCGTCTCCGTTTTTGATTGTATTAAAAATTAAATCAGAGTTGATTTATTATTTACAGAGTCTGATAATATTGTTGTGATCATCTTTTTCTGGACGATTGTTTTGTACGCTGTACAAGATGAATTTATAAACGGGTAAGATTTAACATTAATCTCAATTCAATAAATATAGCTGCGAGCAGCGATTGCGGGCCCAAGCCGGTGGCACCGCCACCCTGGTGCCTTTAGTTACACTAAAGCCACCGGGGTGGCGGTGTCACCGGCTTGGGCCCTCCATCGCTGCTCGCAGCTATATTTATATATATATATATATATATATGCCAGTTGGTGGCGCTATAACTTTGACTCACAATAGTTACATCCATCTGATCGGCCTCTTACCACGAACACACTGCTGCAGTTTCATCAAGATCAGTTAACGTATGCAGAAGTTATATTACTTCGTGTTTCTCTTTTCTCGCCATTGTTTCCTCGCCACGGCCAAACCGTTCGAGATATCAAAAATCCGTCTGGAATTTATCATCCTCAATGTCTTGACTTCATGCTGACCGAGTTTGGATCTATATGTGTACCGAGTTTCATATTAATTCATGCAAGCGTGTTTGATATATGGACCAAGTTTTCAGACCGTGTCCAAGGGGGCGCTGTTGAGCCCCCCTGCCACGCCCGGGTAACAGCTTCAGCCCGGCTCTGATGACCGTGGGTTCTGACCTGTGTGGAAAGTTTCAAGAGTTTCTGAGCACGTTAAGGGCCCCAAAAGCCCCTGAAACCTTGAAAAACAAAGATTAAATGGAATAGACAAATCCCCCTACCAAAACCTACCAAGTTTTGTGATTCTAGGAAAAACTAAGCCCCCATTTTTGACTAAAGGTGGCGCTACTGAGCCATTCCACCACGCCCGTTTCTGAAACTTTGCACATGTCTACTGGATAATAAATGTGATGTGTCTGTCGAGTTTCATGCATTTTTAAGCATGTGAAGAGTCTCAAAAGCATCCGAAAAGAATATTAAAGTTTGATGCGTTGCCACGGCAACAGTATCTAAGATATCAATAATCCTTTCACAGGTCTACATCTGCCGTGTGTCTACATTATACACATAAAGTTTTAAGCAAATCGGGTAAAAATAAGAGAGTGATTTCAAAGCATTTTGAAAGTGACACACTTCCTGTTGCCAGTTGGTGGCGCTATAACTTTGATTCACAAAGGTCACATCCATGTGATCGGCCTCTTACAACGAATACACTGCTGAAGTTTCAGCACGATCAGATAATGTATGCAGAAGTTATAACACACTTCCTGTGTCCCATTATTCGCCATAAATTTGTTTCCTCGCCACGGCCAAACCGTTCGAGATATCAAAAATCTGTTCGCAAGAATTCATCCTCAATGTCTTGACTTCATTCACACCGAGTTTGGCGGCGATCGGATGAATTCACTAGGAGGAGTATTTCACATTCCATTGTATGCGTTTTCCAAACAACGTATAATAACCGACTTCCTGTTGGGCTTTTGTAAAACTTAGAGCACGAAAGTTGTTCGGCCCGATGAGATCTATATGTGTACTGAGTTTCATATTATTACATGCAAGCGTGTTTGATATATGGACCAAGATTTCGGACCCCATTCCAGGGGGCGCTGTCGAGCCCCCCTGCCACGCCCGGGTACCAGCTTAAGTCCGGCCCTGATGGCCGCAGGTTCTGACCTGTGTGCAAAGTTTCAAGAGTTTTTGAGCATGTTAAGGGCCCCAAAAGTGGCAAAAAGGTAAAAAAATAAATAAATATAGCTGCGAGCAGCGATTACGGGCCCAAGCCGGTGGCATCGCCACCCCGGTGCCTTTAGTTACCTAAAGGCACCGGGGTGGCGGTCCCGCCGGCTTTGGCACTTCATCGCTGCTCGCAGCTATATTTATATATATATATATATATACACATTATATACTGTGTGTGTGTGTATATATATATATATATTTTAGGGACAAGACACAGAGAATTTTACTTGCCTGACCTGATTAGAACAACGAAAAAAAAATCTAATAAAAAGATAACTAGGGAATCACTAAATCGAGAGAATTATTCTGATTTTATGATACAATCAAAATATTCCACAACAAATCCTTTAAATGTAACGATATTCAGAACGGAACAAGAATAAAAAAATAACTACAAACAAGCCGGCACCGGGGTGGCGGTGCCGCCGGCTTGGGCCCGTAATCGCTGCTCGCAGCTATATTTATATTTATATTATATATATATATATATATATATATATATATATCTTTAATGTATTTTTATCATGTTGAAAAAGTCTGGTGGGAATAAAATAAACCACTTAGGAGGAGTAGCTAAAAACTCAGAGTCTGACATATCCAAAAAATCCACATTCAAACCAAAATATCTGACTTCCTGTTGCTCGGAGCAAATGACTGTAAATTAGAAAGTTGTCCGGCTCAATGAGACCAATATGCGTACTGATTTTTGTAACTGTGGGTAAAAGTAACCCCCCCCACTTTTGTCAAAAGCATTTTGAAAGTGACACACTTCCTGCTACCAGTTGGTGGCGCTATAACTTTGACTCACAATAGTTACATCCATCTGACTGGCCTCTTACCATGAACACACTGCTGAAGTTTCATCAAGATCAGTTAATGTGTGCAGAAGTTATAACACTTCGTGTTTCTCTTTTCTTGCCATAAATTTGTGTCCTCGCCACGGCCAAACTGTTCGAGATATCAAAAATCCGTCCGCAATTTAGCATCCTCAATGACTTGACTTCATGCTGACCGAGTTTGGAGGTGATTGGATGAATTCTCTAGGATGAGTACATCAAATTCCACAGCATTTTTCAAACAACCCATAATAGCCGACTTCCTGTTGGGCGGATCTAATAACTTAGAGTGCGGAAGTTGTTAGGCCCGATGATATCTATATGTGTACCGAGTTCCATATTAATTCATGCAAGCATGTTTGATATATGGACCAAGTTTTCAGACCGTATTCAAGGGGGCGCTGTTGAGCCCCCCTGCCACGCCCGGGTACCAGCTTCAGCCCGGCCCTGATGACCGTGGGTTCTGACCAGTGTGAAAAGTTTCAAGAGTTTTTGAGCATGTTAAGGGCCCCAAAAGCCCCTGAAACCTTGAAAAACAAAGATTAAATGGAATAGACAAATCCCCTCCACACACACACACAGAGACAGAGAGAGAGAAAATTCTCCAGAAAATCCACATTCAAACCAAAATATCTGACTTTCTGATGGTCTGAGCTAATGACTGTGAATTAGAAAGTTGTCCGGCTCGATGAGAACAATATACATACCGATTTTTGTGATTCTAGGAAAAACTAAGCCCCCATTTTTGACTAAAGGTGGCGCTACTGAGCCCCTCACCACGCCCATTTCTGAAACTTTGCACATGTCTACTGGCTAATAAATGTGATGTGTCTGTCGAGTTTCATGCATTTTCAAGCATGTGAAGAGTCTCAAAAGCATCCGAAAAGAATATTAAAGTTTGATGCGTTGCCACGGCAACAGTATCTAAGATATCAATAATCCTTTCACAGGTCTACATCTGCCGTGTGTCTACATTATACACATAAAGTTTGAAGCAAATCGGATAAAAATAAGAGGGTGATTTCAAAGCATTTTGAAAGTGACACACTTCCTGCTGCCAGTTGGTGGCGCTATAACTTTGACTCACAATAGTCACATCCATGTGATCGGCATCTTACAACGAACACACTGCTGAAGTTTCATCAAGATCAGTTAATGTATGCAGAAGTTATAACACACTTCCTGTTTCCATTATTCGCCATAAATTCGTTTCCTCGCCACAGCCAAACAGTTCGAGATATCAAAAATCCCCTGGCAATTTTTCATCCTCAATGCCTTGACTTCATGCACACCGAGTTTGGTGGCGATCGGGTGAATTCCCTAGGGGAAGTGTTTCAAATACCAGACCATGCGTTTCCAAACAACCCTTAATAGCTGACTTCCTGTTGGGCTGGCGTAAAAAGTAAAAGTACGAAAGTTGTTCGGCCCGATGAGATCTATATATTTACCGAGTTTCATATTATTACATGCAAGCGTGTCTGATTTATGGACCAAGTTTTCGGACCCTGTTCAAGGGGGCGCTGTTGAGCCCCCCTGCCACGCCCGGGTACCAGCTTCAGCCCGGCCCTGATGGCCGCGGGTTCTGACCTGTGTGCAAAGTTTCAAGAGTTTTCGAGCACGTTAAGGGTCTCAAAAGTGCCCGAAAGGTTGACAGAAAAATAATAATAATAATAATAATAATAATAATAATAATAAATATAGCTGCGAGCAGCGATTACGGGCCCAAGCTGGTGGCACCGCAGCCCCGGGGCCTTTAGTTACCTAAAGGCACCGGGGTGGCGGTACCGCCGGCTTTGGCCCTTCATCGCTGCTCGCAGCTATATTTGTATATATATATATATATATATATATATATATATACACACACACATATACATATATACACATATACATATATATATATATATATATATATATATATATATATATATATATATATATATACACACACACACACACACATATACATATATACACATATACATATATAAATATATAAAAGACAGCAAATATTACTTGACTTACCTTATTCTGATTTTATGATGCACTCAAAATATTCCACAACAAATCCTTTAAATTTAATGTAAAAAAAAAACGAAAGTAAGCAGTGTTGGGCTCACGTAACCCTCTCATTAGAATCAAAATGTTTCAACATTTGCCATGTATTTGGATGCTAAACTATTCTTTATTATAGGCTTTGTACTTCACTCGTGTTCCAATATCGACGGAAAAAATCATCCTCTTCACACGCGCAAAAATGTACTTGGAAACATCACAGTGGAGCAGTGCTTACTGTGAATGTACGAATTGTACTACTGACTATTAAGAGCAGTGTAATTTTTATGTTAGGTTGACTATTTTATTATTACATTTTATTAAGTCTACAATGAACAGGCTGCGATGTCAAGATTGCAATGCTGGAATGTGTGTGTGTGTGTTCATGTTTTTCTATCCCGGTGGGGACTTCAACCTGAATGCACACAGACTCATGGGGACTCGTGTCACAGTGGGGACCTAAATAGAGGTCCCCATGGGTAAACAAGCTTATAAATCATACAGAATGAGTTTTTTTGGAAATGTAAAAATGCAGAAAGTTTTCTGTGATGAGTAGGTTTAGGGGTAGGGTTAGTGTAAGGAGATAGAATATACAGTTTGTACAGTATAAAAACCATTAAGTCTATGGAGAGTCCCCACAAAGATTGAACAGTGATTCACGATTGAACAGTGGACACATAAAAACATAGTCCGTCATTATACAGGACGACATTCAAACTGCAAAGTGTTAACTTATATTTGTGTACAGTCGCAATAAAACACAACATTGTGCTTTTGTAAAATAATTTCAAGCAATCCACCCCCTGAAAGGCGCTAATTTTAAAATTAAACTAAAATGCTCACGACTGCACGGGCATTCATAACGGTGCACGTCCACGGCGAGGAACGAGCAGAACAGAGTAAACGTTTTTCAGTTAATTCCTACTTCCATAGGAATTCATTTGAAACGCTCGCTCAACCACTATCAATATCAGTGCAGACGAACATATTTTACTTTCGCTTTTAAGTTGGCAATTCAAAAGCCCCCAGGCGGTGTCACACGTTGATTAACCGGTGGTAAAATATTCTCACCGTCATATACCTAGTATATTTTTAGATAGATACAATAGGCCTACCTGATTTTGAACACAAGAGGGCAGTATAGCCCTATGTATGACTTGATTTTATGGGACTAAATAGTACAATTACTATTTTTAAACTTATAAATAATTCTTAAATTTTAAAAAAAGAATAAAATGGGTTTAGTTGTGATATTTGTATACTTTTATATAGAAATAAATGGTGTATAATTACATTTTTGAAGATATGAGGCTTTTAGTGTTTCCTTTTTGTACATTACTTTAATCCCTCGCCATAGCAAAACCGTTTGAGATATTCAATATCCGTTCACAATTTAGCATCTTTAATGTATTTTCATCATGTTGAAAAAGTTTGGTGTGAATAAAATAAACCACTTAGCAGGAGTGGGTAAAAATGCAGAGGCTGAATTTGCAAATAAATCCACATTCAAAATATCTGACTTCCTGTTGGTCCAAGCTAATGACTGTAAATTAGAAAGTTGTCCAGCTCGATGAGACCAATATACTTACTGATTTTTGTAATTGTGGGTAAACCTAACCCCCCCACTTTTGTCAAAAACATTTAGAAAGTGACACACTTCCTGCTGCCAGTTGGTGGCGCTATAACTTTGACTCACAATAGTTACATCCATCTGATCGGCCTCTTACCACGAACACACTGCTGAAGTTTCATCAAGATCAGTTAATGTATGCAGAAGTTAAACCACTTCGTGTTTCTCTTTTCTCGCCATAAATGCGTTTCCTCACCACGACCAAACCGTTCGAGATATCAAAAATCCGTCCGCAATTTAGAATCCTCAATGTCTTGACTTCATGCACACCGAGTTTGGTGACAATTTAATTAATTTTCTAGGAGGAGTGTTTCAAATTCCACAGCAAGCGTTCTCCAAACAACCCATAATAGCTGACTTCCTGTTGGGCTGGCGTGAAACTTGACAGAGGGAAAGTTGTTCGGCCCGATGAGATCTATATGTGTACCGAGTTTCATATTAATTCATGCAAGCGTGTTTGATATATGGACCATGTTTTCAGACCCCATTCAAGGGGGCGCTGTTGAGCCCCCCTGCCACGCCCGTTTCTGAAACTTTTCACATGTCTACTGGCTAATAAGTGTTATGTGTCTGTCGAGTTTTATCCAATTTCAAGCATGCTAAGAGTCTCAAACGCATCCGAAAAGAATATTAAAGTTTGATGCGTTGCCACGGCAACAGTATCTAAGATATCAATGATCCTTTCACAGGTCTACATCTGCCGTGTTTCTACATTATACACATAAAGTTTGAAGCAAATCGGGTAAAAATAAGAGAGTGATTTCAAAGCATTTTGAAAGTGACACACTTCCTGCTGCCAGTTGGTGGCGCTATAACTTTGACTCACAATAGTCACATCCTTGTGTTCGGCCTCTTACAACGAATACACTGCTGAAGTTTCATCAAGATCAGATAATGTATGCTGAAGTTATAATACACTTCCTGTGTCCCTTATTCGCCATAAATTTGTTTCCTTGCCACGGCCAAACCGTTTGAGATATCAAAAATCCGTCCGCAATTTAGCATCCTCAATGTCTTGACTTCATGCTGACCGAGTTTGGTTGCGATTGGACGAATTCTCTAGGAGGAGTACATCAAATTCCAGAGGATGCGTTTTTCAAACAATCCATAATAGCTGACTTCCTGTTGGGCGGAGCTAATAACATAGAGTGCAGAAGTTGTTCGGCCTGATGAGATCTATATGTGTACCGAGTTTCATACTAATACGTTCTTGTATGTGTCCAAGATTTCAGATTGTGTTCTAGGGGGCGCTATTGAGCCCCCCTGCCACGCCCCGGGTACCAGCTTCAGCCCGGCCCTGATGGCCGCGGGTTCTGACCTGTGTGCAAAGTTTCAAGAGTTTTCGAGCACATTAAGGGCCCCAAAAGTGCCATAGAAGTAGAAAAAAATAATAATAATAAACAATTAAAGCTGCAAGCAGCGATGAAAGGGCCCTCGCACCCGTGCCATCAACACTCGGTGGCTTTAGGAAGACAGAGCATGGTTGGGAAATGTACATTTAAGGAGGTATATATAGTAAGAGTATGTCAAAGTCAGTTACAAAATGTTTTGTATAATGGTGATAATAGCATGCTTCATGACTCAGCTAAGTGTTGCTAGCATGTTTAGTCTGTTTCTAGCATGCTTAGTACACAATAATTATGTGGTTAGTACTGCATTACTGTGTTAACCATGTCAGTTTCTGTTGCCAGTAGGTGGCGTTATGACTATAGCTGAATATGAGCATGGATATGTGTTCAGGACAGAACTCTTATCAAACGTGTGAAGTTTGGTGCAAATTGGAAATTGCCTTCTTGAGTAACAAAAAAGTCATGTTTCATTGAATTAGCATTCTTTAGCACTTAGCTAAGCATTGTTAGCATGTTTTAACATGTTTCTAGCATGTTTAGAACTCAATGGCATTTTTAACATGTTGCTAGAACGGCATCAACGTGTTAAACATGTCACTTCCTGTTGCCAGTAGGTGGCGCTATTACTATAAATGAACATTCTCATGTAGATGTATTCAGGCCATGACTCTTATCAAAAGTGTGAAGTTTGGGGCAGATTGGACATTCCATGCCTGAGTTATAGCAAATTCCTATTTAATTGCAATAATAGCATGCTTTAGCACTTAGCTAAGAGTTTGCTAGCATGTTTTAGCATGTTTCTAGTATGTTGTTAGCATGTTTAACACTTGCTGGCATCTTTTTTATATGTTATTAGGAGTCCATAACAGTGTTAAACATGTCACTTCCTGTTGCCAGCAGGTGGCGCTATGACTGTAACTGAATATAAGCATGGTCATGAGTTCAGGACAGAACGCTTATCAAAAGTGTGAAGTTTGGGGCAGATTGGACATTCCATGCCTAAGTTACAGCAACTTCCTGTTTCATGGCGAAACATCGAAATTTGTCAGGCCGCCGAGGACCCGCCCTTTGACGAAAACTCAAGATCTTCGCAATTTAATGTCGCAAAGGCCTTAAGATTACACTCACCAAATTTGAAGATGATCAGATTAAAACTGTAGGAGGAGTTCGTTAAAGTACGAGGCCTGAAAATGGCAAAAACTGCACAAAAATCTGAGAGGAAGTTCAAAATGGCTGACTTCCTGTTGTGTTTAGGGCTATGCTCCAAGAGACTTTTTTGTAGGTATTAGGTCATTACATGTATGTACCGAATTTCGTGCACGTACGTGGAACGTTGCGGGAGGCGCACTCCGTTGAACTTTTATAGGTGGCGCTATCGAGCCATTTTGCCCCATCCAATTCTGAAACCTATATCAGATGTAAATTTTCGCCAGTTCTGACGCGTGTGCAAAGTTTCGTGAGTTTTCGAGCATGTTTAGGCCCTCAAAAATGCAATTCAATGCGGAGAATAATAATAATAATAATAATAATAATAATAAACAGAGCAATTCCAAGAGGGTCCTCACACCATCGGTGCTCGGGCCCTAAATATATATAAATATAGCTGCGAGCAGCGATTACGGGCCCAAGCCGGTGGCACCGCAACCCCGGTGCCTTTAGTTACCTAAAGGCACCGGGGTGGCGGTGCCCCTGGCTTTGGCCCTTCATCGCTGCTCGCAGCTATATTTATATATATATATATATATATCTTTAATGTATTTTTATCATGTTGAAAAAGTTTGGTGTGAATAAAATAAACCACTTAGGAGGAGTAGCTAAAAACTCAAGAGTCTGACATATCCAAAAAATCCACATTCAAACCAAAATATCTGACTTCCTGTTGCTCGGAGCTAATGACTGTAAATTAGAAAGTTGTCCGGCTCGATGAGACCAATATGCGTACTGATTTTTGTAACTGTGGGTAAAGGTAACCCCCCCACTTTTGTCAAAAGCATTTTTAAAGTGACACACTTCCTGCTACCAGTTGGTGGCGCTATAACTTTGACTCACAATAGTTACATCCATCTGACCGGCCTCTTACCACGAACACACTGGTGAAGTTTCATCAAGATCAGTTAATGTATGCAGAAGTTATAACACTTCGTGTTTCTCTTTTCTCGCCATAAATTCGTGTCCTCGCCATGGCCAAACCGTTTGAGATATCAAAAATCCATCCGCAATTTAGAATCCTCAATGTCTTGACTTCATGCTGACCGAGTTTAGAGGCGAGTGGATGAATTCTGTAGGAGGAGTACATCAAATTCCACAGCATGCGTTTTTCAAACAACCCATAATAGCCGACTTCCTGTTGGGTGGAGCTAATAACTTAGAGTGCGGAAGTTGTTCAGCCCCATGAGATCTATATGTGTACCGAGTTTCATATTAATTCATGCAAGAGTTTTTGATATATGGACCAAGTTTTCAGACCGTGTTCAAGGGGGCGCTGTTGAGCCCCCCTGCCACGCCCGGGTACCAGCTTCAGCCCGGCCCTGATGACCGTGGGCTCTGACCTGTGTGCAAAGTTTCAAGAGTTTTTGAGCATGTTAAGGGCCCCAAAAGCCCCTGAAACCTTGAAAAACAAAGATTAAATGGAATAGACAAATCCCCCCCACCCCCTCCACACACACACACACACATAGAGACAGAGAGAGAGAGAGAGAAAATTCTCCAGAAAATCCACATTCAAACCAAAATATCTGAATTTCTGATGGTCTGAGCTAATGACTGTGAATTAGAAAGTTGTCCGGCTCGATGAGAACAATATACATACCGATTTTTGTGATTCTAGGAAAAACTAAGCCCCCATTTTTGACTAAAGGTGGCGCTATTGAGCCCCTCACCACGCCCATTTCTGAAACTTTGCACATGTCTACTGGATAATAAATGTGATGTGTCTGTCGAGTTTCATGCATTTTCAAGCATGTGAAGAGTCTCAAAAGCATCCGAAAATAATATTAAAGTTTGATGCGTTGCCACGGCAACAGTATCTAAGATATCAATAATCCTTTCACAGGTCTACATCTGCCGTGTGTCTACATTATACACATAAAGTTTGAAGCAAATCGGGTAAAAATAAGAGAGTGATTTCAAAGCATTTTGAAAGTGACACACTTCCTGCTGCCAGTTGGTGGTGCTATAACTTTGACTCACAATAGTCACATCCATGTGATCGGCCTCTTACAACGAATACACTACTGAAGTTTCATCAAGATCAGTTAATGTATGCAGAAGCTATAACACACTTCCTGTGTCCCATTATTCGCCATAAATTTGTTTCCTCACCATGGCCAAACCGTTCGAGATATCAAAAATCTGTTCGCAAGAATTCATCCTCAATGTCTTGACTTCATTCACACCGAGTTTCGTGGTGATTGGATGAATTCCCTAGGAGGAGTATTTCACATTCCATTGTATGCGTTTTCCAAACAACGTATAATAACCGACTTCCTGTTGGGCTGGCGTAAAACTTAGAGCACGAAAGTTGTTCGGCCCGATGAGATCTATATGTGTACTGAGTTTCATATTATTACATGCAAGCATGTTTGATTTACGGACCAAGTTTTCGGACACCATTCCAGGGGGCGCAGTCGAGCCCCCCTGCCACGCCCGGGTACCAGCTTCAGTCCGGCCCTGATGGCCGCAGGTTCTGACGTGTGTGCAAAATTTCAAGAGTTTTTGAGAATGTTAAGGGCCCCAAAAGTGGCAAAAAAAAAAAAAAAAAAAAATCCTTACGGAAACAATAGGGCCTTCGCCCTTTCAGGGCTTGGGCCCTAATAATCCTACCGAAAACAATAGGGCCTTCGCCCTTTCAGGGCTTGGGCCATAATAATCCTAACGAAAACAATAGGGCCTTCGCCCTTTCAGGGCTTGGGCCCTAATAATCCTAACGAAAACAATAGGGCCTTCGCCCTTTCAGGGCTTGGGCCCTAATGAATAAAAAAAAAATAAAAAATAATAATCCTTACGAAAACAATAGGGCCTTCGCCCTTTCAGGGCTTGGGCCCTAAAAAAATAATCCTTACGAAAACAATAGGGCCTTCGCCCTTTCAGGGCTTGGGCCCTAAATACACAAATTATGTGGTAAAAAAAAAAAAAAAAAAAAATCGGTGTAATAAGTATACAATGAATATCACAATGAATGTCACTCTTAATAGTCTTGTTTGAACTTGTTCCTTCGTCTTTGGCTCAAAGCCACTTGCTGCGAACTTTTCTTTGCGGAAGCTTCACGTTTATTTCAAGTGAGTGAGATAAAATATTTTAACTCAAAACAACATTTTGTCCCCAATTATTTCCCAGACGTAGTTTTGGTATTGAGGTCAAAGTTAAATTGCCTTGCGTTCACTATACAACAGTGGGTGATGGTCACACAAGACGACTCGACAGATTTGAAGTGTTTCCCCCCTATTGTAGTGTCCATCCTCGATTAAGTTTCACTCAGGACTTTCGTAAAAGCTAAAATATGACCACACCTCAGATTTGGTCCTCTTAAAAGGCTGAAAAATCTCCCAAGCATGGTCACTGCCTTCCGCCATTCCTTCTCGATTAAAAAAACATTGTGCGCTGCGCCTGCGTCAGAGCTGTTGCTGTCTTTACAGGATTTACAGTGAGTTATTAAAATCGTGATAATCAAACACGGTTTTAATGATAATTCAATTTTAAACGATAATACTAACCGTCAGTACATTTTATTGTGGTTTATAGTGAAACCGGTAATCGTCCCATCCCTAATAGGCAGCTCATAATAGAAGCTGAAATAAAGTTAAAGGAGGAATAATGTACATTATTTTCTTTTTCCCCCTGCAGAGGTCAATTTATTATACACTGAACAAAATTATAAACGCAACCCTTTTGTTTTTGCCCACATTTTTCATGAGCTGAACTCAAAGATCTAAGACTTTTTGTATGTACACAAAAGGCCTATTTCTGGGCTCCTAGGATCTCGTCACGGTATCTCTGTGCATTCAAAATGCCATCAATAAAATGCACCTGTGTTCGTTTTCCAGAACATACGCCTGCCCATACCATAACCCCACCGCCGACATGGCCACTCGATCCACAACGTTGACATCAGCAAACCGCTCACCCACACGACGCCATACGCGCTGTCTGCCATCTGCCCTGTACAGTGAAAACCGGGATTCATCTGTGAAGAGAACACCTCTCCAAAGTGCCAGACGCCATCGAATGTGAGCATATGCCCACTCAAGTCGGTTACGACGGCGAACTGCAGTTAGGTCGAGACCCCGATGAGGGCGACGAGCATGCAGATGAGCTTCCCTGAGACGGTTTCTGACAGTTTGCAGCTGTCTGGGTGGCTGGTCTCAGACGATCTTGGAGGTGAAGATGCTGGATGTGGAGGTCCTGGGCTGGTGTGGTCACACGTGGTCTGCGGTGTTTGGGATGCTCTGGATCGGCATATACGACAGCGTGTTCCAGGTCCTGCCAATATCCAGCAACTTCGCACAGCCATTGAAGAGGAGTTTTTTTTTTTATACAGTAAAACTGCACATTTTAGAGTGGCCTTTTATTGTGGCCAACCTAAGGCACACCTGTGCAATAATCATGCTGTCTAATGAGCATCTTGATATGCCACACCTGTGAGGTGGATGGATTATCTCGGCAAAGGAGAGGTGCTCACTTACACAGATTTGTGAACAATATTTGAGAGAAATAGGCCTTTTGTGTACATAGTAAAAGTCTTAGAGTTCAGCTCATGAAAAATGGGGGCAAAAACAAAAGTGTTGCGTTTATAATTTTGTTTGGTGTATAAGTCAAGGTTTTTTTTGCACCCCAAAATTAGTCAATTTATTTGTTCATGCATTCTATTTGACAACTCAGGAAAACTAGGTCACAGGGGAAACACAATGAAAATAACATAACTCTGACAATAGCTAAAGAGTTCAGAGGAGGGAGGGGGCTCTGGAGGAGGACGAGGACCTGGAGAGGGGTGAAACAAAAAGTCCAACACAAAAGTCCAAGGAGGAAATGGAGGGTGGGAGGAGCCAAGGGGGAGCCTGGAGCAGGAGGAGTCAGATGTTGGTCCAGAGACCAGCCATGACGAGGCCCCAGGGTGGAGTCGAAGCCAGGAGGAGCCATGCTGGAGACATGACAGGCACCCCCCTAGGGACAGCCGATGGAGACACCACTGGAGATGGAGACCCAGGGGTCGTGGGCGGGGCTTTCCTCCCAGGTTCCTCTGTGCCCGTAGGAGAAGACCCAGTCTGGGCAGAGAGCGAGACCTGAGACCTCCTTGGTGGTTTATAAAAGCAACCACAGTCCTGTTGTCCAAATGGACCAGGACATGAATCACAGCCATTATCTACAGGCGGTTTATGTGCAAGCTCGACATAGGAGTTGCTATTTTGCCATTGCACAGGGCACCCCCGCCAGCCTTGGAAGTGTCTGTCACGACCACTTTCCCCCTGGAAACTGTTCTGGTAAAACAGGGGTGATTTCCAAGGGACCAAGGCTCTGACTCAACCATGGGTCACCTTGAGAGAGGGTTGGCCTGTGTATGCCACGCATGGGGTGGGACAAGGCCTTTCAACCAGAGCTGGAGTGGTCACATATGGATCAGGCCCAGCAGAATGACCGAGGAAGCTGCCGCCATGTGGCCCAGCAGCTTCTGAAGCCTTATGAGGGGGTGAAAAGACCCCAGTTTGAACAAGGTCGCCATGCTTCTGATTTTCAAGGCGCTCTTGTGAAAGCCATGCCTTAATTTGGGCTGAGTCGAAAACTTCTCCCAGGAATGAAAGTATTTGGCTGGGGAGCAGCGAGCTTCTGCCAAACTTGACCCTAAAGCCCAGGTTCTCAAGATAGCTGAGAAGCTGGGACCTGTGGGCGCAAAGCTCCCTCTCCGACTGGAGGAAGTAACGGCTTTAGAAGCCTGACTGGCTGTGTTCCGTGGCTACTTTCTCCATGGTGCCTTTTTCCAGCAGAGACTGAACTTCGGATTCTTTAGCTGCGGAAAAAGAGTGGCAGGACATGCAAATTATTGGACATTTAGAGGCAAACAGATGCACAGTGCAAACTTCGGAGATGGTTACATCCACAAAGAAGACCCCGACAAAGAGAAAGTGTGCCCGAACGACTTATTTCATTGGAGGCAACGAGATCTGCAAGAATACTTTTCTGTTTCTTATGGGGTGAGTTTCCATAAACATCAAAGTTTGTCGTTTTGTGTTAATTCTAAGAACATGTACACGTTATCTCATGTTTAGTCCATGTTTAGACCTTCCCATACCTACCTATTGTTATTAGCTAGCTCAGGACTGTCGTTTTAATTGTAATCGTTAGCATCATATCACTTGCCAAAAAACCCCATTACTATAATGAGCTTTTAGATGGTAATGTGAGCATCTGCTATTAATTTGAATAATGCTTCAATTGCTTGAATTGACTGGTGTTAATGACTTAGCCCACGTAAACCTGCCTGTTAGCATTCTTGAATTGAATGTGATGCTAATAATTTTAGCCAGTGGTGGAGGAAGAACTACTTAATATTCTTACCAAGGATTTACTAACGTAATAGTAAATGTATCAGATTAAATTCCTACTTAAGTAAAAGTATAAAGTATCTGTAGCCGTAAAATGTGCATTATAAGTCAAAAGTAAAAGTATTTATGAAGAGTTTAATGTACAGGATTTTTTTAATCCTTTGACTCAAACCAGGTCTAACCACTAACTGAGGTCTAAACCAGGACTAAACCAAGACTAAACCAGGAAGTACAGATACAGTCTCTAAAATGTAGTGAAGTAAAAGTAAAAAGTATTCATCATAAAATGTACTTCAGTAAAGTAAAATTACCTATAATTTGTACAATACATTCTGATATAGGTGACAAGATGCCTGTTAGCAAGACCATGATGTTAATTATTATTATTTTATTTTTTTTCAGCATTGGCAGAGACACCCTGGCTGATATAGTCAAACACTATGAGGAGAATGGGGCAAGACCACGTTTGAGGAAGAAGCACTCACTGCCACGTCCACCAGCCAGGTTCATCAGCCCTGAGGATATCAACAGAGTTGTGGACTTCATAAAAAATATGCAGAAGACAATGCCATCATGCTGCCTGGCCGACAGCCTGGGCATAAGGATTGGCCTGTGAAGTTGCTGCCAACTCATGTGTCCAAGGCCTCAGTGTGGCGTCTCTACGTGAAGTCTGCTATATAAGTCCTATACAGTTTTATCGGTAGATGCTAAGAGACATTTATTTATATATTACCTGTTTGCAAACTTTTTTTTTTTCTTTGATGGCACATTTTCCTGACCTTTTTGCTCCCCCCTGTGCTTTACAGCTTTACAGGGGGGAGCTTTACAGGGGGTATGGCTTATCTAAATGAGATGTTAATGAGCCCTATTGTCACTCCCAGCAGCAGAGAGGTGAGAACTGCACAATCTTTAGAGACCGTTTTCTCCCCTTTGAGCTTTTTTGAGTGCCTACCTTCAAATGGCCACAACTTCTCAAAATATTATCAGATTTCCATGTGTTACACATCGTTGGAAAGCTTGGAGACTACACTTTCAGAATCTGTGAATAACTCAAAATGCCCCAGAACCGACTTGTGTCCCTACTTTCTGTGATCAGTCACAAATGGGAGAGTAGCACCTGTTACAGCATTAAGAGGAGAAATGCTCTTTTTGTGAGAATGTAAATTTTATGTGGTTTGCTATAACAGCGATAAGTTGTTTTGTGCGCTTACTGGTGGGGCGGGCTCAGAACCGGCAACAAACACATCGTCTCCAGCGCCCTGAGCTGAAGAGGGGCTGGAAGACGGGCACGTTTTGATGGTGATCCGGCCTCAGCGGGACTTAATCCTTTCCACCTTAATTTTAGCGAGATTGAGCTATAAGTGACACTCCAGCACTACTAAGCTGGCCATAGCACGGCCGATGGCTTGGGCGGTGGCTTTGGCAATGCGCAAGACCAAGTTCATGGCGCTGCACAGCTCTTTGAACATCACAGGGTTACGTCCAGACTAGTCCATGTTGAGGAGAAGCCAGGCCTGACAAGTGCAGAGGCGGCCTTAGAAAAAGCATGGAGAGCACTATCTTTGATGAACGGCTTTGAGGCGCTGCGTTTTTAAAACAAACGGTGGTGAAAACATGCTCTTGTACAGTAAAATATTCTCTATGAGTCTTGCTTGATAGTCACAGGGGATAAGTGTCATATTGAGCTGCCGAGCAGTCAGCGCTGTTCTCAGCTGCAGAGCTGTTAGCACCGTTCTCGCTCTCACAGTGAGAGCAGCTGGTCTTAGTGAGTGTAGTGGTGAGTGCAGGGGTGCCCTTCATGAGCCGCATCCACGGCGCGAAATTTGAAGCAATGCCGCTGGAAATTTGTTCAGAAATTGCTCTTTTAAGTCGCCGGATGGCTGCAGGGGAATTGCTGTGTCAGCTGTTGCTGAAGCGCCTTTATTTGCTTCAAGGCCCCTTCGACGGCAAGAGGAAAAGGCGAGAAAGAGGCTTCAGTCTTCTTCGGAGCAGCGAGATGATCTGAAGGAGAAAGATTCTGACAAGACAGGCATTTCTGCATGGCTTATATAGGCAGCGAAACCCTGCCCTTTTTGGCAGGCTGAAATGCCATTTGTCTGTACACTTGCACAGACGTGAACTAGGCTTGCTGCGATAGTCTGTGTTGCCGGTGTTACCAGTGTTCAGCAGCAACACCAATTACATCCCTTTCCCACCGCGGCACCACCCCCCACCATCGTTTAGATCTATTTATAGTTATTACAATCATTTCGTTCAGTTAGAGAACAGACACTACAATTAAAAACTGAACGTGTCTGCTCAATGCAGCGTGAGCCGAACAAGAGTCGCAACACATATCAGCAGCAGGAGTCAGATTTCTCCTCACTTAGCCTATTTCGCCCTCACTCGAGATTTTTTCAAATCGAAATATAAAAGCGCCTATTTAAGCGAGTTTGTCATTGTTCTGTTTTGTTGTTGTGTTTTTCATTAAGAATAATAATGAACATGAATTGGCGCTAATTCTAAAGCGAAAGTAAAATGCGCACAACCGCAAAGGAATTCATAATGGTGTGTGTCAACTGGCACGGAGCGAGCGGAGCAGAGCAAGTGTTTTCAGTTCATTCCTATGGAAGCTCAACTTCCAAGACTGTTGTTATTTGTACCTTCTATTTGTACCTTGTTATTTGTTCCGTGACAAATACTAAAATAACTCTGTTCGTTACAATCAAAAAACAAAAAAATATTTTGATTCAGAAATTAAAACTTGTTAATTGTAGAAAAAGTGTTATTTGTTTTGGCATTTAACAGCATTTAATATTCAACTGCATAAATACTTACAAAAAAACAACAACACTTGAACTGAAATATATATAAATATATAAATATAAATATATAAATATAAATATACATATACATATATACATATATATGATAGTTCTTCTACATTAAATGTAAGCAATAGAGTGTTTATAAATCACCAAAGACCTACAGAGGTCACTGGGTTATTATGGGATGTTTGTGCTGTTATGGGGAAACCTAATGAGCCAGACTGAGTCACACTCACACACACACACACACACACACACACACACACACACACACACACACACACACACACACACACACACACAGCAAGAGATTTATTCTGCTATAAAACTTTATGGTGGATCATTGTGAGGGAGTTTGAGCTGCCTGAAGCTCTTCCAGGCCTGAAGAAGATGTTTCAGCTCTTGTTAAGAGAGAAAACTGTCATTGAGAGCAAATAAAACCAAACGTCCACAATCACTGAGCTGCCGTGGGCCGTTACATCAGTTCAGTGACCCGAGGGAGACCAGCGCGACCTTCAAGGTCAACAGGTGAGCGTATGTCCGTTTGGCCTCATTATTACCATGTTGTTTTGTACATGATGACAAACTAGTCAAGGAATTAAATGAAATGAATAAATAAACAGATGCTAATAAGACCAAACACACAGACGTTTATATCCACAGGGAAACATGCGCGCATGAACAAATGAGCAAAGATATTCAGAATACTAATAACTCCACAATATACTGAAAAAACACACAAAACAAATACAAAAACACCTCACCTGCTCTGAACACACACACACAAACCATGACATCATCTTCAAACATCCATATACAGTAATAATGTATGTGCGCTTGTGTGTGTGTGTGTGGGTGCGCACGTGTGTGTGTGACCCTAATTACACAAACAATATGAAATAAGCAACATGAATCATAACTGCTGTTTTGGAGCAAGGTCACGGTTTGAGGCCGTGCATTACTTTGATTCTACCAGGTTGTTTTCAGAAAGCCCATTAACTGTAGAAAAACACCAAACTGCAGCTTACTTTTAAAAAACACTGACCACAGTAACAGACAAAAGACACCAGTGTTCAATAAATAAACTAATAATAATCACAATACCAATTCTATATATACCAAGTAATGTAGTTTATTAGTGCAATTGTAGACCTCCTACAGTTAAAGTTACAGTTCAGATATATACAGTAGATTTGGCACATTGATATAAATTCAACTAACTAACTTTTCCCTCAAGGGATGACATTTACCCCCTTGAATTGAGCAACTTTTTTTCTAACCTTATTAAATGTATACTGTTCGTGTCATGTTTTATATCATGTTCTTAAAATAATATTAAGTTCTTGTTTATTGAAATGTTGTATAAAATCAATAGTATTTGCGATTGTCCTGATATTCAGTCATTTGGCTCCAGATTTGTAATATGGAAACCCAATTATTTAATGTGTTTCTGGGTGACTATCAAACCGTCACTGCGTAAATGTTCAACCTTTGACGTGTGTGTCATGTGACTATAAACATATGTATTGTCTTCAAATGATAGTGATGTTGATATATGGATTGTTAATGTAAATTTTCATGGTGCGTTTATTAGCGTGGATGTCTGCGTTTGACACCTGTGCCGTTACAGTCTGATGTGACAGCGCAGATGCTGTATTACGCTTGCGTGATCTCCTGCGCATAATTCCAGAACATCTAACAGTGTTGAGAAATCAATGTGTCACACAGCTGTTTGATCTGCCCACTTCTGTTACGATTAGAATGAGAGAGAGAAGTGGAAGAGCAGACGAAATTGTGCAGGAGGGAATTAGAGCACGAGACACAAAAAAAGATGAGTAACTCCAGGGTCCATCATGTTCTGATCCACCCGTGTGGAAGTTTCCCATACACATTGAGCACGATGAAGCTCTGAAGACGCTCAAAGTGCAGGGAAATCAAGTGTTAAGAAACAGCTGAGATCTGAGGAGAATCTGTGGTTATTTATAGCTCGCCGACCAGATTTACATTCGTTTAGACTTAATAAAGTACAGTTACAGCTTCTGGCTTGATCAAAAGAGCTTCTGAGGGGGGGTTATATAACAAGCGACTGTGTTAAAACATGACGTGAATGTGAGCAATTACACGCGTTCGCTTGAAACGCGGAGCAACCATTTAATTACGTTTACGAGAGTTTGATCGAGTGGAGTGGCTGATAGTGAATTAAAATGTGAAGTTAAAGGGGTGGTTGATTATGATTTCACTTTTCTAACTTTAGTTAGTGTGTAATGTTGCTGTTTGAGCATAAACAACATCTGAAAAGTTACAACGCTCAAAGTTCAAAGCAAAGGGAGATATTTTCTTTTAAAGAAATTGCTTTTTAAGGACTACAACAAATGGTTGGTAGGGACTACACGAGATTCTTCGCGGGTTAGTGACATCACAAACTCAAAAATGGTAAAAAAAATGGTAAATGGACTGCATTTATATAGCGCTTTCACAGACCTATGGCCACCAAAGCGCTTTACATTGCCTCACATTCACCCATTCACTCACTCATTCATACACCGACGGCGGTGTCAGCCATGCAAGGCGCCATCCAGCTCGTCGGGAGCAGCTGGGGTTAGGTGTCTTACTCATGGACACCTCGACACTTGGTCAAGTGGAACCGGGGATTGAACCACCAACCTTTCGGTTTGTAGACAACCTACATGAACCACTGAGCCACTGCCGCCCCGATGTACATAATGTACATAAACCCCGCCCCCGGGAATGCAATTTATAGATTATCATGACAGAATATGCTAATCAATGACTAGAAGATACACATAAGCTACATAAATTCATCAACTAACCATTCAGAAACGTCCTGTTAAATTCTACATTTTGTCACTTCTTGAGTCTCTCCATCATTGTCTGACTCTGGTTTGAACATAAATGGCTAAAAGTTTTTGAAATTTCCAGTGCATGTCTGTGTGAGGTAAAAGGACACAAGCTGTTGTAGCTCCACCCTCTGAGCCAGCTCATTTGCATGTAAAGGAACAGACACAAAAACTGTGCGTTTTTGCTCACCCTCAAAAAGTGACAATTTTAATTCAATTCAATTTGATGGAATTTTAACTGAAATTCCTAAATCTTAAAAAAAAAATTGGCTGTTTTTGAGTGTAGCAGGGTGCAAGCAACGGCATTGTCATGGGATTGATTCCCAGGAAACGCATGAGCCAACAAACCTAATAACTTGTAGAGAGTTATCTTCGATAAAAGTGTCTGCCTGTGTAAACGTCAAAAGCATCAATGGCACAATTGTGTTTCTCTAACACATACAAACATTACAATTTTAACCGCTGATTCCAGGTAAAATAGGGGGATATTTTTTGTCCCACGTCTGAAGAAGCGGTCAATGGCTCTGCTTCTGTCGTGGGCTGATCCATGTGCTGATAGAAATGCCACACGGTTCTCCAACCGAACAACCTCCCACTCACACGCTATGCTCCGGAGGGGGGCCGGCCGACGCATGCTTAAAAATGTGATATTTATTCATGAAATTAAAGAGGGCGCAATTAACCGAGCTTGACGAGGGAGGTGATTGCCTTCATTTGCATAGAGTGCAGGACCTGTTAAGATTATTCACATTATTATTATTGTTTTTATTTCTTCTCTGCATCAGATTTGAAATATTTTGTTGTTCATTGTTCTCAAGGCAAAGACAGACAAACAGCTCCGTGTATGTAAATTACACAGGCGAAACATGTTTAAACTGGTTAGAGGAACATGGCTGCAGTGTTTATTTTTTAAAAGATACTGTATTGAGTTCTTTAGTTTGGAGCGAATCTTGTGTGTTAGACAGTCAGCGTGGAGACAGACGGGTGTTTGTGAGCGTATCCAGTATGTGTGTTTGCATCACTGACACAGCTGTCAGAAGCAGATGCAATTTTTCCTCTTAAGTGAACACAACACACACACACACACACACACACACACACACACACACACGCACACACACACACACACACACACACACACACACACACACTACAGTTCTGTATGGTTAATGATAATAATGTGGCAAGACAATTGCACAAGTTAGTAAGTAGCTTTACTTTTATCACCTATAACTAAAACACCAAGACACAGTTTTAAAAATAGTGTAGCTTTTCCAATAACAAGCTACAACAAATGCTGTTATGTTATAAAAAAATATATTTTGACCTGTGTTGCACGTGGTTTTATAATCACATAAGCATATTGAGGGGATTTTAATAGTGTCTTTGAGTAGTGTTATTTTTATTTTTTTGGATAGTTTGTTTGAATAAACCAGTTAAAAATAATCCACCATTCAGAATGAAACTGGATATTCAACAAGAAAAGAAAATATGTCAAATATGTTGGTTGAGACTAATATTGGTTACACTGTATATAAATTGTCCACTTTACAATACAATACAATGTTTATTTATAAAGCACAATTTAAAAACAACCAAAGTTGACTAAAGTGCTGTACAAAAAATAAAAAAATAAAAAAAATAGTAATAGTAAAAAATAGTAATGATAATAATCTAAGAATAAAACAAGCTGTAAAATAGGTGTAACACACGAAAGTAAAGTCATAAAACAGCAAGTCAAGATAAATTAAACGCCAAAGAAAATAAATGAGTCTTAAGAGTAGACTTAAAAGTAGATAAAGTTGGGGCAGTTCTGATATGAACCGGAAGACTATTCCATAGTTTAGGGCCGATGACAGAAAAGGCACGATCACCTCTATTTTTTAGTCTTGTGCTGGGAACTTGCAATAGTCCAGAATTAGCAGATCTAAGTGACCTTGACTGAGTGTAGAGATGTAGCAGATCTGACAAGTACTGTGGTGCCTCATTATGAATAGATTTAAAACAAACAATAGAATTTTAAAATCAATTCTATATTTGACCGGCAGCCAATGTAGTGAGATCAAGACCGGCGTGACAGAATCATATTTACGTTTTCCATAAAGAAGCCGAGCCGCTGCATTCTGAACTAACTGTAGACGTGAAACACAAGCCTGTGGACCACCGATATACAATGAATTACAGTAGTCCAGTCGAAATGTAACGAAAGCATGCATAACCATTTTGAATTTCTTAAGGGAAAGAAATGGCTTCACCTTTGACAGAAGACGAGATGATAAAAACATGACTTAACCACAGTACTTATCTGCTTATCGAATTTAAGATTAATATCAAACCAAACACCCAAGTTTCTGACACATGTAGTACTATAAAGTGACAAAGATGCAAATTCAAAATCATGTACATAGTGTTTGTTTGAACCAAACACAATAAATTTGTTTTTACTCTCATTAAGGCTCAGGAAGTTAGACGCAAGCCAGAGTTTTAGTTCTTCCAAAGAATCCATAATAGGCTTTAAGGCCTGCTTATCATCACGCTTCAAAGGGATATAAATCTGGCTGTCGTCTGCGTACAAATGAAAAGAGACCCCAAACTTGTTAAAAATAGACCCTAGTGGAAGCATATAAATGGAAAACAGTACAGGACCAAGAATTGAACCCTGGGGAACACCAGAATTTAAGGTTATTTCAGAGGAGGAATGGTGTCCAATATTAGCCGCTTTCCGACCGGAGGAACCTTTTCACAGTTCCTAGAACTATTGGCTAAAGTACCCGGATGTCGGCGTGTTCGCACCGCAGGAACTAGGAACGATTTTAGTTCTAGGAACTCCATTTGGAGGAACTAATTTAGGTCCTACTTCAGAGTAGGGTCTAAACCAGCACTATAGGAACTACCCGTGACGTTAGTGTACGCTGATTGACCGAACGCACGCGGAACACCAGCACCCGCCATTTTTAAAACAGCTATAATGTAAACACACAGATTATAGCCTATATATTTACTCCATAAACTAACTATACAAACATGGAAAACAGTGATACAGTAGATGGGTCTCTAAACCTTTATGCTGAAGAGAAAATCCAACGCAACTTTGAGGGGACCAAGCCAAACATGATTATGTTTATCTGCCCAGCTAGCAACACTGGACATCAACCACACGGCATAGGCTAATAACCTTTTTTTCATACTGTCTACTTTATATAACAGTTCTATCTAATAACATATTAAACAGTACTGTTAGACAGATCGTTAACTAATAAACACAGAGAATGCGAGCATTGTTTGCTCTGTCGTTCTCAGCGCCGCCAAAATAAAGGTCCGTCGTGACGTCAAAATAAAAGTCACTGTGCTTGCGTCACTCCCTTACCCCTCCTACCAGTTCCTATGGCCACTTGGCCAGTGCGAACGCAAACAGCAAAACCGAGTTTGGGGGAGAGTAGTTCTTAGAACTGTTTAGAAGTGGACAGTTCCTAGAACTAAGTTCCTGTAACTACTTGGTCGGAAAGCGGCTATTGACAACATACCTCCTGTCAGAGAGATATGACCGAAACCACTGTAATACTGTGCCACGAAGACCAACACATGTTTCAAGACGTGATATAAGAATATCATGGTTGACTAAATCAAAGGCAGAACTGAGGTCTAACAGAACCAGAGCCATAGACTGCCCAGAGTCAGTGGTTAACATGATGTCATTTAAAACTCTTAAAAGAGCTGTCTCAGTACTGTGACAGGATTTAAAACCAGATTGAAATTTTTCGTGAACAGAATTGATAGTCAGATAAGACTGAAGTTGATTTAAGACAATTTTCTCTAGAATTTTAGAGAGAAAAGGTCAATTTGAAATAGGACGATAGTTAGCCAACAATGTGGAGTTTTTTCTTAAGATGAGGCCGCACTGTGGCGAGTTTAAAGTCAAAAGGTACAGTACCAGTATGGAGACATTTATTGATTACAGACAACAGGTCAGGGCCAACAGTCTCAATAACTTGCCCAAGGAAACGTGATGGAATGACATCGTTGGGACACATAGTGGGTTTCAAATGAGACATAGTCTCGATCAGAGTATTTAGGTTAACAGACTCAAAGACAGACCAAGTGGAAGAGGAGAGTGGAACATCAGACAGTTTATATGCCGAAATATACAATGTAGATGTAATTTTGGAGATCTTGTCATGAAGGGGCTGTTTACACCTGGTCACTTAATGCGTTTTCTGTGATCGGATAGCTATCCGATTTAGAAAAGACCAGGTGTAAATGCCCTCCGAAACGCATTCGAGACGGATTTGAATCCGATCGCTCAAACCACTTCAGGAGGTGGTCTGGGCCGCATTCCAGATGAAACTGGACAAGTGTAAATACATCTGGTGGTTGAAACCACATATGTAAATTTTACTCCTCCCAAAAATAATAAAAAATAAACGTGTGAGAGCTTGTTATAGGCTATATGTCATGTTATAGCCAGATATGATGACGCTACTGGAACATGCATCGCTGCAGATTAGCAGCTGAGCATCTATTCATCAAGCCAACGTGCAAACTATCGCAAATCAAAGTGAAAGTAATTCGCAGACGCTTAACACACAATCATCATCTTTAAAAGTAAAGAAACAAAATGATCTTACCAGGGCTGTTTCCGCTCTCTCTTATTGCGGGCTTTGATTTAGAAATTTTAGCTGATGATCAATAAAATGCAGCTCTGTTGCTTTCGGTGACGTGCACTCCATTAAATCTGCATATAGCGCGGGAACTGAAGATCGGATTTAAATCCGTATCGCAAAAACACATTTATGTGACCAGGTGTAAATGGAATCGTTTTGATAAATCAGATAGCTATCCGATCTGAGAAAACGCATGAAGTGGCCAGGTGTAAACAGCCCCTAAAATATGTTGCAAAGTCCTCACATAGATAAACAGATGCTTCAGGGAATAGATTAACCTTTGGATGGAGAACAGACTCGATAGTGGAAAATAGAATATTTGGCTTATGACTATTCTGTAAGATTAACTCTGAAAGGTATCTACTCTTAGCAACCTTAGCAGCTCGTTGAAAGGCAGAAAGACATTCTACTAGCTATAAGTAACTTAGCAACTACATGTCAAGTATCTCTCATTAGAGTATCAGTAGACTGTTGGGTTAAAGTTAGGGTCAGTAGAATAAGTTGACAAATACTTGCAAAGTTACTTTTATTCAGTAGAATGTCTGATGGGGGACCATCAAAATAAAGTGTTTGCAAACATTAAGCAGACAGTCTACAATTACTTTAATGACTACTAGTTGATATGTAGTGTGGACTATTGAAATAAAGTGTTACCACTTTATCAGGAACTGACTGGACGTCGCATGCCAGAGCATAGCCAGATATGAAAGTGAGGTTTCTAAAATATAGACTAACTGTTACACTGTGTTTACACCGGGTGTGAGTGACAAGATGCGGCGCAACAAAAGCATATAGAACCCAATATAATCAGTAATGCTGTCTACACTGGATGTGGCGTGGCGCGACAGGACACAACATGACTAATTCCCAACTGTAAACTGATGGCCCATTCTATTTCTGATGTACTTCAGACACGAAGAACAAATGGATATGCAACGGTCGCTTTGTCGAGTCTAGTGTTGATGCGGCACAACACGACAACTGCTGCTTTCTCTGAATGCAATCTACATCCCGGGTTATTTAAATCAGGGAGAAGACATCCTGTCGAGGCAGGGGCCGAGGCCCGGAGAATGGAGACTCCACCCCGAGGTGGTTGAGCTCCTATGTGAGAACTTCGGTCGAGCCGAGGTCGACCTGTTCACAACCAAAGAGACAACACGTTGCCACTGTGGTTTTCACACAGCCATCCAGGCCCTCTGGGGTTGGACGCTATGGTACAGACGTGGCGGGTTCGTCTTCTGCTGGTAGCCCCATTCTGGCCGGCCCGAGTATGGTTCTCGGACCTAGTGTCTCTCCTTGACGGCTCTCCTCTGGAGATTCCGATCAAGAGGGACCTACTCTCACAGGCGAGTGGGTTGATCCTTCATCCCTGCCCAAAATTGTGGAAACTGTGGGCTTGGCCTCTCTCTACCCAGTTAGGGCCTTAGATGCTTATGTCCACAGAACTGTGGAGAAAGTCTGAACAACTGGATTTTCCCTCCAAGATGTTTGTGATGAAGCAGGCTAGTCCTCACTGCATACATTCGTGATACTTTACTACCTTGACCTCGGCTCCACTCCAGGGGCGCAGGTGCTTTCGCCTGGATGTGCACATTGATTTCACACAGACAAACACTTGCTCTTATGGTGGTGTGGGTATTAGCATTCCCACAGAGTTTCGACACAGCTCAAATTTCCTTGAAAGGGAACGTCTCGGTTACGTATGTAACCCTAATTCCCTGAAGAGGGAACGAGATGCTGCATCACCCTGCCATACTCCAGGTATGCCTGTGATCAACTTGCTTCAGCCTATCAAAAGCTGACGCTGTTTGGTTCAGGTGTGCTTTATAGTTTCCTGGTCGATGACATCACATGACGTTCCGTCGCGCTACTGGGCTGATTTCATACATGCTTCATGACGCAATCACACAGAGGTGTTCCCACAGCGTTTCAAAGCAGCATCCCATTCCCTCTTCAGGGAACTAGGGTTACATGCGTAACAGAGACGTTCTCCATTCCAGAGTTTTCGTCAGTGTGTTCCTCCATGTAGGCGCTTCCTTACACCAGAGGACTCTGCGTTATCTGTCTCGGCTTGGAGCATACACGTGCAGCTCTCGAGGAAGTGTCCACTGTGACAAGTTCACGCTAAGAAAGCTCTGATCGCGTTTGTCTCTCTTCTCGAGCATTTAAAGGGGCAGACGACAAAATTCAGAGTGCACTTATAATAAACAACGTTATCGTCTGCTAGTGTGCACGCTAATATAGTTATCGTTACAGTTATCTTTAGCTTTATTTACAGTTTTCGTTCTTTAGTGCAAACGGGCCTTTACTCTTGTTTCCAACTCCCCCTTTTAGGGCAGCAGCGGTAAAGTTATAGCATGCAGGCTAGTTAGCAGACTCCCTTTCTTACCCCTTAGGGTAGAGCAGGAATAATGAAACTAGGAAGGGTACCTCACATGACTCCCTCTGTTTCGTTTACCTCCCTCTCTATTGGTTGAAATGGATTAAATGAAAATTCACCCTATTTTTAAAAATGCAATCTTGTTATAAACAATTCATCCATGTAAATATTTAATTTTCTTTCTACTTTGTAGACCTTATAATTTTTTATCAAAATGTCATACCCAGTTAACAGGGAGCCCTATCAATCGGACAAGATTCTCTCAAAGTTATGAGCAACTTTATATATATATTGTTTAAAGTTATCTGGTCTTTAGTAACGTTATCAAACATTATTACAAAAATGTTGAAACATTAATGGGATTTTTTTTTTTTCTGAAACATTTTAATTTGACGATAATCTTTTTTTTTTTTTTTTTTTTTAAAAAAAACAGGACTACTTACTACTTTTCAGATGGTTCAGACAACATTCAAAAGTAACGTTATAGGTAAGTAATACATTCCCTTAATGTTTTTAAAAACATTTTTAAAATATTTAAAATAAACATTATTTAATATATATATATATATATATATATATATATATATATATATATATATATATAAATATTGAATGCTCTGATGAAAATACAGACATACCGTTTTCCCAAATTAATGGGAACATTAGCATAACTGGGTAACTTTAGTAAAGCCTTATTTTGGGTGATGTACAGTATGCTTGATTTTTCAGTTATTTAGTCCACTTGAACCCCATTTCTTTCTTACAATCTACTACAAGCCCACATTCAGATCCGCGTCCATCCGATCAACAACCAACACCAAGTGACAAAACATTTTTTTCTTATTGATAATCTGTTTCATTCTGATGTACATCCCAATACAGAAGAAAACATATGTCGCTACTTCCATTTTATTGCAACTTCAACAATTAATAAATAGTTGACAAGCTGCAGTTTAAAAGTAACTTCAGCACCAATCTGCTCCCTGAATTACTCAAACGGTTCCTTCTTAAAATCTCGATTTAAATTATAATTTTTTTTCTCAAACATCACACAACTGACGTTTCATAATTTTAATAGTATCTGTCATTATTCATAATCAACCTCCTGAGTAAAGCCCTTCATGCTGACCTCATTTAGCCCTGATACAGGTACCTCATTATGATGGTGACCTGAAATGTTTCATAAATCAGATTTGGAGATGAGAGAGTCTGACTGGTAGCCTGCTCCTGTCAGAAACAATAGAACAGAAAACATTAACAGAGAAAACGTAAAGGAGTTTGAGACAGAAACTCATCTTACATAATTTTTCACCATTTCCTGTTACTCTTTATCTTTTGCTGTCTTCAGAAGCTTCAGATATTTATCAGTATGCCTTAATTAACACTAGAACTGACTTGAGCCAGACGAGAGACTGGAAACAGAGTGAGACAGAAAGATGCCAAACAGAGGGGAAAAAAGGTAAGGTAAGACAGGAAGATGAGAGAGCAAAAAGTAAAGAGGAGAAACTGAGTAAAATAGAGAGACAGTAAACTAGGTAAAAGAGGAAATGGAGAGATATGAAACTGAGATATACAGATACTGATATACATTTTATAAGACTGTGATGTGAAAACCAACTATGGTAAACCATACTTGGAATTTGTCCTCTGCATTTAGGAGCATTTAGGTGTCCTCTACACACATTAGGGGCAGTGAGTAATGAACACACACAGTGCAAACCGTGGACACACACACAGAGCAGTGGGCAGCGATTTGCTGCGGCACCCAGGGAGCAATTAGGGGTTAGGTGCCTTGCTCAAGGGCACCACAGTCGTGAGTATTGAGGGTGGAAGAAAGTGCTGTTTCTTGCCGGAATTGAAAGTCTGACTCTCTAACCATTAGGCCACGCCTGCCCTCCTAAGAAATGGATATGTACAGAAAACAAAAAAGCAGGAAGTTGAGAGAGACAGTATACTGAGAGAAACAGGTAACATAGTGAGACAGGAGGCTAAGAAAAGATGAAATGTAGTAGTTGCAATAAACGCGTTAAGAACCCGTACAACTGCAGCAGCGGATGACTATTATTCTGATGTGCAGAACTGAGGAAGAACTGATGACGGGACAGTTTGATCTTCGGCTGACAAATCAGAGGAAAGGGGCATTTCATTCCCGCCCACGAGTAGAAATCGAATATTCAAGCTGTTTATATTTTTTTCTACCAGAGAACGAAAAACGAAAAATCAAGCTGAATACTTGTTTTTAGTTTTTTTTGGAAAAAAAAACAATCTTTTTTAAATCAAAAAACGAATGAACATGGTACACGGACCAAACAGGAAACTAGGTGAGACAGGAAGCTAAAAAAAAGGAAAATAAGATACCAAGGAAACAGAAATGTGAATTTGGGAGAGACAGGAAACTAAGAAAAATAAGAAATTGAGATACAGAGAAAAAGTCTCCGGTTACGACTGACGGTACCCTGAAAAAGGGGAACGAGACACTGCAACATGGTGATTGATTCTTTGGGGAATGCCTCCATTGTGACCGGTACCTGAAAGCATGTGTGCAAAACATCAATCTTGATTGGCCATAGTAGGACAGTGACGCACGCCATAGGCGTGTCAGCTTAGCTATAAAATGGATGCCAAGAAAGCATGGTGAGTAGGCGTGCCCGAGGTATGGCAATGTGACACAGTGTCTCGTTCCCCTTCTCAGGGAACCACAGTTACAGTCCTAACCGGATACATTCCCTTTTGAAGTGGAACTCGCACTGCGTCGTGGTTATTGACGCATCTTAAAAACAGTGTTAAAATTCACAGTAGCTGAAGAAGTGGGGCGTGTGCAGCGGAATAGCCCATCTTCTATGCTGTATTAGGAAAAAATCTAAATAACATTCTGTGTAGACATCAGATATATGAAGTGGGAACGCGAAGCGCGATACTGCCCAAATTCCTAAAAACTGTGTCAAAATTCACAGTATTACTAGCATTACTATGACTATTAATAGCACCCTATATCCACAAGAGGGGGCTAGGAGATCGACTTTTGGATAACACAGGGTGAATAAGATCCGCAGCACATAAACAGATATATTCATTCCTCTTTCTTTTTCTCTTTTTTTTTAAACAACCTCTTGAACCCCAACCCCCAGTTGGAACAGAATTAAAATAAAGTAGAAACAAATCTACAAATGGGAACTTCAGGGCTTTCAATCACCTTCCTGAGGTCACTTCTCTGCTTAGCGTGAGGCTACTGCTTAGAACCCCTAATCCTCGGAAGAGGGGCTCTAGCAGCCATGCTCTCTTTCTGAGCCTGTCACCAGCTGGGTCCAGTGACAGGTTCAGATGGGGGGACAGAAGGACGCCGTCTGCGGCGAGGGACGTAGCGGTCAAACACCGGTGACTTAATCCTTACCTCCCTGAACTTACGGACCACCATCTCAACGGCAGACCCGAAAAGCCCAGCAGTCTAAACCGGGGCATCAAGAGCCGCGTTTCCACTGTCGGGCCAGGGCCAGGGCCGGGCGTGCTAGTGCGTGCCAGGGCCAGTCGCATTTCCACTGTCACTTCCGGGGCTTGATCGGGGCTCACTCGGGGCCAACAGGGTTTACGTGAGTTGGGAAACGGCAGCGCCGGATGATTCTGTCAGCATTACTTTTAAAATAATTTACCTCAAAATTCACAATTCACTTTCATGTTTGAATGCCTTCTGTTTGTGATCCGATGTGGATTCTGATCACCGTATAAGGTAAAAATATTTGTATTCGATGCAAAAGTCTATGCACGCTAACCATTACCATAGTAAACATAGTATATATGAACGCTTAAAGAAATCAGACAAATCATAAAGGCTATCACAATCATATTTTTATTTTATCTGTCAGTAGCCTACGTCTCGTCTCTTTAGACCGGACTATCATAAAATAAAGCAACTTTCTTTTCGGGAGCTTCCTCTTTTTCTCTGACTGAAAATATCTGTAGCCTACTGCTAAAGCTCCTCAGGTTGTATTTTTGGTGGCATATTTGTAGAAATTATCATTCTTTCTAAATGTAATGTAAATATGTCCTGTAACTACCAAATAAATAGAAACAGCCTCGACTGAATAAGTAAGTGTGTCCTCTTTCTTTTGTGAAATAGACTTAACGGTAATTTAGTGTGACTAATTAAATTCATTATGATCAATGTATCACATTTTATTGTAAACCTGTGGTAAAACATTGATGCTTGGGTTTTAAATATTCAAGTAAACAACAAAAATGCCAGCACAAGTTCGCTTTTATCATTTGTTTTGCGATCACGCCATTTCCAGTGATTTCTTTCTGATTAGTTTTCTGATAAAACTTGGTGAAAAGATGGGTTAGTGTGACGGTTTTCCAGAGAGGCATGTTACGGGCGTGTTTTAGTGGAGCGCTGTGGAGCCCTGCAGTGGAAACGCAGCAGATTTTGGGCCCGGTGCTACAGGCCCGAGGCTATTAGCCCGGCATGGCCCGTTTAAAGCCCTGGCTCGCACTGGCCCGACAGTGGAAACGCGGCTAATGAGGAAGGATCTCTTCTTCTCTTTTAGCCCCAAGAGGTTAAGCCACAAGTGCCTTTCCGTGGTGACCAGCGCAGCAAGGGGGGGGGGGGGGGGCTGATGGCATAGGTCGCCTGATTGGATGTTTAGTGGAGCTCCTCGATCTCAACAGGAACCACACCCCCCGACACATCAGCATCCTTTAGCAGGTCTGCTTGGTACACTTGCAGTACAGTGATGGTATGCAAGACACCGCCAGCCTGCCCAGATTATGACCCGCCAGGAAGAACAGGATTGACCGTTGGCCAGATCCATCTGCGAACCACACGCGTGCAGACGACGTGCTGCCTCAGCAGCTGCGGATCCAGCACCGCGAGGTGCAGATGCCTGGCTCTCGTCCCCCGAAAACAGAGCCAGGTGAGAGCGGAGTTTCTTCACTCCGCTTCAAGGCACATCACACATAGCTTGTGAGGATCATTAGGTGTGATGAACCTCTCGAATGGTGGAGCACACTTTCTGAACTTGTGCTCACTCGTGCTTAACTTTATTTTTTCCACACGCACACACAGACAGACGGCTTCCTGAAGGCAATGAAAACTGAGGATGTGCTTTCTATGCGCTCCTTTTATAGCTAAGCTGGCACGTCTTTGACGTCACTGTCCTACTATTTCTAATCGAGACTGGCATTTTGCACACATGCTTCAGGTACCGGTCATGCTGGAGGCGTTTCCCAAAGCATCAATCACCATGACGCAGTGCGAGTTCTACTTTGAAAGGGAACTGAAAGAAACAAGAAGTTTAGAGACAGGAAATTGGGTGATACAGGAAGCTAAGAAAAATAACAAACTGTGGTAAACATGAAGCTGAGAGAAACAGGAAAGAGAAGTAGCTAAAGAAAAAAAAAATAGATACACAGAAAACATAAACAGGAAGCTGAGAGAGACAGGAAGCTACGTGTGACAGGAAGCTTGGAGAAAAAAAATGGAGTTACACAAAAACAGAAATGGGAAGTTGAGAGAGACCGAGCTTTGAGACACACTGGAAACTGAGTGAGAAGAAACAGATAACCAAGTGAGACAGGAAGTGGATGCAATGTGTGAGATGAGAGAGAATGGATGTGAGCTTTTTCTCTGTGAATGTGTTTCTAGCATCACCCACACTGAACTCTAGCCATAAAACCTGGTGCTTAATGACCTGCATTTTCTCATAATACTACTATGTAATATGTCACAGAGAATGGAAAGGCTATTACACACACACACACACACACACACACACACACGCATATATCCTTGACACTGATTATCACTACATTGATCTACAATACACCATCATCCTCCATTTTAATTTTTTTCGCTCAACTAAATCCATATCCAGGACACCATTTCTCTAGCTGTGCCATTACCAGTGATTTCATGAAAGCCTGTTAACAGCCAATGTGCAAATCAATTTCCTTTGACTTTGTCACAGGGGCCTATTTGAATGAGTCCCTGAGGGGCTCTCCAGTCAAAAGTGCTGTCCCGTTCTGCAGCTCATGGTGTGTTCTGATCCTTAGAAATTTTGAAGGAAATTAAACTGAAGAGGGAATAAAACAAATCAGACCTGCTCTGACGTGAAACAATGAGAATATTTGTTGGCAGATGAACCAATGAAAGATGTCTAATTTATCACTCTGCTATGAGAAGATTTTAAATATTTCAGTTTGAGGAGACTGTATGGAAGTAAAATAATGACAATGACAGATGTTTTTAAAACAAAAAAGCTTGTTGAATTGCACTACTTGAAAAAAAATATGCATTGCATTAACCGTGCTTGCATTTTAATGCATTGTATTTTTAGGGCTTGCATTTTTATGGGCTGAAATTTAACATGGTTGTATGTTTAAGCTGTGAATATTTCAATTCAAAACATTTTGAATTTTATAATTTAATGTAAGTTATATAATTTCATTTCATAATCATCATGTAATGTCATTTTAGACTGGTTGGAAACATGTTTTTGCTGTACATATTTTAAACGTACATATTTTAAACATAAAAGCAGCTGTAGTCGTAAAGAGACTGGGCGATACAGCTTTAAGGGCTTTAACACGCTGCGCGCGCTCCCGCGGACGGTAATCAATTTTCGGCGGACCATCACTTTTCGGCACGACACCGGCAAGCCACCTTTCAAAATAAAGGTCTCTATAGGTTAAATAACTAAATAAGTGCAAAGTAAACTTCCAAAATATAATAAACACAATATTAAGAATATTAAACTAATATTAAGAAATATAGAATTACAATAATATCAGAATAATATATTAATGCCCAAAACTAATTCAAATAACTGAGGGTAATTTACACATTTACATACATTTTACAGGAACAAAACTAGTAGGAACACTCAAAAGTAGGAAACATGCAGGAAGTTTATGTATTCAGTGCATATGCAGATCTGCTAGTATCAGGTTGCTAGAATCCAAGGTTGTTCAGCTTTAATTTTCTTTATTTTTTTTCATTATTACTATTAACTCTAGCAGTGCTCTGGAAATTATGTAATAGACCCCAGTTGCCACTTACCTATACAGTACCTATTTATATATATTTGAAAGAAATCTCTTAGGCTCAACAAGGCTAAATTTCATAAGCGACTTTTTTCAAAAGCATTAAAATTTGAATTGCTATTGTCTACTTCTAATGTACTAAGTTTAACTTAAACCTCTTTGCTTCTTCCAGATGGAGAAGTCAGACCAACCTGACATCACAGACTGTCCTGTTGCTCTTGTCATGGTGGTCGAGAGAGGCACTACAAGTGCAGTTCATTTCAATCCTGCAAGCACTGCTATTGTGGTAGAGATGATGGTGTGATGAGTGACATCCCCAGGTTTGCTGATGCATTTGTATTGTTGTTTGGGTTGATCTATGTATTGCATTTGGACTACCCCAGGAAACTCACTCTTACTTTTAGCTTAATCCAGAAAGTACTGATGGGTCTTGATGATGGTAAACCACTGAAACCCTGCCTATTCAGTCTCAAAAATGACCTATTACAGAATGTGTAGGCCACATTAAAAGCTGTATGTGGGCACATGCCTGTATCTATGTTCATACATTTGCATGTGTTTGTGGTGCTGAGTATCATGACTTGAATGTTGTTTAAAGTATTTTAATGAAAGTTTACTTTTGGTAGATGATGTCTTGCCCTCTAAATGTACCTCAGTTTTTCATGTTTGCACTTTAACTAGTATAATTTGTTGATCTGAATCTTAATTTGAGATTTGCCTTTTAAGATACTAAATTGTTTTATTTCTGGATGTCTGGATTTCTAAGTCTTAAGTGGCATAGATTTGATGTATTTTATAATTGTTTTTGTTTTTTTAAATTATTATTATTATTATTATTTTATTTTATTTTATTTTTACTTTCAGTTTGATGCATTGCTGTAGGAGTTGTATTTCTTCAAATTATTCTGTGAAAATAATGGCCTGATGTCTCCTGATGTTGAGAAACCTTTTTTTTTTTTTTACATGTTCAGAGATTATAACCGTGCTTGACATTTTTTTAAAGTTGAATAAAATTCAGTTCTATAGATAATCTTGTATTTGTGTATTATTTTGTATTTATTTTTTATATATGCTGAACTTCAGCATGATTAATTCATTAGCCTATGAGTCATGCATGGTGTATTTTTTGAGTTGGTATTTCTATTAAATTAAGTAGTTTTGCAGCAAAATAATTATGTATGGATAAATTAAAAACATTACATACTGTATGGGAAACAGAAGTATTGAGTACAGTAAACTTAAATAATAAATCAAATTAAATATAAATTTTTAAGTTCGGTTTAATTTATTTTTTAAGTTCACTGTACTCCATACTTCTGTTTCCCATATGTAATGTTTTTAATTTATCCATATATAATTATATTGATGCAATGTAAAATCCTGATAAGTTCAGAGTACTCAAATTTAAAGCAAAACCATATTTATAAATTACGATTAAACCAAACTTAAAAGTTTATATATATTTTTTTAACGTAATTTATAAATACGGTTTACTTAAAAAGTTTGAGTTGGTTTACTTAAATGTTTTGAGGTAATCAGTGTCTACAAAAATTGAGTACTCTGAACTTATTGGGTTTTACAGAGACTTCTTTGAAAAAAACAACAACAAAAAAACGTACAGATCTAAAACTTTTGAATCATAGTCTAAAGTTTTTGAGTTAAGTCTTTAAGATAATGTATAGTAAGATTACTTATTTTAACTTATTCACAAAATCAAGTTTAAGCCAAAACAATACATTAAATCATTAAGTCTCCTCACATTCATTCTCTATAGTTCCCTCTGTCACATTCCTCATTGATATTCCCAGGGGTGGGTCCTTGTCTCTTCAGGTGTGAATCACAGCATTATTCATGATGTTTCACGCCCTCCTCGCATAGAGCCATTCTGACAATTAAATGTCTTACAAAAGTTAAATGACTATATTGTTTTGTATGAAGGAGTGATTAGGATGGTTTTCACATTGTTTTGAAGAAAAAACTCTAGGCAACAAGATCCAGTTTTGAAAAGCCTTGTGAACAAATGTTTTGTTTGTTTTTTTAAACACGCATAAACGTTATTTTCTCAAAACTACCTGTACATGTTGCTCACATATTACTGTAGCCCTGTTTGTGCTGAATACAGTGTAATCACTTTAGTTATGTGTAAAACTTTTGTAATGACTTGAGCCATTAGTATGTTTTTGAGTAACTGGCATGTCAAAACTTCTCTGTTAACAGCGTCGCCGAAGAGGCCAGAAGGTGATGGGTGCATCCATAAGGAAGTTTTTATCTTTCTCCTTTATATTGGTTGAGCCAGGTTGAGCCATAGATGCCTCTCAGTGGCCACCAAGGCTGCCATAGAGCGGCCGATGGATATAGCCGCCTGAGAGATAGATCTGTGGCCCGACGCAGTTCGCAAACCACGTCAGGGCCAATACCCCTGCCCTCAACCATAATACCAGGTAATACTGGGGCTTTTAGGGAAGATGCTGATTGAGGGGAGAGATAGCTTGTGAGCATCTCTTCCAATTTTGGCATCTCCCCATAATGTGCTCTTTATAGTTTGAAATAGAGGAATAGTTAGATGTTTGTGCACTATAAACTCTATATGAAACTGGTTTCTCCCAAAATCTCGACACCTTGGTGTGAAGAAAAAATGGAAGGCCCCGGCGTTGAGGTTGTGAGCGATATGGCAGGAAGCGTTCGTCTAATTTACTTTTTGTACGAACGTCCGGCTTATCTGCTGGCCAGTTGAGACTTAATCTTTCCACAGCTCTCGTCATAATCTCAACTAGCTCCTAAAAAGCATGAGACTGAGGTGGTGAATCCTCAGTATATCCTGCTTCAACACTGACAACATCTACAGTAGATCCTCAGAACTAGATAGCTGCAGTGTTGGTAACGTGGGCAGGGGTGCACAAGTTGCTGCTTGCTCGCCATAGTCATTGATATATATACTGTATATATATACATATATACTGTATATATATATATATATATATATATATATATATATATATATATATATTATAGACAATACAACACCAAATAGACAGAGACTGTTTCACACTGAGCGCTTAGTACTGAAGACACAGAAGCTAGCGCTGCTTTGTTTTGGGCAAGCTTTATAGTTTCCTGGTTCGTGAAGTCACCCACCTCTGACGTTCCGCTACACCATTGGACTGATTTCACATGTTCTTCAAGACATCATTACGCAAAGAGTTCCCTCAGCCTCAATCGATGCAGCGTGAGTTCCCTTGAAAGGAAACTCTTTTAAATGTCAAACTTAACTGTATGTACACAAACAGGTCTTTCCCTTCACCAATAAATAAATAAATAATAATAATTTATATATATATATATATATATATATATATATATATATATATATATATATATATATATATATATATATATATATCTTAATTTCAATATTTATTCTCCTTATCCAGTCCTATGCAAAGCATGCTGGAAACCAGTGGAAATCCACTGCCCAATTTTTAAAGTTATCAAGACAATTTCCATTAAGTTACTACAACTTCATTTTTAACAAAAATCAATTGACACAGAAATTTGCATTTTAATTACACGCAACATTAGGTTAATGATCAACATTACTATTTCAACAGGACTCAACAAAATAATGTTTGCAACTTAAAATATTTAATGAATTAATAAATCTGAATTGTTTACTTGCAAACATTAATTTATTTGTTGTGGTAACAGGTCCCCTGAATTACTTTTTAGAGTAAATTTAGAGTAATAGTGTTGTCATCCTGCAGACTCAACCATTGGTACATTTTTATACAAGTCCATTCTCTGTTTACTTCCACCTACTTACAAACCTTATCAATCAGAAAGATAGAGAGTTTTATGGTCTTATGGACATTTTTTTTTAAACTGTCCCTAAAGTTCATATTGATCTGGATAAAAGGGAGCTCAGATATGCTGCTGTTTTTGCCTGGAATCGGTTACAAGATAACTTACATCTAAGCGAGTTGGTACCGCTAAATACATTTTTGATATTTTTGAATGATCTGGAATCTGGTTTATTGTAAATGTTATGATTAATTATAGCTGCCATTTGAGATGACTGTTATGTTAAATCTTGTTGTTTTCATGTACTGTGCCCTATTTTGTGTAATTAACAGTGCTGACACCTGTGTTGATCAAGACACTTTTGTAAAAGAGATTTTAAATCTCATGAGTTTTTTAATTTTCCTGGTTAAGTAAAGATTGAAAGATAGGAAGGACACATTTGATTTATTTGGAACTGGTATGATGGTGGTGAATAAGAAGCGGACAGGAATGACAGCCTGGCTCAGCGAGTTGTCTGAGGATCATCTAACTGGTTAGCACACTTGCAGGGGTGCTCTCATACCCGGCAGCCTTAAATAGATTAACTTCGGTTAGTAACCAATTCTTGTCTTAGTTTCAGTTGGAAAAACTTAGTACTTTCCCTTTGAGAAGAGGTGTGGGTGTTCTACGTCATGAGTTTGGAGATATTCTCCATAATTACTTTGAATTAACATAATCTTTGCCATTGTTAATGCAGATGATGCATACTCCTTTAAACCAATGGTACACTTCATTGCATCCGCCTCTTTTTACATGTTCCAGTCAGTACCTTCCAAGCAGTCCTGTAGTGCTGACATAGCACCTTCTGGCCATACTCTTATCCGTTTCGGCTCATTTCAGTGGCGGTCTGAATGCCTGTATTAGCGCAAGAAATATGTGGACGGAGAAGCCTAGGGGAGCATGCTGCCCTGTATTCGTCATATGCAAATCTGGGATGCTGTTATTCAGCCATGTTTCAATTAAAATAAAGAAACAGCATGTCTTCATCTCCTTCTGAGCTGACTGCTGCAGCATTTGGTGACCCAGTTTATTTACAAAGAACGGACGTTGCTTAAGAGAATCAATATTAGAGCTGTTCTGTTGGGAATAGTGTTTAGCCTAGCATGGATTCTGGCCCTCTTTCCTTGTTTCCGCTTAACTCGCGCTACTTGTGGCACCTCCTTTGTCGGGTTGTTGTAGCAAGTGTTGTTGTCACTATGGGTCGTCATAGATATAAACATCATTTAACATTGAAACATTTGTAATATTTAGTTTTGTTTATCTAGAATCAAGTTAACCGCTGAGTCCATGACCTTGAGCTCTATTCATTGTCACATTTGATGGTGATCATATATATATTGCATGCAAAACAGAATATAATATTTGTGACCCATGCTGACAAATGAGTCAAAATGAGCAAAATGAGTTCTTGTTATTTTCATTCAATCCTTCAAAATGATATATGATTTGTTGGAATTGGACAAAAAATGAATAAGGTACACCCGTTTGAAGTTGATAGAGTCAGCACAGTCAGTTTTGAACAAAATCTACAGTAGTTAAAGTTTTCTGATTGTTCCAAAACAAAATCACTTAGCAACTATACCTTAAAATCCCTGGTAATAACACCAAATTTGTCACACATCAAGTCAAAACTCATCTATAGGGAAAATATATGTTCAACTTCATTGAAAATATTTATACAAAGAATATTTTACATTGTTACTGATTGAACTGATTTTTCTGCTAAGCAGTCAGTTTGAGAAGAGTGTCACTGGTTAAGGGCAACCCATGTAGCAATCCATGTAACAAAATTGTGCAACAAAATATCACTAACAACAATAAATAACAAATTAAATTTAATAAAGGGATACTTCACCTGAATTTGTATTTAAAATGGGTCATTTATGTAGAAGATATGTGAAATTATTTTTGAATTTGGAGCCTTCTAGATTGAGAAAAGCCAGAAAATGTATTTTTGGCTCATGTTGATGAAAGAGGCTAGGCTACTAGTTGACTCGAAACTTAAAAGACGCCGTTTTATCTCCGAATCTTATCGCCGAGTCTCCGTGACAAGTTTGCCCGGGATTTCGAGATCACCCAAATGTCCGGGATTTGTCTTTTGCGTTCTACAGTCGCCATTCATTATGTGTACTGTGGTGAGCAGGATGAGGCTGAGGGGTGCAGGAGAATGGTGCGTGGTGTGAGAATGGCGGTGGCGTGATTACTGATGAGCGACACCTGTGAGATGCACCGGTCTCGAAGGCTATCTCTCACGGAAGAGCGCGAATTTTCTTAGCAATGCTAAAACCGATCACTTGTTTAGCGTTCATGTAAACACTACATTCAGATTCACCAATCGGAATGAATTCAGTTAGATTGAAACAAAAGGTGTGCATGGAAACAATGAATGGTGACTGTAGAAAACAAAAGCCGAAAAAGAGGATGGTAACCCCTACTACTCAGCTTTCTCCACAGAACAAGAGCCTATTAGCTTAGCTTCCAAAAAAAGATGGCTGACACTACTTGTACATTCTGTGAGTGAGATCCCACCCCCTATGGGCGGTTTGAAAACATGCGGAACTAGCTCCTACTACTGGCTGTAGTTTCTAGCCTTTTGGCCAAAAAATCCTCCGATGAAGCAATATGACGATTTTTGCGTCATCAGATGATTTTTTCCAGACAAAAAATACATAAATCTCTCATCTCAGGGGGATATGAGGGAGGGAAGCACGGTAATTCTAAAATACTACAGGTTTTCTACTGATACAAAGCTTAATGCTAAATGCTGAAGTATCCCTTTTAAAAAAAGAAAAAAAAGACTACATTTTGTGAAAGAATTTTCATAATTTTTCCTGCATCGATGTGTGGCCAGATTAATAGTGATCAACACATCAACAGTAGCAAAGTTCATTTTAATACAGTCATGACAGTTTCATATTGTGTCCATGCCCAACCATTGTTCAAGATTTGCTACATTAATGTCCACAATCATCTTGTTCTGGTGGTGGCTCATTATGACTGAAGACATACAAATGTTGTCAATTGCTCTGACAAAATTCACCGACCGCAGTGCTTTTAAGCATAAGCCACCGACTGAACACTCTTACTATCATGCATATCTATTACAAAACAGACATATATCAACAAAATATTGAATTAAAAGCTTGCATTTTTTTTATTTCTGCCGTGTTTACTTTGCGTGTTTCCAGAGGATGGACCAGGCACCACTGTTTTTGATTAATCACAGAAGGCGTTATTGCGACTGGTTAGCAACAAGCTGGTTTTATTTACATTAGTATGGATTTGAAAATCACATTTTATTGGTTCAGACTCATGCCATCGAGAATTTGCTATGAATATTCACAAAGTTGGATTTACAACGATACCAAACTTGTGCTGAGGGAAAGCACCAGTTGCCGAGAGGCGAGCAGAGAAGCATTTTTCATGGATTATTAAAACAAAGGAAAGGTACTCCTCTTAGAAAACGTTCAAATAAAGATAATTTTAGATGGGTAATTGCTAATCGGAGCATTGGGGTCACTAGACGAGGGCTTAATGAACAAATCTTTGTGAAAACCTCAAATTCGACCAAAATTTACATATTTCACTTGTTTTGCCTGTAGTTCGTAATTAAGCTGTGCGCATTCCGACTCATTTTGCCTGCATGGGTCATATTTACAGAATTGCCTTACTTGGATATGCAGAAATGTTTCATATGCTAGCATTTAGCTGATGCAGTATCATGCGTTGGCCCGCACTCTCCACACCGTCTGAACACAAGAACAGACACGATATCACAAACAACTCTTGTTGCCTATCACACAAAATGCCTTTGATGCAGTTGAATGTGTGTCAGAAAAAGAAACACTTTAAGTTCTTAAAAAAAAAAAAAAAAGTGTTAGGAAATGAGCTAAATGAAAGTTTGTGCAGTGTGTTTGGATAATTGAATCAGAGCCCAGATGAGGAGGAGGAGTCACCGGCGAGCAGAACGGCCCGACGCGACTCACTGCTCTGGGTAATGGTGTTTTCTTTTGCAGGGAAATGAAATATAAGGCCATTAAAGAAACACACACAGAAGGATGTGTCAACAGATCCGCAGCGGATATCAGTGCAGAGTGAACGTGGAGCAGTTTTTACTGATCGAGCAACGGAAATCAGACAAGCATCTGTCATACGCTTGCAGAGGAACACACACACACACACGTACACATACACTGCCCCAGGCTATAGATGGGCAGAATAATTTTAGAGCGATATTGCAAAGTAGGACTGCCTTTCAATAGACCATTCATGACCCATTTATGACCTGCATTAGCAAAACCATACAGACAGACATAGAGACAGATGTTGTATTGAAAGTGTGTGTTTTGTGTTCACTGCATCAGCACTGGCCGCAAGTTCTGTTCTGTTTGGACCAGAGAATTACAACCTCTACAAATCTTTTTATCTTTCTGACACACACACACTGCAGAAGGTCCACCTAATTAATTTACTGATTGCTGGCCAGCCTGTGTGTGTTGTCTCTCTCTCTCTCTCTCTCTCTCTCTCTCTCTCTCTCTCTCTCTCTCTCTCTCTCTCTCTCTCTCTCTCTCTCTCTCTCTCTCTCACACTCACACACACACACACACACACACACACACACACACACACACACACACACACACACACACAGAAACACAACCCAAGCACTGAAAGCTTCAATTTATTGACAGAATGGCACACCAGTCATTTAAAAGCACTTTAGCTACAGTGTGTGTGTTGAGAGGACAGCCCTTGCCATAGGCATCTTGCTCTCATGTCATGACACACTTTTCTCTGTGATCATTTTGTCTTTTTAATGTTGCTCATATTTAGTGATGTGCAGGAATCTCTAATACGTTACTCAGCCAAGTTAAGGTGGCTCTGTGCCTGCACAAAATTAAATTATTTGTGCTCTGAACCACCTCAGACCTAAGTATCAAAGGCAGATTATTTATGTAATTGCAATTTCTGTGTAAATGCATTTATGCCACCTCAAGCACACTGGCCTGTCAGACAATGCGTGAGTACTGAACTATGTTCTCTTTTGCATCTTGTTGTGCTTAAACTGTGTGTCAAATATGCACAAGGATTACATAAACACAGTTCTTTATATCTTAAGTGCATGTAAACAGTTCAGGTGCATGTCAGTATATTAGATCCATGCATTAGGTCTTAAAGTGACAACAGCCTAATAAATTTGTTGCTGTCTTTGTCAAACATGTTAATCAAACAACAAGATACAAAGAGAAAACCATTAACTGCCCTTGACTGAATAACTTCAGTAGCTTTAATAAGAATCAGTGTATATTTAATCCATACAGAGATGTCTATGTAGTGTTTTATTTTTAACATTTTGTCCAATTTCTTACTTACTTACTAAAAAAAAAGGAGCATTGATTATTTAATTTGTATCTTATTTGTATGTGTCCTATTATTTGTAATTTGCATATTTGTGGTATGATTGTTTCATTATTTTATTTAATATATATATAAAAAAATAAATAAAATAAAATAAAGTGAAAGTTTTTGTTCTGTCATTTTTTCATTCTGTCAAGTTGGTACGGTGGCCGAGAGAGCTCAACGCGCTGCAACTGAAGAAAACACATGCACATAGAAAAACACCCGCAAGTTAAGAAAATATCTTTATCAGTTTTACAACACATGTGTGCTCCAAATACTCACAACACAACCAAATACAGAAACGCGCCGCAAAAGTTCACAACACAACCAAATACAGAAACGTGCTGCAAATAGAACAGAATACAACAGAAATGTTTCCAGGGGACCCCAATAAGTGACGAAACCGGCTGGGACGTGATTACTGCTGGTAAGCTTCCCTATGCCCTACTCCCTTCGAAGGGCAGAGCCCTTGAAGTGGGGACTTTGGAGTGAGCAGGGCACTTGTGTGTCATTATGTAGCTGTTTGGAAAGCACTTGGTGAAGGGAGCAACAAAAGACAACGTAATTTCCTCATTATTTTCACCTGGGATGTTCCCATGACAACGCAGCAGGTGTCCATCAGCTGAATAGCTGTTTTTACGACAGACATTTCTTATTATTGCTGTTAACATGACCGTTGCAAAATATACATTTTAAAATATGTGTTATATTTCTGTGTGGGAGTGTCCCAACTTTTCTTTTTCTCTATCTTTTTTTTTTTTTTTTTTTTTTAGTTTTTAGCTCATTGTTATCTCTTCTTTTCTCATTTGTATTCATCTGATGACATTGAACACAAACATGCCATCTCTTTATGTTTTGCAAAAAAAAAAAGAAAAAGAGTAGACTTTGAGCTATAAGCACGTCCCACCCGGGTTCGTCACTTATTGGGGTCCCCTGAAAACATTTCTGTTGTGTTCTGTTCTATTTGCAGCGCGTTTCTGTATTTGGTTGTGTTGTGAACTTTTGCAGCTTGTTTCTGTATTTGGTTGTGTTGTGAGTATTTGGAGCACACATCTGTTGTAAAACCGATGAAGATGTTTTCTTAATTTGCAGGTGTTTTTCTATTTGCATGTGTTTTCTTCAGTTGCAGCACATTGAGCTCTCTCGGCCACCATAAGTTGGGGATGAGAAAACAGAAATCATGATACAGACTAATATAATTATTAAACTTCAAAAGGTTATGATTTAATTAAATTAATATGAACTATTTACATAATTATTAAATACAGTTTGAAGCAGAAATATTTAAAAATCTAGTGTTGCTTGTAAATGTCTCTTTGCATCCCTTTATTAAATAAATATATATATATATATATATTTTTTTTACTTAGGAGCACACTTGCTTCTTGGAAAAACAAGCGTCAAACCCTGAGCTTCTGTGTGACATTTAAACAGAATGTTTTTCACAAGATTTCAATGAACTCATCCTGCAGTGTTTGTGTTAAGTTTTAGTTTACAATAAAAACACTATTTCCGGTTTCGGTTTCACTTTATTTTGCAACTACATCTTATTCTAACCCTACCAGTCTACTAATACTCTACTAACACTTTAATGGGAGTAGAACCTTCCCTGTTATGGGAAAGGTCCTCCACTCCCTGTAACGAGCCTCGTTCTGACTTCAGTATATTTCCGCTATAGACCATAGCCGCGTTTCCAATATTCCAAACTTTTGCAATATTTTGTATCGGCCAATGTTATTGTCGTGTTTAGGCGTGCTTCAGACACCGGTCAGTATGGAGGTGTTCCCATAGCGTCCTAGGACACAATGTCTCATTCCTCTTCTCAGGGAACCATGGTTATATATATATATATATATGACATATTGTTCATCAGGGGTGACGCTCTAGAAGCACTGGTCTATTAGTGAGATCAGATTTAGAATTCTCCTCTACATCTGAGCTGGTGCGTGTGCCAGACATCCACCTGGCCGCTGTGCTAATGCACCTGAGTATGATAGTGTGTGTGTGTAAGAGAAAGTATGTGTGAGTGTTGGCACGGCACACATTGTGGGAAAGCACCAATCTGAGTCAGTGTGGTGATATCACAGATGTTTGACTCTGGCAAAATATTGAAATTAATAAAGAAACAACATTTTTTTTCTGTCCGTCCACACAACGGACATCTGCAGCACAGACGGGGAACACGTAATATTAACGAGATATCAGAGAAGGCAACAAACCTGGTGCAAAAAGCAGAGTGTGTGTGAGTTTGGCATGGCTTGCAAAGCAATCTGGGGACACCAGCAACAAAGTCTGTTCATGGGGATGTGCATGAGTGTGTGTATTCAGTGTGCAATATTCTGAATCTGTATTCCAGACAGGATGCAAAAATTTTGATTTTGGCATATCAGACATATTTTCTTTTTTAAGTCTGAACAGCGAAATCACATTATGTATGGTTTTTGCAAATATGTAAACCACATGTGTAGGCAGGTTGAAATCAGATTAAGAACTAATTTTTGGAAATGCATCTCAGTTTGAACATCTCAGTAGTGTCTACAATCTCATTTTTGCTCACTATTTCTCATTTATTTAGGGCCTTCTGTATGCTGAACACTGAATGATTGACTCTCACAAACACACTTTTCAAAATCACTATTTAATTTAGTTTTCTACTAACAACCATGGATATAACTGCATAACAGGAGACTTGTCATTTGTAATCTTCAAATGTGGTTGCTAATTAGGGTCTATGGAAATAATCATATTCACGTTCATGTCAACTGAAGTGAACTTTATACTTTAAAGACTGAAAAATGTTACAGAATTTAAGTTCTTTTAAACCCTGGGTTATACAGTAGTTAAGGGTTTCATTGTGATATTTGCATTTGAAAACATCCTATTCCCAGTGCAGTCTCAGGCCATTTTTTTGTGTCGGACTTCGGTTTCATCCCTGTTTTACACAACAAAAGGAATTACCAGAGAGATTTGTTTGTGATAAGGAGGACCTACCGTAAATAGTTAAAAAAGATTTGTAAAATATAACATAGTTCTTTAAATTTCACTTCTGGTGAGAAGATTGAAGAAAACCAACCATAAATATGCTGTTACTTGTGGTGTGACATTTGGGGGCTCATACGGAATCTGACATGCGCCATCCTCATACAACGACTTTAAGTTAACAATGATTGTGGCATGAATGTAGCTCTCTTTCTTGGAGTCTGTGCATATTTTTGTATTTTTCATTTTTTATGAAATGTTGTCACACTAAAGGTCATAATCTTGAAACTGACCTGATTTTCTCTGATGATATCATTTCGTTAAGGCCTCTGTTGTTCATTTAAATGAGTTCTGATTGCAGTCAGATGTAATTACACCTAACAGCATCTTTAACGATCGACTTACGGCTACAGAGCCGGACCCCCGCTGCTCCACCGACCCTCACCCATAAGGAGAAACTCACAATGTAAATGTGTGTTTGCTGTGTCTGTGCAGAGTGTGGAGGAATCATTTGTCCAGTCACAAATAACTTGATCTTTGAGAAATACTTGTTGAACGTTTCAATAAAGCAATATAAGTTGGGGAAGAAAACAAACAGACAGAAAAATATTTATAGATACGTGTAAAAAAGGCTGAGACACTGAGTCAGGTCAGTGCAGGGACACAATATTAGACACTTTCCACAAACACAGTATATTTTGGTGTCCTGTGTTTTAAGAATTAGAAGACACAAATCCAATGTTGCTAAAACTACCATGACTTAGATGAACTGTTATAAATATAAATATAACTAATCTAGCATGAAGAGTAGCTACATTTAAAGGATTAGTTCACCTCAAAATGAAAATTTCCTGATAATTTACTCCCCCCAATGCCATCCAAGATGTTCATGTCTTTCTTTCTTCAGTGGAAAAGAAATTAAGTTTTTTGAGGAAAACATTTCAGGATTTTTCTCCACTCAATGGACTTCAATGATAACCAAATTGTTGAAGTCCAAATCAATGCAGTTTCAAAGGGCTTTGAAGTGCTTCAAAGGGCTCTGCACGATCCCAGCTGAGGAATATGGTCTTATGTAGCGAAACGATCGGTCATTTTCTAAATAAAATAAAAATGTATATACTTTTAAACCATAATTGTTCGTCTTGTGCTGGACGTTGCTGGACGTAAGCGGAAGTACCGCCCCATTGTTTACAAAGCGAACGTGTGAAGACTAATACAAAAGTCCTTTAACAAAAAAGGTAAAACAATGATGTCAGATGATTTTGAAGTTGGAGGAGAAAATGAGATGGAGTTTTTCGCCCTACCCTACCTTTTTGAACCGGAGTACACAGATGAAGACCTTAGGCAGATGGAGGAGACCGCTACGTCCAGCGTGACCTTTCCAACGTGATTACGTAATGCTTGGCGCATCGCAGACCAGCACAAGACGAACAATTGTGGTTAAAAAGTATATACATTTTTATTTTATTTAGAAAATGACCGATCGTTTCGCTAGATAACAGATTTTGAGCACAATCATGTAACCACATGATTTCACCCATTGCAAAAAAACAAACAAACAAACAAACAAATAAATAGCATTAACATCTTTGAAATAGTGAAGAACTAAACCCTTTGTACATTATGGCACCATTTTTACATTATTTATTTTTTATTATTATTATTTTATTTATTTATTTATTTATTTTACACAAATTGTAGTGTTAACAGCATTATATTGTTGACTACCTCAGCTAATCAAACATGTTACACTACTGTTCAAAGTTTGGGTTCAGTAGGATGTTTTTGAAAGAAGTCTCTTTTGCTCACCAAGTCAGTAAAAAAAAATACAGAATACAGTAAAAAAGAAATATTGTGAAATATTTTTACAATTTAAAATAACCGTTTTCTGATATTTTAAAATGTTATTTATTCCTGTGATGCAAATTTGAATTTTCAGCATCATCACTCCAGTCTTCAATGCCCCAAGTCTTCAGCATGCCCCAAATTTTGGTAACATGAGTGTAACAATTACAAAAATATATTTTTTTAACAATATTTTTTTTTAAATATTTAGTTTGACCTCCTGAGATCAACATTTTCTGCAGCAGCTCCTTTCACTAACCTTGTCTTGATAAAGACTTTATTTTACAGAAGAAGGGCTTCAGCTGTCTGGACCATCTTAATTAAAGCTCAAACCGCTCAAAGACACACTCAATGGTCCTGAGGTCAGAGCAACCTAAAGCAGTCCGGCGTTCTTGCAAGTCAGCGGAGGTCTGCTCTCCATTCCTGCTCACAGATAAAGCGCTGCTTTACACTGTGGCTTATTTCTGTGTTTTTCTGAATTCTATTCATCTTGTGTCTTATCTCTCGCTCCAGGCCCATGAGAGACGCAAACACTGCCTCCGTGGCCAAAAGAGCCTGATAAAGTTGACAGATCAACTCTCCCGATAGTCCATCAATTTTATAAACCAGCCAGATTAATCTGATAATCCTGGTTTGAGAGATTAGCTGGAGTTAAATTTTATACCAGTGTCACTCTGGATTAAAAGGCCATGGCACCTGTGTCAGGTTAGAAGTCTCACAGTCCAATCGAAAAAAGGTGGGAATCCATCTAACATCTAACGAAAACAAAGTATAAGCGATATTGTCCAGTACATGAGTTAGTACAACCAAGTCTGAGACTGCCTATTCAACTCCTCAATTTAATAATCATTCTTGATATTTTTTTTCATGGTGCTTTCCTACTTTATTTGTATATTTTACTTGGTTCCCTTTCGAGAACGGTCACTTAATGTTGTGTCTAGCTAGACGCTATGGGAAAACTCCTTTTCTCGAGAATATTGAAGCCTTTATTTTAAAACACAGTGCAGCTGCACAGCGAGCATAGAGCAGAGCATCTAGCTTGCCCATTTGCTGTGCTGTGGCAACTGCACACCCTATGGTGAGGCGGCTGGGACGCGCGAACCAATCAGGGTGCTTCGTGCCCAGAGCCCACCAGAAGGGGCGTGGCTTATGACTATAGGACCGGCACCGCTTCCCTGAATTTGCCGTTAACCTGCAGCTATCTGGCGAGAGAAGCTGTATCCTTTATTACAACTCTATTCAGCGTGCTAGCCGCCACGACACCTGCTAAAAAAGCGAATTTTCTGAGAGCGTTGTTTCAAATGCCTCTCACCGACTGTGCCATGTGCGGAGCCCCTCTGCACGACGGAAACAGTCACAGCGAGTGTGCCCCTCGCCGGCCGAGTCCCCGTGCCTTACACTGTCTCCTCGTGAGACTCCCTTCCCCGTGCTGTTCTGGAAGAAGGCGACGACAGCCTTTCGCTCGCTGCGTCTGAGGGAAAGGAATGGCCGAGCTCTACACCAGACCCTGCCCTTCAGTCTCAAGCCAGCGGTGATGAAGCCAGAGTGAGTGTCGACGCCAAGCTTATCCGCGTCCTCACAAAGGCCATCAGTGACCTCGGGATCGGGTGGTCGCCGCCTGAGGAGCCCACCATGAGCCGGCTCGACGGGTGCTTTTTGCAAGGGCGCCAGCAGGCCCCCTGCCAGAGACCAGTGCCCTGTTTACCAGAAGTTCACGAGGAGCTCACGAAGTCATGGCGCGCCCCGTATTCAGCGCGCATGAAATCTTCTACCTCTGCCATGCTCTCGATTATCGACGGCGCAGAGTATGACAAGATGCCCCACCTGGAAGAGGCCGCGGCCGCGCACCTTTGCCTGCCCACCTCTGCCCGCTCACCTCTGCCCGCCCACCTCTAGCAGATGGAGAACCAAGACGGTCCACCCATCCAAGCCGTGCCGCACTACGCCAGCTCTCGCTAGTCGCGCCAACGCCACCGCTGGCCAAGCTGCGTCGGCCCATGGTGTATCTTCAAGTGAATGCTGTTTTACATTAATATTATGACACAAGTGAAGCACTAAGCTTTGTTTACAAAAGAAATAATAGGTTAGCAATTAAATGTTACATCGCAGCCATGGAAACATTGGGATTCATGATGAATAAGAGAGTTGTGCGTGAGCCCATAAATTTAAGCTTTGTCAGCTTTGAATTCTGTTTTGCGATCTGGTCACCCGATTATCAGTGAATTTAACAATATTCCATTAGTTATTCCATATAGAAAGCTTGAATTGTCTACTTTTAAATAAAACAATTCAAAACGAAAAGAAACGACTAGCCTACTCTGCTTATGTAGGCTAATCCGTATGAAATGTGCATTTCTCTCTATAGGCGCGTTCACTGTGAAGATGACGAGTCAGCATCGTCAACTTAATCTTTGCAGCCGACACTGACACAGAAAATACTAGTTTATTAATAAACAATGTCTCCTTACTATATTTGACACATTCATAATCATTACTTTTGCTGGTTCTTTTTGATAGCTGTTATGTGCGTTATTGGCAGCATCACCCTCTGGCTACATGAACGCGTCACCACCGCGTTAGCACTGAAAACATGGAGGTTTTATTTTACAGAATAATTGCACAAACTATTTGATATTCTATAATTAAATAAACAAATCGAATATTCAAAAATCATGACTCATCCCTGTATGGAATCTCTTGTTTCATTTTCCAAATCGTCACTCACGTCTCCCATTTCCGAAGGGGATTATAAACGTTTCTTCCTTGGTTCGCTTTTAATTAGGCCTATTATATTCGTATTCTTTACCTGTCACGTCACAGGTAGGAGGAGGCAGAACACGGAGATACAAATAATAACAAAGGTTTAATTCTCACATTAGATTCTAAACAGGCGAATACACGAAACAGAGTGCTGGTGTACAAACACTCAGACACAAGCAATAACCGGCAGTGAAACAGAAAAACAGAGGGAACTAAATACACAGAGATAATGACATAACAGGTGCAGGAGATGATGATGATGGAACACAGGTGATGGTGATGATCATGACGATGTGCAGGTGAAGGTGATGATGACAGAGGATTCTGGGTAGTGTAGTGCTGACAGGACAATGACAGACGGTGAATGTGACATTACTCCCCCCTCCCACTAGGCGCGACCCGCGCCGCAGAAGGCAGAACACGGGAGGAGGGGGTGGGCATCTTGGAGTCCGTGACGGGGAGGTGAACCGGGTGAAGATGGACGGATTCCAGGATGGTCCAGATGACCATATGGCAGAGCAGACTAGTCAGGGGGCCATGGCGGAGTAGGAGACCACCTCTTGGGCGGTCCAGGCGGGGACGACCCTTCAGGCGGCCATGGCGATGCAGGCTGAGGTGGTGGCCATGGTGAAGCAGGCTGAGGAGGTGGCCTAGGCAAAGCAGGCTGAGGAGGTGACCACGGCAGAGAGGACCCTTCTGGTGGCCATGGTGGAGAGGACTTATTGGCCCCCCAAAAAATTTTCTTGGGGAGGTTAACGGGCTTTGGCTCCGGGTAGGAGAAGTCCAGCGGCGAAGGCGTGTCAGGGCTGGACGAGACCAGCGGCGAAGATGGGTCTGGACTGGACAGGACCAGCGGCGAAGACGGGTCTGGACTGGACAGGACCAGCGGTGAAGACGGGTCTGGACTGGACTGGACCAGCGGCGAAGGCGGGTCCGTACTGGACTGGACCAGCGGTGAAGGCGGCTCAGGGCTGGACAGGACCAGCGGGGAAGAGGGCTCTGAACTGGACGGGACCAGCGGGAAAGACTCTGTGCTGGACGGGACCAGCGAAGAAGGCTCTGGACTGGGCAGGACCCGCGGTGAAGACTCTGGGCTGGACGGGACCAGCGGCGAAGAGGGCTTTGAGCTGGGCAGGACCAGCGATGAAGAGGGCTTTGAGCTGGACGGAACCAGCGGTGAAGAGGGCCTTGAGCTGGACGGAACCAGCGGCGAAGAGGGCTTTGAGCTGGGCGGGACCAGTGGCGAAGAGAGCTTTGAGATGGACAGGACCAGCGATGAGGGCTTTGACTCTGGCAGGCAGGCGACTGGCTCTGGCGGGCAGGCTCACTGGCTCTGGCTCTGGCGGGCTCGTGCTCGGGCACCGAATAGGGCTCTGGCACTCCCATTGCGAGGGAGAAACTTGAAAGCCTGTGAGCTTGGGCACTGAATCGCTAGGCTCTGGATCGGCTGATGTTATCACGAGGGAGGACCCACAAACCCACAGGGCTCTGTTCAGAAAATCTACGAAGGGTAGATTTAAATCCCTCATCAGAAGCATCTGCGCGAGGGGGTCCTCCAAGCCGCTCCAGAATCTCCGCTTTAAATATTCCTCCTCCCAATAGACATCCTGATGAAGGTGCAAATAAACCTCGACGAATTCTTCTAGCGAAACACCGTTCTGGTCAAAGATAAACGCGTCTTCCTCCATATATTTGGGCCGGTTATTCTGTCACGTCACAGGTAGATGAAGAAGGAGGCAGAACACGGAGATACAAATAATAACAAAGGTTTAATTCTCACATTAGATTCTAAACAGGCGAATACACGAAACAGAGTGCTGGTGTACAAACACTCAGACACAAACAATAACCGGCAGTGAAACAGAGGGAACTAAATACACAGAGATAATGACATAACAGGTGCAGGAGATGATGATGATGGAACACAGGTGATGGTGATGATCATGACGATGTGCAGGTGAAGGTGATGATGGCAGAGGATACTGGGTAGTGTAGTGCTGACAGGACGATGACAGATGGTGAATGTGACATTACCATGGTAAAGTAGAAAAAAGCGGTAGGACAGATAGCCTACATTTTTACTTGCACGTCAAATTCTTTTTAACACCGTTTGTGCTTGTTATTATAAAGGCGCGTCAAGTTTATTTGTAAACCGTGTTTCGTGTTTCAAATTTTTGGTTTCGCTTTCTCTGGCAGCACAAAATCAAACATAGCTTAAATGTCTTACCGTTGTGGAAGATAAAATTCACTCTTCAGACCTGTGCAGCGCTACGGACCAAGCTATGCGAGCCACCAAGTCAACCGCCCAAGCTATCGGCAGGGGGATGGCTAGCCTTATCATGTTGGAGTGCCATCTTAGGCTGAACCTGACTGAAATCAAGGACGCGGACAGAACGGCCTTCCTGGACGCGCCTATCTCCAACACCGGCCTCTTCGGGCCAGCGGTCAAAGGCTTTTCTGAGCAGTTCACCGAGGCGCAGAAGTTGTCGCAAGCCATGCAACATTTCCTGCCCCAGCATTCAAGTTCGGCTTCAGGGCGCCCTGAGAGAACGCCGCCTCCTCTGCCAGCCAAGCACGCGCCACAGGCCCCTCAGCTCCGCTCAGCGGCTGAAGCACACAAGCACCAGAGACCAGCTAAGCGTTACCTGCACCGGCTCGCCAGGACCCACGACCCAAGATTGCGTCGGTCCCTGTGCCTTGGGCTCCCTCCTAGTCCAAAGACGGGGGGAAAGAGAGGGTTCAATTCCCACTGCGGCTGGACCACCCTCGAAGAGAGCTTCTCACAGTTCCCGCTTTGCTTCAGGTGACTGTAGATGCTTTAACAGCAGTAAATGGGCCCATCATCAAGCATGCACCCCTGCAAACAAACGCTGTTTTCACAGCGACCCAAATAAAGTACAAAAAGAGCACTTTTCTGTCTCAGGGTCAATTTTACAAAGAGCGCGCTGTCCCCCAGCCAGCACATTACTTTTCTGGGGATAGTTATCGACTCTACGCTGGTGAGGGCGCGCTTCTCACCAGAGCGCGCCCTCACTATACAACGGCTTGTGGCCTTGTTCAAAGCGGGCTCACACAGACCGCTGAGAACCTTTCAGAGGGTCCTGGGCCTTATAGCCTCAGCATCATCAGTACTCCAACTGGGTCTACTGCACATGCGCCCCTTGCAGCTCTGGCTCAGGACGAGCGTGGCGCTCCGGTCACCTGCGTATTGAAGTGGACCACAAATGTGTCAGAGCCCTAGCTCCGTGGACATGTGTAAGCTGGAGAAACTGAAAGAACTGGTTGAGGAACGACCACTCCTTGAGAAGACAAAGGACCTTGCTGGAAATTACCATTTGAACTCACCATTTGAGACGCAAAGTCTCACCTCAGAATACATCTCTTCCCTTCTTCCCCCACTCCCCATCTCTCAAGCTGAGATCACCAAAATTCACCCAAGAATCTTTATGGTTTAATGTGAATAATTATCATACAGTATTACACATGTTTAGTATCATTTGAAATGTCTCAGTGTGACTGGTACAAATGTCTCATTTCCAAATAAGTAAAACAAAAGGTAATAAGGTTTTTAAGAGTTTAGAGATAACTGGCGCACAAGGAGGGTTGGTCTCTAGGCAAATGGTCTCCTGCACCCAAAAGGTTTCAACTCTGAATGTAAATTCCCATTGTTAGCAGATGTTTCCATGTGAAAGAGGTTCTGTCTATATAATGAAATGCATCAAAGGGCTCTTGGCCTTTTTGTATCTCAAGTTGGCCCATGATGCTAAGAGTGACCAAAACTCTTATCATCATGTATTTTAATGTTAGGTTCGCATCTTTTCTCTTCATTCTAGAGCATTCAATGTTATTGTATTGATTATCCCTGAACTGATTATGAAATTGGCATGATACATTTACCTGACATAATAAATTGTTACATTTGATTATTCTAACTGACTTTGACATTATTTTCATTAAAGAGTTAAAAGGAATAGTCAAACATTCGCTCACATTTAATGATGCACAGATATCATTAAAACCTTTTCATTTATGAAGTCAGATGAAATAACGAGAAAATACATATGAGAAAATGTATTGCATTTAATCAAAAATACTTTGCCACGAGAAAAGACAGTAACACGTAGAGACCTTCCCCGCTGGTCGGATGCCGGACTTTGGGCCGATCGAGTGCGGGCTTACACATGGGCGTGGTCTCAAGGAGGAAGGTGATCTCAACAGATGCCTCCAACCTGGGTTGGGGTGCTTTGTTCGAGAACAGGCCAGTCGCTGGCCTCTGGTCGAGCCCAGAAAAGCGCCTACATATCAACTGCCTCAAAATGAGAGCAGTATATTTGGCTCTGAGGTACTTCCTCCCAGAACTGAGGGGACACCACATCCTGGTCCGCACGGACAACATGTCGGTGGTGTCCTACATAAACCGCCAGAGAGGCCTCAGATCGGCCAACCTGGGCAAAATGGCCAGACTCCTCCTCTTTTGGGCTCATGCCAACCTGCGCTCGCTGAGAGTGGCGCATGTGCCTGGCATCCTGAACCAGGGTGCGGATATATTATCCAGAGACAACGTTAACCCAGGGGAATGGTCTCTCCACCCACAGGCGGTTCATATGATCTGGAGCACCTTCAGCAAGGCAGAGGTCGACCTCTTCGCCTCAGAAGGCAACGCTCTCTACCCAATACTCTTTTCAAAGAAAAGGGACGCGTTGGCCCACAATTGGCCCAGCCTCCCCCTCTATGCGTTCCCTCCGATCTCGATCCTACCACAAGTCATCGAGAGGATCAGGGAGAGCAAGTGCCCAGTCCTCCTCATAGCCCCGCTCTAGACATCCAAGACCTGGTTCCCAGAGCTGGTGGAGCTGCTGAAAACAGCACCATGGCCCATACCGCTGAGGAAGGACCTCCTCACACGAATGGGTCAATCTGGCATCCCCGCCCGGATCTACATGTATGGCCCCTCAATGGGTACCCGGGGACCTCCCAGAGGGAGTCCAGAACACCATAAAGGAGGCTAGAGCTCCGTCTACGAGACGCCTCTATGCCCTTAAGTGGGCAGTGTTCGCGAACTGGTGTGCTACACGGGGTGTAGAACCAGCTACATGTGAGGTACAGATGGTACTCAATTTGCAGCCTCTTACCGCTAAGAGGCGCTACAATCACAGACTTTGCAAAGTGTCAGTTTATTCTCTCTATTGCGTAATCTGCCGCCGCGCCGCGGCTCATTGAGAGCGATTGAAAGCTGGTAGCAACTCACTTCAAATGAAACATTGAACGAATTCATAATCACAATACTGAAATTACTGAAATTAAATTGAAAAATGAAAAAATAAAAATCAACATAAAACATTGCAATAGAAAAATATTAGGCCACATCAATGAGGCTTTGTAAGAGCATAAGTCATTAGTTTAACAGTGTTCAGACGATAGCTCTGTGGTTAATGTAACAACATGTTCCTCTCGGAGCTTCAAGCGATCTGAGATCGAATCTCAGTGTAGCCGACAGTGTTCATGTTTTTCCGTTCTTGATGTTTAAATATGTATCTATTCTGTTTATTAAAGTCAAGCATCTTGTTTAATTATCAATTGTACATTACAACATAAATTTGCTTTAATCTGCTATTTTTTTTTGTGTGAATCATTCACGAAATTGAGATGACTGACAGACAGTGATACCCGGCCATAGCAACAGAAGACATTTTTCAAAACAGATCGAACAAATCAGAAAAAATACTTCCAATACAGTATTGCTTTCAATTTAAAATTAAACAATGAAAATTTAAAAGAAAAATAAAATTACGTTTGAAAACCCATCGCACATTTCAAGGTATAAATAAAGTGTCGGGACAGTTTATTTATTTAAAACAGGGTTGCATCGATAGAGTTTATTCCCTTTGCGATGCAAAATAAGAAACACAGAATCTTATTCTTGCAACATTTTAAATTTCTATTGTCAAAAAATTAAAACGGTACAAAACGAAAATAGTTTAAGAACAGGCGTTTTTCTTTGCCTCTCTCTCGCGCTGAATCTTTTTTTAGTACGTTTCTTTTGTCTCCCTCACTGCGCGCGCCGTGTCTTTCTCGAAATTAAACATTTCAGGGTAAAAACACATCATACAGCTGATAAAACGTACTCGGTTACTAACGTAACCTCGGTTCTCTCTAGAAGAGGGAACGAGTACTGCGTTTGAAAAACGCTACGGGGAAAACCTCTTTTCCACGAAATACTGAAGCCAAAAAATTATCCTATAATTTTGCATTGTTGTAAAGCACGTTGCAGCAGCACACAGCCATGGGCGAGACGGCTCGCTCGCTCATTGGCTGCTCTGCGGCAACTGCATTAGCCTATCGAGCGAGGCCTGAGGTGACGTCAGGCCAATGAGGGCTCTGTGCCACTTCCCGCCGAAACGGGTGTGGCCTAGCCCTATAAAAGGAGCTCGAAAAGGCTGATTCACTGATTTTTCATCGCCGAAGCGAACCAGAGTGAATCGCATGCACGGCAGGGAACGCAGTACTCGTTCCCTCTTCTAGAGAGAACCGAGGTTACGTTAGTAACCGAGTACGTTCTCTTACGAGAGGTCTCTCGTACTGCGTTTGAAAAACGCTATGGGGATCCAATGTAAAGCGCCGTGCGTGCAGGGATCAAACACCAATAAACCTGGAAGCGAAGCCCAGGATTTAGAGTGCACAATCACCAGAGGGACTCACAGAGAGTCCTGGAGAGAGGAGGGGAATCCCTCTGTCCATATATACCAGCGTCGCAGACGCAAAATATGACATCACATAGACAAGGCGGGGAGCCTGAACTAATGTGGAAATGTGGGTCTTACGCAATACTGCCCATAGTATAACAGTCGGCAGCGCGCAGCGCTCACGATCTCAGCGTCCCAAACAGACAGAACTGATTCGTTTAAACCGACAATAGCTTAGCCTGCAAGGCGGGAACCTCAAGGTTATAAAACCTTATAAATGTAGACGGCGAGGCCCAGCCTGCCGCCATACATATGTCCTGTAAGGAAATCCCGCTAGACCAAGCCCACGAAGAGGCGACGCCTCTCGTGGAGTGCGCTCTGACACCCAATGAGCACTGTCAGCCCTTGGCAGTGTACGCCAGCGCTATGGCATCAACTATCCACCTGGATAGGGTCTGTTTCGAGCTCCTTTTATAGGGCTAGGCCACACCCGTTTCGGCGGGAAGTGGCACAGAGGGCGCGAAGTCATAAATGTTTATTACTAAATATTTAATTATTTCAATAATTGAAGAATTAAAACGCTCAAATGTTAAACTCAATATTAAATTCCACAGGGATCTTTGAATCCTTACAACCAGGGTGCGATTTGTGAATTAAAGTTTTTTCAAATAAATCTCGAACCACAGTGCTTCGATCTGCTGTTAAACTAAATAACATTTATAGAATAATTATGAACTTAAATAAAACAATATCGCAACATTGACAAATACATTTATTTGATCTGTTTTTACAATTTAATTCAGGGCGATTAAGCCTACATTTAATTAGAGCGAGATTTTCCCCCTTTCCTTGTCCTTTCCTCATTGGGAAGCGCTCACATGATAGCTAAACATGTTTGAGTAGATCCTCCGTACCTCTCGGTTTCATATGGATTTCATAATCAGGCTTTAGACATAGCCGATTAATTTCGTATCGTGACTGAGCTGAGGCAAGTGACTTTCGGTTCATTTTTGTGACGCCGTAGTTCCCGGAGACAGAGACGAGCCTAATATGAATAAAAGTTTACAGTTTTGAACGATGTAGGCTGCTCTACTTTTATCTGTATGACCGAAAAACTACAGAGTAGCCTATTAAGTTATTTAAGCTGTTAAGAGAAAAATAAATCCAAATGAACACGTTTGTCGAACACTAATTCAATATATAGCCTATATATATATATATATATATATTAACAGAACTGCTTTTGAAAATACGATTGGAATTATTAGGCTACATAAGTAAAGTCATTGTATATATTTGTTCCTTAGTGTAAAATGGAAATGCATGGTAATTTTATTTCATAAATAGGCTATAAGTAAAAAAAAATGGTGTAACAGAGTTGTAGAACTAGACAAATCTCTCTGCATCAATAATAGGCTATAAAATGCATTAATAGGCTAATATAACAATTTCAGTAGTCCAAGTTGGTTCGGGATTTGAACCCGTGTCATCTAAATGATCGAAACGCAAGTTCTACCACTCGGCCATGACTTCCCGTTGCGAAATGCCCTAACGTTCCAATGTGTGTTGGCTCACACGAGCGAGAAGCGCTCTTCATTCGTCTCATTCCTCAATAGAATAGTACAAATAATCAGCTTTTCATTGCACATAATTTACTTTTGTTTGTTATTTTTGTATTTTTTTTTTTTTTTGTGTGTGTGTGTGTGTGTGTTTTTCGCACTGCTCCCCGGGGAATAGGCTTGTCGCCCACCGACGTCTAGGCCTACAATATGAAATACAGGTTATATTGTTATCGTCTCTATTTTTAACTTGTTATTCTATTTTTCTGGCCTTATAAAATGTTCTATTATGTCTACCATAGTTGTAGATTTCATCCTTACTGTTAATTGACATTAACCCCACTTACGGCAATTGAAAAAAATGCAGCAATTGCTGCTGTTTTGCACAATATCCCTTTGCGCCACCTGACGGTCATTTCGCGAATGACTTTGAAATGCGACTGGTTTATTTTTACCGCGGTAGTTTCGCCGCGGCAGCTGGCGCGGCGGTAATAGGCATTCTGGTTGGTTACCATCTGTACATCTAGTCCTCTCTTTTCTATAGGAGCTGCTGGACACGGGCAGGACCCCCTCCACGCTCAAAGTGCCATAGCAGTGCCAAAGCAGCCATAGCAGCTTTTCACTCTCCCGTGGCTGGCCAATCCTTGGGGAGAAGCGATCTCATCATTCGTCATGCTCAGGCCAAGGCATAGCCATGTACCTAAAGTGCTCTCAACCCTGTTCAGAGCCCAGGTCATTTCCCTGTCTGCTCTTCCCTCGTCGGGAGAGGATGACGACTCAAGACTGCTCTCTCCAGTCAGGGCTCTCAGAGTCTATTTGGAGCTCTCCATCACGTTCAGACAGTCAGAGCAGCTCTTTGCATGCTTTGGTGGCCGTACCAAGGGTCTGCCAGTCACGAAGCAGAGGCTATTGAGATGGAAAGTTGACGCTATCTCTCTAGCTTACACCTCTATGGGCCTTCAGTGCCCCATAGGCATGAGAGCCCATTCAACCAGGGACATGGCCTCTTCATGGGCCTGGTCTAGTGGTGTGCCAATGGATGACATTTGTGTGACGACAGGCTGGTCCTCACCGTCCACTTTTGTTAGATTCTATAACCTCCAGGTCCCTGCTTTGCAAGCACGGATACTCTCTGTTTAGAGTTTTCGGCCTGAGGGCCCAAAAGCTCTGGAAGCGTTTCCCTATGATGGGTTTTTCTCTGGCCCAGGGGAGTTTATTGCTTCTATCCTATGCTATTGGCCTTGCGCATGTGCTCAGGGTAATAATGTAGGGTGAAGTGAAAGTGATAGCACAGCGTTTTACAATGGGTTCCCATAGCGTCTAGCTAGACGCAACATGAAGTGACCGTTCTCGAAAGGGAAGGTATTCGGTTACTAACGTAACCTCGGTTCCCTGAGAGGAGTGTTGCGTACCCTGCCGTGCTACCACACTTTTGTCGGGTGCTATCGCTTCAGTCGTTTTAACCTGATTCCATGGCGAGCTGGCCAGGCTTATATAGTCATAAGCCACGTCCCTTCTGGCGGGCTCTGATGTGCTCTGAGTGCGAAGCGCCCTGATTGGTTCGCACTTCCCTGCCGCCTTGCATTGGGTGTGCAGTTGCTGCAGCACAGCCAATGGGCAAGCTAGACGCTCTGCTCTATGCTCGCTGTGCAGCTGCACTGCGTTTTAAAATAAAGGCTTCAATATTCTCGAGAAAAGGAGTTTTCCCATAGCGTCTAGTTAGACCCAACACTCGTTCCCTTACTCTCAGGGAATCGAAGTTACGTTAGTAACTGAATACGTTTATTTGGTTTTAGTTTATTTGGTTTTATTCATTTATTTATTATATTTTTCATTTGTTCTTCTTTGCCCACAGCTAAACTGCAGCTGCTTTGGCAATATAAACTGAGTTATTTGTCATGCTAATAAAGCATGTTTAAACTGCTAATCTGCTATTAGACCTGACAAAACTAGAGTTCCACAGAGTTTTAAAATTGCCACGTTGCTGAACAATTGCTGTAGACAGCCATAATTATACTCATAAAACAACACAATGGGATCGTATTTATGAATATTTTAATAAGCAGCACTTCTAAATAAAACTGGACCACTGTTTTGTCCTATGAAACAGAACCAGCCCACACAACATGCAAGACACACGGATGATTCACAATGCAGTTTATGTTGAAAAGCCCCTGTCAGATTTCTAACATGTTTGTGAGGCCATCCAAACTAATAAAATATCATTAGTTTAGACACAGCAGAAATACATATCAACGCTGTCAGGCAGGAATCTTGTATCTCTTGTCATTTTTATTTTATTTTCCATAAATCAATACTACTGGTCACACTTTGGGCCCTATCTTACACCCGGCTCAATGCAGCGCCAAGCGTGACGCAAGTGTTTTTTGCTAGTTTCAGTACAACGCAGTTATCAATTTCACGTCCTGCGCCACGTTGCCACATAGCAAATGCATTTGCGCCCATTTGTGTGCCCATGGGCGTGCTGGTCTGAAAACTATGTGTGTTCTGGCGCATTGTTGGCACGTTGCTATTTTGAGGCAACAGAAATAGACTGCGCCATTGACTAACTGAAACCTGGTCTAAAGTCAATGGCGCAATATTTGTTTTTGTTATTTAATGAGCGCGTTAGTAATGTGCGCCTATAGGTGGGTCCACAACGCGCGTACACTCTTCTTATTAAACACACAGGGACGCACAGCAGCACACAAACATGCCAAATATTTAAAATAAAAGGATTACAATGTAAAAGATTATTATCGTGTACATAAAGATATGGTGGAATTCGGATTGTCCCATAGATGGTCTGCTTGCGCACTTTTACCTCGCGCATGAGCAGTTCCGTTTGCACTCTGGAGACGCGTTCACTCTTTCCACTATCAAATTCCGTCATGTAAATAGGAATCTGCCATGGCGCGAGCGCAACTGGCATTTAAAGGGAATGGGAGATGAGACTCTGATAAGTGTCACATATATATTTAGAACAATAATATCTTAGTAAAAACCTAAAGTAATATTGACAAACTATATATCATTTGAAAGCTTACAATATCTAGTTTTCATTTTTTTTTTAAAAATCAATTACAGAGGAGCAGTAATTTATCAATTTGCAACAAGAATATTTCATATTCATTAGGCGTGTTTAGGCCTTTATTTTGAAATAGAAATAAACATGAAAAATCATGAAAGATTGGTAGAAACCTCAGTTTGTTTTCATGCCAAGAGTTCAAAAGATAACACCAATTAAATTTTATGAGAAAAAAAGGTCTGAAAATGTTTTGAATATATAGAAACATATTATGGATTCTCGATTTGTGATGCGGCAGCGAGCTATAATGCACATATGTGCTCTTTTTATGTTTATTAGAGGTTGAAATCAAATCAAATACTGCCAAACCACCCATACTATTTCTGAATAGGATGTATACTTCATAAATTGTATGAAATTATGGAAATACATGGTTCAGATCACTCAAAACATATATGAAAATGGAGGCGCCCTTATATGGTCAGTAAGGAAGCTTGGCTGTCCATCTAGTCGAGTCAAGTCAAGTAAAGTTTATTTATATAGCGCTTTTCACAATACAGATTGTATCAAAGCAGCTTCACAGTATTAAATTAAAATAATACATCAATGCTTGTTTCTAGTGGAAAATGTCCACGTTTGGTAATGCTGATCAATAGTATTGTTGATTGATTAATTAAATTAAATATCCCAAATATCCCCAACTGAGCAAGCCAAAGGCAACAGTGGCAAGGAACCGAAAAACTCCATCAGGTGACCTAATGGAGAAAAAAAAAACCTTGGGAGAACCCAGGCTCAGTCGGGGGCCAGTTCTCCTCTGGCGTTTATGAACTAGAGGTTGGATTTAACTGTAAGATTAAAAGTATTATATGAATGCAACGAACAGTATCAGGAAGACTATTCCAGAGTTTTGGAGCTAAATGTGAAAATGCTCTCCCTCCTTTGGTGGATCTGGATATCCTAGGTATGACCAAAAGCCTCGAATTTAGTGATCTTAAAGAGCGCGATGGATTATAGGGCGATAGAAGATCCATTAAATAGACTGGAGCTAAACCGTTTAGAGCTTTATAAGTCAGTAGCAATACCTTGTAATTAATACGGAACTTTATAGGTAACCAATGTAGTGATGATAAAATTGGTGTTATATGATCATATTTTCTTGATCTAGTAAGAACTCTAGCGGCGGCATTTTGGACTAACTGTAGCTTGTTTATTGAGGATGCAGGACAACCGGCTAATAAAGCATTACAGTAATCTAGTCTCGAGGTCATGAATGCATGAACTAATTTTTCTGCATCAGAAACTGATAGCATGTTACGTAGCTTAGCAATGTTTCTAAGGTGGAAAAAGGCTGTTCTTGTAACATATGAAATATGATTTTCAAAAGACAGGTTGCAGTCTAGTATAGCACCCAGGTCTTTTACTGTAGAGGATAAAGTAACAGGACATCCTACTATGTTAAAGTTGTAGTGTGAGAGGTTTTGTGGGCGGTTTTTTAAACCGATGATTAGTACCTCTGTCTTGTCTGGATTTAATAAAAGAAAATTGTGCGTCATCCAATTTTTTATATCTTTAACACACTCGGTCAAATTGGATAATTTAGCGTTTTCATCTGGCCGTGATGAAATATAGATTTGAGTGTCATCAGCATAACAATGGAAACTAATTCCATGTTTCCTTATAATATTTCCAAGTGGCAGCATATATATTGAGAATAACAGAGGGCCTAACACAGATCCCTGCGGCACTCCATAGTTTACTGGAGTTATGATCGATTTTTCTCCATTTAAATAGACAAAATGGTAGCGGTCAGATAAGTATGATCTGAACCAACTTAATGCTTGTCCTTGAACACCAGTATAATTTTGTAGTCGATCTATGAGTATTGTGTGATCTATAGTATCGAACGCAGCACTAAGATCAAGTAAAACTAGTATTGAGATACAGCCTTGGTCAGATGCTAAAAGTAAGTCATTTGTAATTTTAATGAGCGCAGTTTCAGTGCTATGGTGCGGTCTGAATCCAGACTGAAACTTTTCATAGATGTCATTTTCTTGCAAGATAGAGCCCAGTTGAGCGGACACCACTTTTTCTAGTATTTTAGACATAAAAGGAAGATTTGAAATGGGTCTATAATTTGCTAGATTATGCAGGTCTAATTGGGGTTTCTTAATGAGAGGTTTTATAACTGCCAGTTTAAATGTTCTTGGAACATGACCTAAAGATAAAGATGAGTTAATAATATTGAGGAGAGGTTCTTCCACTATAGGTAACACTTCTTTCAGTAGTTTAGTTGGTATAGGATCTAATAAACATGTTGTTGTTTTAGATGAAATTATACGTTTATTTAACTCTTTTTGTTCTATAGTTGTAAAGCACTGTAATTGTTCTTGCGTCATGATAATTGAGGCTGAATTATAAGGCGCGATTGAGGATTGAACATTTACAATTGTGGTTCTGATGTTTTCTATTTTCTCAGTGAAGAACTTCATGAAATCATTACTACTAAACTGTAACGGAATATTTTGTTCAGGTGACATCTGTTTATTTGTTAGTCTAGCCACGGTGCTAAATAAAAACCTAGGATTGTTTTGGTTGTTTTCTATTAGTTTGCGGAGGTGCTCAGCCCTGGCCGCTTTAAGGGCCTTTTTATAACGTGACATACTGTCTTTCCATGCGATTCTAAAGACATCTAAATTAGTTTGTTTCCATATACACTCTAAATTACGGGTTTCTCTCTTTAGAACATGCGTAGTATTGTTGTACCATGGTGCTTTGTACCATCTAGTGAAAAAGTTTGGTACTGCGCCCAAATAAAATCTTACTGAAAGCGAATTTTTTGAGATTTATTTGGAACACAACTTGTTTAGATTTTTGGCTTTAATTTTCTTGCAGTTTTGGAGTAAAATATATTTTGTAATATATATATATTTTATATAAAATATAAATAATTATATTTTTACATTGTACATTTTCATAAATTCAAACTTATACAATTTTTTTCTGTTTCACTTTCATAATTTATCGTCGTTAAACTAGCAAAAGTGGATTCAGACACGCTCTAAGTGAACTTGCGCCGTGCGCTTTAGACCATGCGCTTAGATCGTTAAAATAGGGCCCTTTAACTTTCTGTGGGTTTTGCAAATATTTAACCAATACAAAGCATTAAAAAGAGACTGGGCCCTCATTAAATTATGGAATAATAAAAAATAAAATAAAATAAAATAAAATGGGCCTATTTGTGGAAAAAATATGTAATATTTGAGTTACATAAAAGCTTTTTATTTGTTTTCTTCCTAATTGTCATTGAAATAGTGGTCAAGACCAGTGGCGGCTCCTGCAAAATCTCTCAGGGGGGGGCAAATGTTTGGATGATTTATAAGTATGGTCCACCCATGCAATGGATAAATTAACAGCTTAAGCATGTAAAGGCAACTTCACTACTTTAATATTAATGAAAAATAAAGTGACTCTTACAAAAAAATAAATCTTTATTTACAATAAATAAATCTCCTTGTTTGTTTCTATATGAGTGTTAACAATTCAGCAGCAAGTCAAAATTAATTCAAACAAAGCCCAGCCAAGATGCAAATTTCAAAAAACGTTTACTCCAATTTCAATTTAATAAGAAACAACTGAAATCACATAACTCACTATTTACGCTACTTGCTCTGGCCAGCGTAGCGCAAATCGCTCTGAATCTGAAGGGCTACATTTTATTTCTCCATTTAATAAACAAACTATTCCGTCAGATAAATATTTGTTGTGAAAGAAATATAGTTACATTGTCAAGCATTTTATCCAAAATTTAAGCACTTTTCAAACCTTAAACACATCAAAATTCAAGCACTTTCAATGATTTCAAGCACCCGTATGAACCCTGCACATCACTAGTTACACTAGGCCTACTCACTATTATTACACTGCTTACATCACACTCGCTTAATACACTGCTTACTCATACTGAAATTTTGCTCTTCTCTCTTTCAAAGTAGCAAAGTGATCAATTACTCTCTCATTATTAGCTCCCTCTCCATGGAAAGCATAGCCAGTGCATTCAGACGATAGAATTAACTGCGTTCGCCATGACGTTGTTCAAGTTCAACTGGCCTCAACTCGCGAGATGTCCTAACAGTCTCTCTCGCCCTCGCTCTCGCTCTCGCTCTCTTTTTTTATTTTAATTTTTTTAATCACATTTGATAAAGATATTAAAGTAGTGTTTCATTTTTTCTTGTTGTTCAAATTCAAAATTGTTTTCAAATATTATTTGTCACTTAATCTTAAAGATTTTTAATAGTGTATGTTTGTTCCCACCAATCGCTGCACAAGTTAAGGATACATATGATGACGAAAGCACGTTAGTGCGAGCCCTCCCGGAACCCATAGAGAATGCATTGCAGTGCCTGCAGTTCGAAAAAAAAACATCTTTGAATGTAAGTCTACGGGAACACTCTGGGCGATTCTCAGCCAGAGTGAAATCGCCCAAAAAGAGGCGGTACTCCACAGAACGTGACATGACGCTGATTGGACTATATCCAGAGACAGAACATACAGTGACGGCTAGCATAACTCTGTGGTTGAATGAGATTGTGAATGTGATTGAAAAAGTCCCTTTCACACTTTGGTGGTGCGTCGCCCAATCGCCCTAATGAAGAAACCGCCCCTGGTCAAGACCTAGACTTAGTGGCCCATCTAAAGCCTCGTTTACACTGCAGGTCTTGATGCCCAGTTCTGATTTGTTGCCTAAATCCGATTTTTTTGACTGTCTGTTTACATGTTCTTTAAATTGTGACCCATATCCGATTCATGTGTTTACACTTGCCATAGGCTACTATCTGAAACATATCGCGCATGCTGAAAGGGTTAAATTCTCTTGCACAGATGGACGAACACGAAATATGCTTCATGCTCTGCGATATGCGAAGTTGCCAAACACCACTTTTGAATAAGAAAAATGTCATAAAACTCGTTAAAACTCCACGAATCACAAGCGTATCGGTGAGAACACTCATTAAAACAGCATACACACACCCGAACTTGACTGCACATCACATATTTGACATTATTGATACTGCTTTCATTCGTAATGCAACGGACCGATCTATGGGACATAAATCAAGCCTTAAATTAAGGGGTTATTGGGCTGTTCACTGTTATACAATAAAGAGCCTGCACAGCGACAGGAAATAGAAATGAACACAAAAAACTGCCTAGAGCCTGTACTTACACAACACTGACAGTGGAGTTGCGCTCAGGAGTAGAGCAGCTGTGGACAATTTTCTTTTTCTTTTTTGAGCGGCTGCGGACAAATTCTTTCTATGCACACACGATATGACGTCACACTTTATGGTTTCCATGGTGACGCGTCATAGAGATAGAGCGCAAAGCATCATAATCTGAAGACCACGCCCACCGGGGGGGAAACCAATCCAACTGTCTCCATTGACTTTGCATTGCGAGAGGCTGCCTCCTTTTCTGACAAAAGACAGAAAAATGCCTAAAAGCTGCTGTGTGACAACGTGTACAGCAAACAAGCCAGAAAACCCAGAAATAAGTTTTTATAATCTGTCGACCCCAAAAAACGAGCGTTTAAGGACACAAAAGTGGGTTTAAACACTTTTATAATGATCACATTAGTTGAGCTGTATGCACGATGGGCGCCTTGTGCCGCAGACGCAGTTCAGGGAATCGGATCTGTTAGATTTACAACACGTGAATTCATCCACTTCTCCTGAAATACATAAAAGTAAGTGGCTGGTGAACTTGGAGAAGAATAGAGTAAACTTTAAAGTTACTTACACAATGTGTATCTGATATGAATAAAATGTGTCTAATTATAATAGAAAGGATTATTATTGCCTCTTCCATAGACATCAGTATGTATTTTACAAACTCTGAATGTATTGTTTTTTTAGTACGTATGCTAGGTTTATGTCTGAAACCTAAAATAAACATTACGTGGTTGAAAACACTGAAAAGTTGTGATATATGACAGCTCTGAGCGTGCCTGTCTCTGGCTCAGCGCCAGCCAACGCGCGAAAGCACATTTGAATTTAGCAGTTGATCACGTGATGCACTGACCGTTCTAATCACACCGGTGTGATCGTACGCTCCAGGGACCAGCCAAGAATGATCACACCGGTGTGATCGTACGTGCGAAAGGGTTAATAAAAACATAAGATATACAGCAAAACATGAATGAAAGCATTCAAGACGTTGCGAGTCAGTTGGAGAGCATCTTTTTAAAGATACCTTTCCGCCTGTGTGTTTCTGGATGCGGTAGATATCTTTCAGGCTCAGATGGTCACGATCGCTGTCTTAAGTGTTTGGGTCCCAGCCACGCTGAGACAAAGTTTGTGGACGGCTTATGTCCTCATTGCAAGAAGATGACCATGGCAGCGTTGTGATTGCAACTCTCTTTTCTGCTAAGGCAGAGAGTCACCTCAGTTGCTCGTACTGGTCCTTCTGCGATGCACAAGGCTGCAGCGGCAAAGGGAGTGTTTCCGCCGGGTCATTTCTCACGGCCCTACCGTTAATTGTCCTACACGTTGCGCCCAGTTGAGTTCCCAGATGACTCTGAAGGTGTGTCACATGGCGCACCTGATTTCTGACACCTGATAAGGGGCACCGGAACAATAAAGTCCATCAGGTCCATCAGGTCCATCAGGCCAAAGGCAACCCTGAGGTAAGAGGACCTGTACTTTCCCAGGATGTGGTAAAAGCACCACTCTTTCCCTTGGTGGAGGGCCGGGTGGAGAATCGGATTGCCAGGGGTACCCAAATTTTTAAAAGAAAGAGCAACTTCCTCATTTTCTGTCACATAGTTCGCCGCCCGGGCATGACGGACATGGACTTACCGCCTCCTTAAGATCGGACAAATTAGGCAAATTAGCCACACCTGGCCACACACACAGGCCAGTTCCAGTTGGGGGCTTACGGAGCAAGGTAGTATACCCACAGCCACAGGATCGCTACCTACCACCGCAGGTATATCAAAAATGATTGTTCCTCTAGTGCTGCTTGTGCAGAGTTTGGATGCCTGGTAGGCCTAAGCACTTCTCAACCTGTCACACTGGCTCATCAGGACAGTCAGACTCGGCTACGTGACTCAGTTTGCCAAGTGCCTGACTAGGGTCAGTTGCGTTCCCTTTACCTCATTGGCAGGCAAAGAGACCCCTGCGGAAATTGCAGTCCTATTGACAAAGGAAACAATAGAGCCTGTCCCTCCAGCTGAGATGAAGAAGGGTTTCTATAGACCTTGCCAAAGAAATCGTGCCAAAGAAAGGTGGTGGGTTGCGACCAATCTTAGACCATTGACTTTTAAATCTGGCCCCTGCACAAGCTCCCGTTCAAGATTTTAATACAGAAACGCATTTGTCAGGCATACCAGTACAAAGAATGTGAACATCCCCCTAATATCATCTGCCACGGTCTAGCAATAGCAAGTATCTAAATAAAGCTCCGAGCAGCGATGCCGGGCCCAAGCCTTTAGTTACCCTAAAGGCACCGGGGTGGCGGTGCCACCGGCTTTGGCCCGTCATCGCTGCTCGCAGCTATATATGAAGAGTTCAGATGCAAAAGCCTCTAAGTGCCATCTGAAATTTTCTTCTAAAATGATAATTTTTATCAAGCTTGTTTGTTTAAATTCAGTAATTTCACTTAAATGACAATTAATAGGTAATTTTCATTGCCATTTAAGTGAAATTACTGAACTTAAATAAACAAGCTTGATAAAAATGATCATTCTATAAGAAAATTTCAGATGGCACTTAGAGGCTTTTGCATCTGAACTCTTCATATACATATATATATACATTTTAAGGGACAAGACACAGATAATTTTACTTGCCTGACCTGATGAGAATAATGAAAAAAATTAAATAAAAAAATTACTAGGGAATCACTAAAACGAGAGAATTATTCAGATTTTATGATACACTAAAAATAATCCACAACAAATCCTTTAAATTTAATGATATTCAGAACAGAACAAGAATAAAAAAAAATAACTATAAACAAGCCAAAACTAAATAAAATAAAAATAAAAACGAAAGTAAGCAGGGTTGGGCTCACACAACTCTCTCATTAGAATCAATATGTTTCAACATTTGCGATGTATTTGGATGCTAAACTATTCTTTATTATAGGCTTTGTACTTCACTCACGTTCCAATATCGACAGAAAAAAATCATCCTCTTCACAGCGATGAAGAGCGATGCTTACTGTGAATGGTACGAATTTTATTATTATATTTTATTAAGGCTATAATGAACAGGCTGCGATGTCAAGATTGCAATGCTGGAGTGTGTGTGTGTGTGTGTGTGTGTGTGTGTGTGTGTGTGTGTGTGGCGTGGGCGCGATTGAACAGCGGAGACATAAAAACATACTCCGTCATTTTGTTCATACAGGACATCATTCAAACTGCTGTTAGCGATTTAAAAGCCCCCAGCGCTGTCACACATCGAATAACCGGTGGGAAAATATTCCCCCAGTCACATCCCTAATATATTTATATATAAATACTATAGGCTTACCTGGTTTTGAACACAAGAGGGCAGTATAGCACTATGAATGACATGATTTATTAATTTGTTGGACTAGCAAAACCGTTTGAGATATTTATTATCCGTTCACAATTTAACATCTTTAATGCATTTTCATCATGTTGAAAAAGTTTGGTGGGAATAAAATAAACCACTTAAGAGGAGTGGGTAAAAATTCAGAGGCTGATTTTGCAAATAAATCCACATTCAAACCAAAATATCTGACTTCCTGTTGGTCTGTAATGCCAGTTATAACTCACAATTTTCGACTCGACTGTTTTCCTCAGAATTGCGAGTTCATATCTCACAATTCTGACTTTATAACATGCAGTTGTGACTTTATATCATGCAATTCTGACTCAGATAAAAATGACCTTTTTTATTTTTTATTCTGTGGCGGAAACAAGCTTCCATAGTTATTCAGTATCACATTTAAAGTTAATATATTTTAAATGTACTAAACTGCAACTTCATCACAAATGTATTTAAATACTTATCATAAAGATTCAATAGACATGACATTAAAGTATATTTTATATTTATTTTTTAAAATAAATGTAAACTATAATACACATTCATAATTGCAATGAACATGAAGTAAAGTGTCTGAAAAGAATAATTCACTTCAGATGCAAATATTTTTTAGAGGATAATTTTTTTCAGAACACATACTCTTTTAAATGTATTGAATACATGTAGTAACATATACTTCATTTTCACAAGGGGAGAGAAGAGAACAAGAGATCTCAGAGTCATAAAGACTCTCACTAGATCAATAACAACACAAGTGGTTGTCTGCAGGCATGAAGACGGCTGTCAAAGATTAGAATAATTCAGACACACACACACACACACACACACACACACACACACACACAGGGATGAATGGGTCTCCTCAGGACCTGGGGACTCCCTGAGTGCTGGACTGCATTGATTAAGCATTAAGGTGATCAACCCATCGGGGCGGCCATCGATCTGATCCTTAAATGGACAGATACGGACATCACAAGACCCTGAGGACGAACAGCTCATCCCAACAAATGAATACATGAACCCACAGATGGTGAAAATGTGATTAACATCCATGTGATGGTCAGGTTTAGCAAAATATCTAAATGTCTAAAATGTAAAAATGGTTTTCTGTAAGATGTAATATCAGGGTTGAGCAAATATAAGTAGCTTAATAACAACAATCAATAGGCAAAGAAAAGCCTCAAGCATGACAGAAAATCAAAGTTTATCTTCTGATGACTCTATTTAACCGTTGTGTATACTGGCAGTGTTCAAAATGACAATATATGCAGCTTTCCTGATTAAATTTGCATGTGAAATGTGGGCGACGTTTTATACAATATGTCAAACATTTCACTTCAAATCTTCTCTTGTATAAATAGTCACAGACGGAAAGCAGAGCCCGACACAACAAAAATACACTCTTTTCATGAAGAGAGACAGACGATCGTAGCGCACAGGGAAGGACGAATACATGTGTCAGTTCCAGCTTTAACTTCATTCTCTTCAGAAGCACTGACTGCAGTGAGTTTACGCATCCACTAACGGGTGCGAACCGCTATAACACGGCCCTGTGCACACGGGTAATTGCGTAGGTCTTTCAGATCAATCAGCATTGATCTTACACTTTCCTGCTATTACTTGAGCTGAATGAGTGAAATGAGCTTTAGAGAAATTGAAAACAAAGCTCTGCTCGTGTGACCTCTGACCTTGCAGCACCCTGTTCCGCTGATGCATGCATGGCTTCTGCTTTATTCATTACAACATTCCTCATTAAAACACTTGATTTTGGTCGTGACATTCTTCTGTTGAATATATTTGTATAATTGGTGCTAAACTTTATAGGCTATTGATCATTGTCTCAGTGATTGCCTCATGTCTCTCGTATAACTCCACACTCACATAAAAAAATCACTTACATGCAATATCTCATGTCCATTATATGTTGCAATCATGTATTAATGATGATATTACAAATTAAAAACTAAATTTAGTAGATTTGTTTTGTGTGATAGCAACTATCTAACTGCACACATTACTTTTCATATGGTCTTTAATAAAGAAAATTATTAATGATTAAACAATCATTTATTTTACAAGCCACTTTGATATAATATTTTATCAGTTGATTTTTTTCAGACCAGCAATTGATCCATCCAAATCTCAAGCAAATCTGTCAAGCAAACCCATTTATTTCTCATGTCTTCCAGCAAAGTTCACACTTAATGTTTCATCTGTCTGTCTTTTTCATGCCACAAGCAATGATAAGAGATACAGAATGTAACAAATGAAAATAGTAGGATGTCCTTATTTCTGCACAGTTTTTATCTCTTATACTGGGAATTTTGAAGTCAGAGCGCACAGTGTTTTAATCTGCCCACCATGAAGCTAGACTTTTTAAATAATTTCCAGACTCCACATTGAACATTTCTGAAGAAGATCCAGTGTGATTGTGTCTGTAACAATGGGGTTGAATGATAGGAGGAAGCAGGATCCACGTGCAGTAATCTTTATTAAATAAACACAAAACTAGAAAAACTCAGACTAGGGAAACAGGACACAAGAACCAAACAGCCAAAATACAGTAAGAAGAACTCACAAAGACTGAGACTAGACACAGGGCTTAAATACATAGGCAAACAAGCTAAACAAGATAACAAGGGGGTGTGGTTAATCAGAAACACCTGGGGAGACTAATCAACATAACGGGGAACTGCTAAACATGGGACAAGACAGAGGAACACAAGACACTCCCCAGGAAACAATAGTCCAGGAGGGTGGTGGAGCGGAGGGGGACCCGGGAGCGGAGGGGGACCCGGGGGCGGGATGGAGGGCCAGGCCCGTGGAGCGACAGAGGGCCTGGAGACTGCGGCAGGAGGGGAGGCCAGGGCAGATCAGGCTGTGCAGGCGACCAGGGCGGAGCAGGCAGTGCAGGCGACCAGGGCGGCGTGGCCTCCATGGTCCTAGCAGGGAACCTCCAGCCCCCCCAAAAAAAATTTCCTTGGGGGCGGCAATGGGGTGATGGGCAGGAACAGACACCGGCTCAGGAACAGACACCAGCTCAGGAACAGGCGTGGAAGCTGCCATCTCTGCTGAGGGCTCAGTCGACGTGGCGGCGGCCATCTTTGCTGAGGGCTCAGGTTCAGGCGTGGCGTAGGCCATCTTGTCCGGAGAGGAGATGCTGGCTCGGCGGTGGCCATCTTGTCCGGAGACACTGGCTCAGCGCATTTTGCCATCTTGTCCGGAGACACTGGCTCAGCGCATTTTGCCATCTTGTCCGGAGACACTGGCTCGGCAGACGTGACGTGAACAGTCTCTGGCTCGGCAGACGTGACGTGAACAGTCTCTGGCTCGGCAGACGTGACGTGAACAGTCTCTGGTGCGGCAGAAGTGATGTGAAGCTCAGGCTCGGCAGGACTGACGTGAAGAAACACAGGCTGAGGGGATATTGTGGGCTTGTGGAGCTCCTCCTTCGTAAAGCCCACAGTAAAGGACGAACCGCTCAACAAAAGGGCCATGTCAATATATTGAATTAGCGTCCATTGAGGGGTGTTGTAAGGCATGAGGTAGTCAAGATTGTCCTTAAGCCCATAGCAAAACATGTTTTTCAAAACCTCATCATTGAAATCCACCCCATGACAAAGCCCACAAAACTCCTCTACATAATCTTCGATCGGATGGTTACCTTGGCGGAGGTGGAAGAGACAAACTGCTGGATCCATGTTTGGTGAGTTCTTCTGTAACAATGGGGTTGAATGATAGGAGGAAGCAGGATCCACGTGCAGTAAACTTTATTAAATAAACACAAAACTAGACAAACTCGGACTAGGGAAACAAGACACAAGAACCAAACAACCAAAATACAGTAACAAGAACTAGATAACAAGGGGGTGTGGTTAATCAGAAACACCTGGGGAGACTAATCAACATAACGGGGAACTGCTAAAGACGGGACAAGACAGAGGAACACAGACATGAATCATTACAGTGCTACATAAAGTCTCCAAAGACATTCAGAGTTTTGTCATTGAGACATCCCCACAACAACATTTTCACTTCTCAAAGGTATTTTTAATTTTCAAAACTAAATTAAAAGGTCACTTCACGTCAGTCTTCTCTAGGTGGGCAGTCCTGAAGTAGAATCATTAGGCCCTATGCTAATAGTCAAAATCTAAAGTAGCCTATAATTTGTTTTATAAGCATACTTTAGGGTATGCATAAAGCCAGGGCCGGCCCGCGGCATAGGCGGAATAGGCAAATGCTAGGGGTGCCAAAATGAGTGAACGAGTGAATTTTTTTAAATATATATATATATATATTTTTATATAATACTATTTTAAAACCATTAATTTGAAATACTACCAAATAAAGCAAAAAAAAAAAAAAAAAAAAAACTCCACAAAAATCTTCCCCCGCCCAGCGAGTGCTTGAAGTGCATCAGAAACAGAGCGCGCGCGATCAGTTGTTGGTAATTTGTTGTGTAGCGTCGCCCCTCGCCGCATCCAATGTAGACAGCATTGCTTTTGTTTGAGGGCACTGTGCCGTTCTCCTGCAGGAGGATGTGCAAGGGGTTGATCATCCTGTATGTTATTTTTCGAGAAAATTTCTGAAACATCAGTTGAATTATAGCACCATTGAGAAGGAAGCTCTGGCCTTATTGCTTGCATTACAGTATTTCGAGGTCTATGTGGGGTCAAGTTCACTACCTCTTGTAGTGTTTACAGATCATAACCCGTTGGTTTTTCTGTCTCGGATGTGTAACTCCAACCAACGTATCATGCGTTGGGCATTGATCATACAGGAGTTTAATGTTGAAATTCGCTAAAAGAAGGGAATAGAGAATGTCTTAGCGGATACTTTGTCACGTGCAATGGAAGATGTGTAACCAACCATGTGATGATTCTTAATGGTGGGGGTGTTACGTTATGTGTATTTGTTTTTGTGTCTGTGTATGTTTTTTTCTTTGAGTTTCAGATTACCGCTGATTTGATAACAACCTGCCAGCGGTAATTGGGTGATCAGATGATGACTCTGCCCTTAAAAACGCCTCTTCCGCTCGACATGGAGGACGGTTGCGGCTTCGGGTCGGTCGCAGCGGTTCTGGCTTCCTGCTAGCCGCCAGATCAAAACGTTGTTTTTTTTTGTGTTCTTTGGTTGTGTATTTTATTTAGAATGTGGTGATGTAGGAGAGACCTGCCCTTTTGTTTGGAATTTATTTACTATGTTTTTGATGAGCTTAGTTAGGTAAGCTTAATGTAGTTTCTTTTATTTTCTTTGTGGTAGGTTAATTACGTGGTTGTTTAATTTCATTAGATTGGGTTTTGTTTGTTATTTTGGGCCTTGGGTCTCTCTGACGAGAATACCACTTTACTCATTTATTTTTGTTGATTTATGTTTGTTGTTAATGAATTATACTTTACTGTTATTTCTTTTTTCCCTTTGTTTTATTTGGGCCATGGGTCCCTTTGATTGATTCATTATTCCCTTTTGTGATTACACAATAAATTCCTTGTATTCGCTTTCGCTGGTATTTGTTCTTTTTGAGGATTTTTTCTGGTTGATCTGACGGCCTGCGGGAAGCTGGTTGTATTTATTTATTTACTTATTGCGTCTCACCCCTAGCGGACGTAATAAAATGGACGTAAACAAATTATCGCTATTATTAAAAATAGCAAAGTTTTATGTAAAATTAACATTAAATCTGTATTGTAAAAAGCGCTATAAAGGTAATGGGGACTTGACTTGAATGCAAGATGTAATGCTCTTGCTATTTGTGTTTAGGCTGTAATGTGTGTGTGTGTGTGTGTGTGTGTGTGTGTGTGTGTGTGTGTGTGTGTGTGTGTGTGTGTGTGTGTGTGTGTGTGTGTGTGTGTGTGTGTGTGTGTGTGTGTGTGTGTGTGTGTGTATGTATATATATACATATATCCACCAGAGCTATTGCCAGTTCGGAGTTGGTTCAACTGACGAGCTTTCTAAGAACTGGTTTGCCTTTCCACAGGCTAGAGAGCCTCCACAGAGCCAGACCGTTCGTGCAGCTCGCCGTAACTTGCATAGACAGAGATTAAAATCGAGCTGCTATTTAAAAAATGGCGGTCAAAATTTCTGTTCGTCTTGTTGGTTACGGTATACCCCACCCCCAGCCCCAGTTCTTACTTCTAGACCAGCAATGTTTTGGTGCTACTTAAGAACCACTTTTCCTGGTCCAGAGCTGGTGCTTTGGGTGTCGAAAAACAAAGAACCGATTTGAAACTAGGCTCTGGCTCCCAACCAGCACCAGCACTGCCTTGGTGGAAAAGGGGTATGAAAGGTTCTTTGGGGAACCAAAAAGGGTTCTTCTATGGCATCGCTGTGAAAACACCCTTTTGAAGCCTTTATTTAAAAAAAAATGAATCACTCATAATTTATGGAGAGAAATAAAGCAGACACTATGAAACGTTCTAGTGCGCATGTGTTCACACACTGTAAGATGAAGTATACTTTGAAAGGCTATGCATTCAGCTGTACGCATATGGTAAACATTTGCATCAAAACCAAAGTATGCTTTTGGCTTAAGCAAGTATAGTTCTCTCTAGTTCACTTTTCCACATTGAGAATCTCTCCCAAAAAATAAAATCTCACAATATCTTAGAGTATACCCTCAACAATAAGGTCATATTAGTTTGCTCACACTGATCTGAACGTCTGCTTTTGATTAATCTTGATGCGCGTTTGAGGAATTACAATGCCAGAAAATGAAGGAAAGCTCATTTTTCGGGATCCAATTTGGTCCGTTTGAGAGGCATTGTTTGGAGCTGATTTGAGGGAGGGCGAGGGTTGTGGATTTGATGAGGACATGTTAATATCTACTATTGAGAAGAGATAAGATCTTCATTAGACTTAGCACTAGCGCGAGGGAGGTCTTATCGCCGTCTGAGAGGAGCGCGGGAGGAGTGACAGCGAGATTAGAGGAGAGGGCTGGCTTACACTTCACCGTCAGTCCCGAGGCTTTGTGACAGGGTCAACTTAATTTTGTTTCTCTGATATTAAAAACCTGTATGAGATAAAGAGTTACTCTTTATTAGCTGCCGAGGGAAGCAGGCAGGTGGAAGGAGGGTGACTCACTGTTCTCAAGGAATTCTGCGATGACTTACGACAGGCATAATGGACATTAGCAGATTGCAGACTCAGAAATATTATATTTTTCCATCATATTAGACCCTTTCTTTCATGGGACATGGTGGCTATGGAGCATGGGCGACTACTGAATGTCCCAAAGCCATTTAAAGGCCCGTTCACTAAGGATGATAACTATAAAGATAAATAGGGTTGAGATGGTACCAAAATTTTGGTAGTCACTACCAATACCAGTCAAATTTCACAGTTCTTGGTACCAATTTCGGAACCACAGCAAAAACTGTTGAAACTACCATATTGTTCGGAATATAAGACAATGTTGGAACATAAAACAAGTGTGGCAAGAAATACTGTGGGCCCTATTTTAACGATCTGAAACGCAAGTATCACTTTGTGGGCGGATCTCGGGCGCTGTTGCTATTATACCGGTGGGATAAATAACTCTTGCGTCCGATGCAAAACTAAAATGGGTTGGTCTCATAGGTGTGGTTTGGGCGTAACGTGAAATAAACCAATCAGAGCGTCATCTCACATTCCCTTTAAGAGCAGGTGCGCTTGTTCCATGGCAGATTGCTATTATAATGGCGGATTTGCCAGGCGCACGACCAGGAGCGGTTCACAGCCAAGGAGACCGACGTTCTCGTCAGGGACGTAAAAGACAGAGAAGTGACATTTTATGGGAATGGGAGAAACCCACCCAAATTAGCTTCGGCTAAACAGGCATATAATCATTTTGGTAAATGTGTAAGCTAGATTTATGCCTATTTTTTCACATCTTCATGGACACCACAATGATTTCCCTCATGTGGAATATTTTTCTTTGTAATTATGTATGGTTTGCAAAAATGCCAACTGCTGCGTCTTCGTGTAGATGAGAGAAGCAAAGTGTAACACGCTACATTATGGCCAAGCATGCGCCCTTAAAATAGCATCTGAACGCGCCACTGAAAACGCACCACTGACTTTACAATAGGTTTTTCCTGGTCTGTGGTGGAATTGTTTTCTGGAACTGCAAAATAGCACCAGGGAACATTTGCGCCGGAACACGCCTCCTCTTTTCGCCGAACCGCCCCCGGGAGCGCAAGTTCATTCCCTAATTTACTGACGTGCGTCTGTGGAGGGAAAAGTCTGCTGTGCGTCGGGTGCAAAATAGGAATGATACATGCGTCGTTGTACAAAGTCAATTGCGCTGGGTGCAAGATGGGGCCCTGTGTCAGAGAGTGTAATGTTGGAAGATCGTGAGCGCAAAAAGACAAAAATGCAGACAGTCAAAGAAAAGCTTGCGTGACTGTCATGTTTGCGTGCCTCGTTGACAGGACCAAACTTCCGCCATACATGATTCTGAAAATGTAAGACGGTACCCAGATTCAAATTTTATGGTATGCCAAAAAGTGTTCATTTTTAAATATGTTCATTGGTACGTTTTACCAGTATTTATCATACATTCAGTACAAAAATTCAAATATGAAAAATATGCAGTATGAAAATTATTTTCAAATAAAAGCATTTTCTTTATCTAAAAGCTTTTTCCTAAAAGGTACATATTTAAAAGCGGGTTGTCTTATAATGAGGGTTGTCTTATATTCAGAACAATACATATTTGTTTTATTATTATTATTATTATTATTATTTATCTCTTTCAAAATAAAATAAAAATGTATTAATTAATTAAATTAATTTTTAATGCAATTAGGTAGATAATACATTAAAACTATCATAGCCTTCAGATATTGTTTAATTAAGTAAAAATTGCATTAAAAAAAAATCTAATGAAAAGTTGGTAATAAAATGAAAAATAAAGAAACATTACAGGTAATAGAACAAGTGACAGGTCTATTGCACTTAAATTGCACTATTGCAAGACTTAATGCACAGATCTATTTTGACACATCAAATATTTTTCCCGTTCATTGTCAAAAATCGCAATTTCAGATTCAATCTTGCATTTTAATATGGTTTTCACTCCCAAACCTTTGCAGTGTGTACTTAGCAACATGACAAATAAACCTTTTATTCAAATTATGAATGGGTTATATACAGTAAGTGATAGAGCGCTTCCTTTATACTTTATTATCAATGATGCAGCAGCACAAGCTCACTGAGTGAAAACTCTCATTATAAAAATTTGAGGTAACACTTTATTCTGATGGTTCATTTTGAACATTCTATTGACTATAATTAACTTTGCAACTACATGTCAACTAACTCTCATTAGAGTATTAGTAGACTGTCTGCTTAATATCTACTAATTCTTTATTGTGACGGTCCTCCAACAGACATTCTACTGACTGTTACTTTGCAAATACGTCAACTTATTCTAACCATATTAGTCTACTAATTTTTTACTAAAACTCTAATGTAAGTGCAACATTACTTATAGTCAACAGAATGTGTTAAAGGGACCATCAAAATAAAGTGAAACCAAATCTGTCTATACTGTACAATGAGTCTCTCAATTGTGTTTATACTTTGCTGGTTATTTCCGCCATTGAATAAAAAAAAAATATTTTAAATGCTTAAATGCTTTTTTTTTCATCTTACAATTCAGAATTTATTTCTCACAATTGTGAGTTTACATCTATTTATATCATAAAGATATATCATTATAACTTTATAGCATTATGACTCGCAATTGCGACTTTATGTCACACAATTCTGAGGAGAAAGGTAGGAATAGCGAGATGTAAACTCACAAATGTGAGAATTGTAAGAAAGAAAGTCGCTATTATTATTATTTTCTTTTTTTTCTATGGCGGAAACAAGCTTCCATACGAATCTGTGATTGGCTCGCCTTGATTCTTGGTTCATGTTTAAAGTATTCACTCTAATGAGAACCAGAACAGATGGCGCTGAAAGGCACTTTCTCTGTTGTGATATTATTTTAAATGACAGACAACAGCACAGATAGAAAAAAAAATCTATTGAAAAATGCTGCTCCACAAGAAAAAAACATCTCAGCATGTGCTCTGATTTTGAGTCATGTACAACGTGCATTTGGGAACGCAAAATGCTCAACTCATTTCATCAGATTTGGTATTAATATTATTATTATAACAATCAATTAGTATTGCAGTATCAGTACAATCAATAAGTATACCTTTTTTATTATTTTAAGACTTTTAATACTTTTAATAGACTTATTTAATAGTAAATCGAGTTAATAGTAAATTTAGTGGGAGAAGCAGTTTTTGAAACTCAAGTGGTTATACTAGTTAGACAGTTTTATGCTGTTTTAGGTTATGATTTCGGTTCTCTACCCTAATTAATGAAGAATCAAGGTGCTAGCAAGCAAGCTTAGCGATAGTTTAGTTATCACGTAAGTCAGGATTGTATGTTTTGACTAGCAGCTGGATGTTAGCTAACTTTGTTATTCAAGATACAAACACCTAACGTTAACGTTAGGTGTTTGTATCTTGAATAACAAAGTATCTTGAATAACAAAGTTAGCTAAAACAAACAGCATAAAACTGTCTAACTAGTATAACTTCACAGTAAGGTTAAAAGCAAAATTTACCTTAGTAAACCAAAAGTGTGCTTGTTGATCCTTGAGGGGTTTAGCTGACTGTGAGGACGTCCAGCCTCTGGGAAACGCATGAAAAAGATGATTTTTTATTCCTCTTTTTAGTCAACTTTAGCATAAAGTTAACCCTAACTTTAACTAGGGTTGTGCCGATGGACGATATCATCGTCCATTGTGATGGCTGACTGACATGCCACGCCCCCCACTCTGTCAGACCAGCCCAGTCTAAAGGCTGATTTATACTTCTGCGTCGGACCTACGCCGGAGCCTCTACGCTGTAGGCAACGCGTTGGTTTTCATTTATACTTCTGCGTCGTTGTCCGCGTTGACGCGCACAGAGGGAGCATGTGAAACCCGAGGGAGCGGTCCTAGCAGACCAATCACAGCGCTTGCGTCCGCGTAGAGTTGACGCGTTGTTACATTTTTGGAGAGGTGCACGTAAGGGTACGCGCGCTACACACAGCCTACGACGTAGCTACGGCGTGAGTTCGACGCAGAAGTATAAATTGGGCTTAACGGCAGTTCGTGAAAGGTCACGTAATTTAATCTATTGATTCGTGTACACCAGTGGTTGGGAACCTATGGCTCGTGAGTCATACCTGGCTCTTTGGCAAAAATCATGTGGCTCGCAAGGTCTCTCACCCTTTACCAACAAACGATAAAAAAATTAAGACACATCAACAGAGATCGGCTCTCTGCAGAAAAAGCAGCCAATTACAATTCCCTTGTTGTAGAACCTACCGAAGTTAATGAAAAGTTTATGATAATAATTATATTCAAGTTGTATCAGCAAAAGTGCGTGTTCAGTGCTGTTCGCGAGTGAGTCACCACAGCAATCAACTAACCACTTACGTTTCTGTGGTAACCTACAGCTCCTGCACTGGGATTCAAGCAGCGGCAGCTTGTTTAAGGTAGGCTAATGGCGAAAATAATTTTAGAACAGCAGCGAAAATGTAAAAGTAGGTTATATAAACTTTAATATATCCTTTTATTGAAACGGCTGCTTTGCTGTGCAAAGAGACATTTCGAAACATTTCAACCGCTGGCTGCTGGTACTTTCACTTTTGCCGCAGAGACCCTTTGTGTCCTATAAATGTGTCGTATTTTTGATAATCCGCGCAGATTTCAGTTGACGATTCTGTTTAAAGTTATTAATAACAAAACATGAATGAAAGAGAACGAAAAGAGCAGGATGTGCTTTATATTGAAAAGAAATATTAAAAGCGCGATATGTCGCAGAACTGAATTACACTGACAGGATGCTGTGTGCGCGCTCCGAGCGCAACGCGGACAAGCATATAGCCTTTGTCTTCGGTTGCGCGCCTAAACGGCCAAATAAACCGAAATATTTCAAAATGCGAAGTCGAGTATTCTGTACACAGTAGATGTAAGTACTATGTGCATTCAATCTCTCTCTCTCTCTCTCTCTCTCTCTCTCTCTCTCCCTTTTCGTGATGGTCAGCACGTTTCAGTAGCATTAAAGGTGCCCTAGAATGTGTTGAAATAATATTTTAATTTTGTCTCTGATATCTACATAGAGGGTATGGCTTATTTAAGGGCATTTAAAATGTCCAGATATGGTTTTACAGGTCCATTTTCAACCCTAGAAATTAGCCCTAGAATGAAATGGTCTGTTTTTACCTTATTTGGAAGGGTCATGAATAGTAATGAGGAGTTCTGCTCTGATTGGCTGTTTCACTGCGGGCTCATAACAGTAGCTCAGAGTGACAGCAAAAAGGTCCCTGATGTCCAGCGTGACAATGGAGAGATTAGGCATTCAACCGTACATCAGAGTCCTGCACGGGTCCGATTTTGTAAATCTGCACCCGCCCGTACCCGCAGTGCTTCAAACCGCATCCGACCCGTTTTCCGACAGCAACAATAATTAAAATCCGCACCCGACCCGACCCGCTTAAAATAGATCCGACCCGCACCCGAAATAAAATAAGTTTAGCCAATCACATTATAGACACAATTACAAAAATGTTTATTGCCAGGTCATACAGAAGTTATTACACGACAATTAACACAAGGACAACTTCAGCCGAAGCTGTAAAAAGGCCGGTACATGAAGAACGTGGCTAACGTTACCACAAAACTGAGTAGCCCTATCACATTTTACCAATCGAACAGACGCGGCTACAGCACTATATCTGCCACGCAATTTCGTCTAGCCTACATTTGACAATTTTGGGTTCAAACACGCCCTGCACACCACACATACTTAACAGTGTTAAATTTGAAAAATACTGTTAGATAGAACTGCTTGCTTTGTTACCAGTTATCTGCGTGCTTCCTCGGCGATGAAGTTCCACATTTGCGGCAATCCAACACGAAAATGCATGCAGCAAATAAGCCTTTCACAATATTTTCTTCAGATAACTCCAAATTTCTCCCACACACATGCATCCATCTCGACGACTGCAAGCAGATCGCGCGTGCGCGGTTATGATGAATTTTTAAAAGTGAAAGTAGCCTAGGTAACGTTAGATCCTGGGAGGGCGCAGTTCCGACCTGGTATTGAACATGGGCTGGCATATGCACATTTTTGGAGGCGTACATATTAATGATCCCGACTGTTGCGTCACAGTCAGTGTTATGTGGAGATTCGCCTATTTTTCAGGGGTGTTTTTCAAAAACGAGATTTAAATAAGAAGGAGAAAACAATGGTGTTTGAGACTCACTGTATGTCATGTCCATGTACTGAACTCTTGTTATTTAACTATGCCAAGATAAATTAAATTTCAAATTCTAGGGCACCTTTAAGAGCACCCCCCAGATGGCGATATCATCGTCCATCGCGATGTTTTACTGTAAACATCGTCAACTGCCAATTTAGGGGACATCGCCCAACCCTGCCACGAACCTGAAAACTGATCTAGCAGTGTTGAGAGTAGGCTACTTTTACTGGAAACCAGAAAAAAACTATTAGATAATGCCATTTTCCATAAAATTGTCTCTGTCTTCTTAGAAATGTGCAATATATATATTTAAGTCTGACACACTGCACTCATTAGAGAGTGAAAAGGAAATTAACAAGACCTCCATTAAAACTTCAAATCACTTCATTTAGAATAACACACACTCAGTGTCTTTCATATCAAGCTGAGTAAATTGGTCTTGAGTGATGTTCAGAATGAGATTATTAAAGCATTTGATATTTTCAGCAATGTAAAATAATTTGGGCCTGTTCCTATCTATACAGAAGTTTCCCAGAACTGTGACATTTTCCACAACTACTTTACCCACTTGAGAGTTCCCCTCAATAAACAGGCAGCTCATTGCAGACTTAAGCCCTATTCGGACGAGATTAGTTTAACATGGAGAGGTAGGGTAAAGTAAATATTACCAGAGCTTCTCAGTAATTTTAGTTCCGTCCGAATGTGCCATCTCAGTAATAATTACAGACAATAGCCCTATTCGCACTGGATTAGTATTATCTGGGGACCTCGTGTGATTTAGAAATTACCCACCTACATCTGAATTTCGTGTGGTGCATTCGCACGGGATAAGCGAAGCCTGTAATTTTACTCAAATTCACTGACTTCTCTCCCGGATATGATGTCAATAGGCTATTGCTTGGAAATGTCTTGTCGTTATAGGTCTAACAGAAGAATGTTCCTTACCTCATGCTGCTATACATGTCATTCATCTCCATCTAATCATTCTTTTTGTTTTTGCTCTTCTGATGATTTTCAGCTTTCTCTTTCTGCAAATTGTATAGTTGTATGGTATATAGCAATATGACCCAGCACCCAAAATACTATCAAAACACTCCAACGCAGCCTCCATTCTTCGCAAAAGATGGATAAAAAAGCGCACAGGAAACAAAAACCTTGAAAAAATTATAAATGACCTGCCAAATCACAGAGATGCTGATTCGCACAGGACTAATATAATCACAGGACCTCGGTGTTCGGCGAAATATGGTTGGTCATTTGCGGGGGAATTTTTACTTTAAAAATTACAGTCATGGCCGATTCGCACGGGATTAAGATCACAGACAACCTCTGCAATTATTACAAATGACTAGAGGTCACCAGGTAATACTTATCCCGTGCGAATAGGGCTAATGTCAGTAAAGATTACGGCGACTTTTACCTTCTGTAAAAAGGTCAGAAAAAATTACCTAATGGACTAATATCGTGCGAATAGACCCGCTTTAATGTATGTATGTAAATATTCCGTCATTTCCTGTTTAAAAGTAGTTTTCCATGGTTTTTCAAGTTTGGAGGTGCTTGAAAAAGCATTTATTTGAATTCTAGGCGGTGGGACAAGTCTGTGTGAAAACTCAAGTGTTTTCTGCATACCATTCAGATAAAAAATAAGGTCGAAAGCACTTGTCAGAGGCTCTAAACTTCCTTTAGCTTTGGGTAAATGCCTATTACCAACAGAATCCAATCAGAATTTAATTAATTTAATTAATGAATAATTCGGTAACACTTTATTTCGACAGTCCACTTTAGACATTCTATTGACTGTAAGTAACTTTGCAACTACATGTTAACTACCAGTCATTAGAGTATTAGTAGACGTTCTGTTTAATTTCTGCAAACACTTTATTTTGATGGTCCCCCAACAGACATTCTATTGACTATAAGTTACTTTGCAAGTACATGTCAACTTATTCTACTAACCCTAACCTAACAGTCTACTTATAATCTAATGAGAGATGTTGAAATGTAGTTGCAAATGAATGAGAGTTAGTTGACATTTAGTTACTTATTGTTAGTGGAATGTCTAAAGTGTACTATCGAAATAAAGTGTAACCAATCGTTTGACCGGAACTAACTGTTATACTGTATAGGTTATATACAGATTATATATGTTTGCGCACGTGATATCAAGAAGCAACGTAATACGCACATGACGACAGGAAGGTGATGGCGGTGTATAAATTGAGTTACCCCTCCCACTTCTTAGATTTCTTAGTGCGAATTGGCCATTAATATTACAGACTTGCTGTGGTAAAATTACATTTCTCCATCAACCCTTGTAAAACTAATCCCGTCCGAATAGGGCTTTACATGGTTACAGATCACCATTGCATGCCTCATTATGGATCAGCTCTCCAATGATAAAAGTTAAGATTACAAATTATAATGTTCATACACAATCTACTTAGCAGATTTAGGTTCAAGGACCAACAAAGCTCGACTAAAAGACTAATGTCTCGGTTACTAATGTAACCCTCGTTCCCTGAAGGAGGAAATGGGAGACGTAACGTCGACGTGACGATGTCATTGGAATCACTTCAGGGAGCCCTATCATCTTCGAGTGTCTACAGAACGAGCCAATGACCGTTGGCGTGCGTGAATCATGTCAAACGCCTTGCCCCGCAGCGCGGGTATAAACAGGAAGCGGGCGCACACACACATTGTTTTTCGCTGAGGAGCCGAGATTGTGATGCCGTACATCGTTGGTCAGCAACGGTGGTGACGGGACGTTACATCTCCCGTTCCCTCCTTCAGGTAACGAGGGTTACATTAGTAGCCGAGACGTTCCCTTTCAGTCGCTCACGTTCGACTTAACGTGACGACCTAATTGGGATCCCATGGAAAACGCCATGGTTGCTGCCACATTTAGCGCCCTACGCAAGACTCTCAGACCCCCAACTAACTGGGGCGGAAGGCCTGCGTAGAGGGAGTTCAACTGTTGTTCTGTTATACCCCACACAGGAACTCTTGGATAACACTGGGAAAGCGTGCCTTTCCAGGGGAGAGGGACGCTGCGGAAGCCACATCCTGCCCGAAGGGAGGTAACATGTGGAGAATACACATATGGACTGGCCAGAGGGGCAGTGCGACATATGGAATGTCACTGGGGTGGCTCCAGCCTAAGAGGGGGGAGGCAACACCAGACAGTGACGGCAGAGCGGACTCTGCCAAGGGAAAGACACAGGCTCACCGCAGAGAGCTGTTCGTGGAAGAATATGCATATGGGATTGCCGCAGGGATCACCATATATGGAACCCAGCCTAGCACAAGTTAAAGCATACGAGCACTAGGCCTGGCGTCGGACACTCCGCAACGTCTGACTACCGAAGGGGTGCGGAGGAACTCTACAGGGTTCGCCTGAGTGGTGAGAGTGATCCGTGATCCGAGTGACCAGTCAACAGACAGGTTCCACTTCAACGCATAGAGGCGCCTCGTAGAGGGGCCTCGCATGGGGGAGGTCACCTAGAACCTCTGTGTCCTGTCCAGGGACCAGACATGGAGTTTCCAGAGGTCCGGGCATGGGTGCCACAGGGTGCCCCGTCTCTGAGAGAGCAGGTCCTCTCGCAGAGGGATGGGCTGTCGCAAGGAGCACTAGTTCCGGGAACCAGGTCCGGTTGAGCCAATACGGCACAACAAGCAAGACCTGCTCCTCGTCCTCCCTTACTTTGCACAGGGCCTGCGCAAGAAGGCTCACTGGGGGAAACGCATATTTGCAAAGACCTGGGGGCCAGCTTTGTGCCAGTGCATACGTGCAAACAGATCTATCTGTGCGGTCCTGAATCACCTCCAATTCAGCTGGACCACCTGGGGTGGAGTCGCCATTCTCCCGGTAGCACCTGTTGCCGTGAGAGCTCGTCGGCTGCACGGTTGAGCAGGCCCGGAATGTAAACGGCACGAAGCGACCTCAGATGCTTCTGACTCCAGAGGAGGAGATGATGGGCGAGTTGTGAAATGCGCCGGGAGCGTAGACCACTCTGGCAGTTGATGTATGCAACGGTTGCAGTGCTGTACGGACCAGTACATGCTTGCCTAGTAGCGGCGTTTTGAAGCGCCCTAGTGCAATATGTACTGCTAACAACTCGAGGCAGTTGATGTGCCAATGCAGGCCCCGTCCACAGACCTGAAGCTGCATGCCCATTGTACGTGGCCCCCCAGCCGGTGGCAAAGGCATCGGCCAGGTTGAGCCAAAGGTGGCGCTCCTGGACAACCAAGGTGGACATCGCCTGACCAATGGAACATGCGGTTTATTTTGTCACCCAGAGGTCGAGGTCAGATGCCGCACGGAGCTCCCGGAGGAGCTCTGGGTCAGCACCACCCTCGTGCATGTCCATGAGCACCTGGGCCTGGTGGACCTGCAAGAGCGCCATGGCATGCAGGGCGGAAGCAGCCTGTCCACAGGCTTTGTAAGCCTTCGCCGTGAGACCGGACGAAAACTTACAAGCCTTGGACGGGAGGTGTGGATTCCCCGCCAGGACGCTGGACACAGTTGCATCGAAACGGCACGCTCCACCGGCAGGTGATCCACATACCCCTTGGCCGCTCATCCGTCAAGGGTGGTGAGGAGGGAGGATGCCAACAGGCCGCAGTCCGGCACTATACGGCGACCACGACTTCCTTCCGGCAACCACGACTGAGATCCTCATGCACCTCCGGGAAGAAAGGTATCGGGGCAGCGCGCTGAGAACCAGCAGTGCCCTCGCCGAGAAACCAATCATCCAGCCGAGAAGGTTCGGGACGTGGTGGAAGGTTCCACTCAAGCCCGACCTTCTCTGCGGCCCGGGAAATCCAGAGCTGCCCACTCTGGATCGGACTCGGGCAACGATACACTATGCAGCCAAATCTTCATCTCCAGACGAGCGAAGCTCCCCCTCCGATGCTGCGATTGACATCTGGTCGTCAGAAGGAGCCCCAAATGACACGGCTGGTCGTTCATGAGAAGGACCAGCACGTTCTTTTGGAAGCTTCAGCGGCGGCCGCATTTGTGAGGCGTGAGGGGCCCATAGAGATTGTTTCGGCGGGGAAGCCCTCACGGTGATCCACAGATCAACCTGGCCAAGCGCTGAAGTAGGCCTATTCTGCGGGGCAGAAAAGACGATAGATCTGGGCATAGGCGAGGGGACTGCACCTCCCTTGAGGTAAGCAAGTCTCGATCTTAACACGGTCATAGTCATATTCCCACAATGGGAACATGAACTATTCACAAAAGCTGCCTCAGCATGCTGAATGCCCAAACATGTGAGGCAACTATTGTGGCCGTCTGCTGGCACCAGGGAACGACCGCACCCAGAAACGCAGAGGCGGAATGACATCCTGAATAGGACACAGTGTCACGCCTGTGCTGCTCTTTTATGAAGGAAAAAAATAAAAATACTCTTTCCACTACTCTCACAGTGCTGAGACAACCAGGCAATGGCCACTGTGTATTGTGTACACCAAGGGAAACGCCCACCGAACCGACACAAGCTCTTGCTGTAAAAACAGCAGTTGTTGAACAAATAAATGTTTGTGGCCACTCGCTGCACGCGCCGTCACACCAACACCAATAGAGAGTCTTCAACACTCAGTAGCAGTCTGTAAGTTCAGAGATGAACAGGAAGCTCGGCTCCGAAGTAAAAGACAATGTGTGCGTGCGTGCGGGGCGGGGCGCGTGACGCGATTCACGCACGCCAACGGTCATTGGCTCATTCTGTAGACACTCCAAGATGATAGGGCACCCTGAAGTGATCCCAATTACGTTATGTTGAATGTGAGTGACTGAAAGGGATGGCCTGACTGGCAATCTGAACCAAGACAAATATTTGGTGCAAATATTTAATTTAATAAATGGCTGTTAATGTGGTCACTTGTTTTCAATTTCCACGTCAGGGAATCATCTCAGGGAATCCTGTCTTATCAAAGTGCCACTCCACTTGTATATTGATATAAATTACAGTATATTGTGGCAGTTTAGCTTTACATTTTACAGTATATGACAAGTTCCACAAGGAGAATTGTAACACAAACAGTCATGTGGATGCCAGACTTATTCGTTTATGAAAATCAATAATTTATTCATTCTTGGTTCCAAAAGGGAAAAGAGGAGCATGAACATTCTGCTAAACATTATTTTGTGTTCCACAGAAGAAATAAATCATACAGGTTTGTAACAACATGAGGGCAAGTAATTGATGCCTGAAAAAGAATGATAATTTCTGGCTGAACTGTCCATTTCAAGTCGGTTTCTTAAACACAGATTAAATGTTATTCTCAGACGAAAAACTTCTCAATAAAAAACAACACCAGTAAAGATGGTAAATCCAGAAGTAGGTCTCAGTTTAGTGAACTCTGAGTAGAGGAAGATTGTTTTCTTAATTAAAGATGTGTTGTGAATCCCGCAGGACACAGTCAGGTGCGTAAGCTTGACCTGTTTTCATTTGAAGTCGCTGCAAGATGATTTTAATGTGTGCACATCTGTTTGTAGTGCATCTGCTGTTGAGTGTTCATTCTGTCATTTTTTATTTTGTCACTCATCTGTAACAGTTTTTTTTTAAACCATTGTGCTGTTTTATTTAGATTGTGTCTCATGCAGAATTTTTTTTAAATGGATATTCACCTACAAAGTTTAATTCTCCCTTTATTTACTCACCCTCATAACGTTATTAACCTGTGCTACTTTTTTTTCATGCTGTTTCCGTACAATAAGGAAAAACACTAAGTGAAGATGGTGAAAGGAGGAATGGTGAGTAGCCACACACACCCTCTAAACAGATGAGTATTGATTAACTTCCCTTATTATCTTTGCAGAAAGATCACATGGAGACTGGAGGAGAATGAGGAACTGGAGACTAGGACCAGGAACGAGGAGAGGAACAAGAAGGTAGATATGCTTCAGGAAGAAGATAATCCAAATGGATACAGTCGGAGTCTTAGGGTACGTTTACATGACAGCGATGTGCTTAATAGGGAGCTGGATACTCTGGACATTCATTGCTTTTATTTGTACTTTTTTTTTTATTTACTGTTATTTTAAATACATGCTCTATACTTGGAAAATACATGTAATTTAACTTGAACTCTGATGACCCCTTTCCTATTTTTTGCTCATTGTGGATCTCACAGTAGGACACGTGCTTCTCAAACGGAAGGCTGCATCCTACTGAGGCTGTGTCCTTGCTAGTCCAGTCCATCAGAGGCTTGTAGGCTAGTGTCCTCCTCAACATAAAATACTATAATGAGACAGTATAGGAAGTGTGCATGGCTATGTCATAAATGTTTCTGCCACGTGGTCACCGCATGAAAATACTATTTAAACTTAATATTGGAAAAATTCTTTGTATTACAAATCTTTATTAACTGGCTTTCAATTTAATTAATACAGTACAATGAATGACAGCCATCTGAGGTCTCCCAGTGGCTTAGATTATTGGCAGTTTAGTGTTAAGAGATAATTTACAGCAAAACAAAAGATAAGATCTATACTTTTCATGTCTAACATGTCTAATGTCTAACTTGTCAGCTTATTTTTCGTGAATTTGAATATATGTTCAAAGGATTGTGGGTGATTTAAGGCCGCGAAGGACACATCCGATGCGTCCATTAAAACAGGCTGAATGAAGGATGCAAAACAAAGGCTGCCTTCCAAGGATCCTACAAATTGAGATGACCTTCAGCGACGTTTGATGACATGGTTGAGAAGCACCCAAAGTGTCATGATTCCTGTTGTTCCCCTGGTCTTGTGTGGACTCTTTATGTTGTTTCCTGTTTTGCGCCATGTTTTGTAGTCCTTTTTCTTTTTGATTAGTTTCTGATTGTTCCCAGGTGTGTCTTGTTTGCAAATCACCCTTTGTGTATAAATACTTTAGTGTTTCCCATGTTCTTTGTCTGGTGTTGTTCTTTGCTGGATGTTTTGTTGAAGTTCTCAGTACTGCTCCCTGGTTTTTATGTGTATATTTAGGGCCCAAGCCCTGAAAGGGCGAAGGCCCTATTGTTTTCGTTAGGATTATTTGTTATTAGGGCCCAAGCCCTGAAAGGGCGAAGGCCCTATTGTTTTCGTTAGGATTATTTGTTATTAGGGCCCAAGCCCTGAAAGGGCGAAGGCCCTATTGTTTTCGTTAGGATTATTTTTTTTTTAGGGCCCAAGCCCTGAAAGGGCGAAGGCCCTACTGTTTTCGGTAGGATTATTTTTGTTTAGGGCCCAAGCCCTGAAAGGGCGAAGGCCCTATTGTTTTCGGTAGGATTATTAGGGCCCAAGCCCTGAAAGGGCGAAGGCCCTATTGTTTTCGGTAGGATTATTGTTTATTATTAGGGCCCATGCCCTGAAAGGGCGAAGGCCCTATTGTTTTCGAGCCCTATTGTTTTCGAGCCCTTCAGCCCTATTGTTTCCGTAAGGATTTTTTTTTTTTTCATTATTTTTTGTGTGTGCCTTTTTGCCACTTTTGGGGCCCTTAACATGCTCAAAAACTCTTGAAATTTTGCACACATGTCAGAACCTGCGGCCCTCAGGGCCGGGCTGAAGCTGGTACCGGGGCGTGGCGGGGGGCTCAACAGCGCCCCCTGGAATGGGGTCCGAAAACTTGTTCCATAAATCAAACACGCTTGCATGTAATAATATGAAACTCAGTACACATATAGATCTCATCGGGCCGAACAACTTTTGTGCTCTAAGTTTAACAAAAGCCCAACAGGATGTTTGGAAAACGCATACAATGGAATGTGAAATACTCCTCCTAGGGAATTCATCCGATCACCACCAAACTCGGTGTGAATGAAGTCAAGACATTGAGGATGAATTCTTGCGAACAGATTTTTGATATCTCGAACGGTTTGGCCGTGGCGAGGAAATTCATTTAGTGTGTTATAACTTCTGCATACATTATCTGATCTTGATGAAACTTCAGCAGAGTGTTCGTGGTAAGAGGCCGATCATATGGATGTAACTATTGTGAGTCAAAGTTATAGCGCTACCAACTGGCAGCAGGAAGTGTGTCACTTTCAACATGCTTTTGACAAAAGTGGGGGGGTTAGTTTTACCAACAGTTACAAAAATCAGTACATATATTGGTCTCATCGAGCCGGACAACTTTCTAATTTACAGTTATTAGCTATGACCAACAGGGTGTCAGATATTTTGGTTTGAATGTGGATTTTTGGGATATTTCAGACTTTTTCGTTTTTAGCTATTCTTCCTAAGTGGTTTATTTTATTCACACCAAACTTTTTCAACATGATGAAAATACATTAAAGACGCTAAATTGTGAACGGATAATAAACATCTCAAACGGTTTTGCTATAGTGAGGGATTAAAGTAATGTCCACAAAGGAAACACTAAAAGCCTCATATATTCTAAAAATGTAATTATACACCATTTATTTATATATCAAACTATACAAATGTCACAACTAAACCCATTTTATTCTTTTTTAAAAAATAATTTTATTCTAATTTTATTCTAAGTTTAAAAATACTAAATAATAAAACATAAAAAAAATCAAGTCATTTATAGTGCTATACTGCCCTCTTGTGTTCAAAATCAGGTAGGCCTATTGTATCTATATAAAAATATACTAGGTATGTGACAGTGAGAATACTTTACCACCGGTTAATCGACGTGTGACACCGCTGGGGGCTTTTGAATCGCTTACTTAAAAATGAAAGTAAAATATGTTCGTCTGCACAGACATTGATAATGGTGCGGAGCTGAGCGAGCGTTTTCAAAGAATGCAGTGATTTTAGTTAAATTTTACAATTAGCGCCTTTCGGGGGGCGGATTGCTTGAATTTATTTTACAAAAGCACAATGTTGTGTTTTATTGTGACTGTACACAAATATAAGTTAACACTTTGCAGTTTGAATAATGTCCTGTATGAAAAAAATGACGGAATAGCCTATGTTTTTATGTCTCTACTGTTCGAACGCACCCACGCCTGCGCCACACACACACACACACACACACACACACACACACACACACACACACACACACACACACACACACACACACACACACACATTCCAGCATTGCAATCTTGACATCACAGCCTGTTCATTATAGTCTTAATAAAATATATTAATAAAATAGTCAACCTAACATATAAAAATTACACTGCTCTGTTTAAATAGTCAGTAGTACAATTTGTACCATTCACGGTAAGCACCGCTCCACTGTGATGTTTCCAAGCAAATTTTTGCGCGTATGAGGAGGATGATTTTTTCCGTCAATATTGGAACACAAATGAAGTACAAAGCCTATAATAAAGAATAGTTTAGCATCCAAATACATGGCAAATGTTGAAACATTTTCATGAGCCCAACACTGCTTACTTTTGTTTTTATTTTTACATTACATTTAAAGGATTTGTTGTGGAATATTTTGAGTGTATCATAAAGTCAGAATAAGGTAAGACAAGTAATATTTTCTGTCTTATATATATATATATATATATATTCTTGTTACATTTATATATATATATATATATATATATATATATATTTATATATATATATATATATATATATATATATATAAATATAGCTGCGAGCAGCGATGGAGGGCCCAAGCCGGTGACACCGCCACCCCGGTGCCTTTAGTGTAACTAAAGGGACCAGGGTGGCGGTGCCACCGGCTTGGGCCCGCAATCGCTGCTCGCAGCTATATTTATTATTATTCTTATTTTTCTGTCAACCTTTTGGGCACTTTTGGGGCCCTTAACGTGCTCAAAAACTCTTGAAACTTTTAACAGGGGTCAGAACCTGCGGCCATCAGGGCCGGGCTGAAGCTGGTACCCGGGCATGGCAGGGGGGCTCAACAGCGCCCCCTTGAACGAGGTCCGAAAACTTGGTCCATAAATCAGACATGCTTGCATGTAATAATATGAAACACACACACACACACACACACACACACACACACACACACACACACACACACACACACACACACACACACACACACACACACACACACACACACATTCCAGCATTGCAATCTTGACATCACAGCCTGTTCATTATAGTCTTAATAAAATATATTAATAAAATAGTCAACCTAACATATAAAAATTACACTGCTCTGTTTAAATAGTCAGTAGTACAATTTGTACCATTCACGGTAAGCACCGCTCCACTGTGATGTTTCCAAGCAAATTTTTGCGCGTATGAGGAGGATGATTTTTTCCGTCAATATTGGAACACAAATGAAGTACAAAGCCTATAATAAAGAATAGTTTAGCATCCAAATACATGGCAAATGTTGAAACATTTTCATTCTAATGAGAGGGTAACGTGAGCCCAACACTGCTTACTTTTGTTTTTATTTTTACATTACATTTAAAGGATTTGTTGTGGAATATTTTGAGTGTATCATAAAATCAGAATAAGGTAAGACAAGTAATATTTTCTGTCTTATATATATATATATATATATATATATTCTTGTTACATTTATATATATATATATATATATATATATATATATATATATATATATATATATATATATATATATATATATATATATATATATATAAATATAGCTGCGAGCAGCGATGGAGGGCCCAAGCCGGTGACACCGCCACCCCGGTGCCTTTAGTGTAACTAAAGGCACCAGGGTGGCGGTGCCACCGGCTTGGGCCCGCAATCGCTGCTCGCAGCTATATTTATTATTATTCTTATTTTTCTGTCAACCTTTTGGGCACTTTTGGGGCCCTTAACGTGCTCAAAAACTCTTGAAACTTTGCACAGGGGTCAGAACCTGCGGCCATCAGGGCCGGGCTGAAGCTGGTACCCGGGCGTGGCAGGGGGGCTCAACAGCGCCCCCTTGAACGAGGTCCGAAAACTTGGTCCATAAATCAGACATGCTTGCATGTAATAATATGAAACTCAGTACACATATAGATCTCATCGGGCCGAACAACTTTCGTACTTTTACTTTTTACGCCAGCCCAACAGGAAGTCGGCTATTATGGGTTGTTTGGAAACACATGCTTTGGAATTTGATGTACTCCTCCTAGGAAATTAATCCATTCGCCTCCAAACTCGGTCAGCATGAAGTCAAGACATTGAGGATGCTAAATTGCGGACGGATTTTTGATATCTCAAACGGTTTGGCCATGGCAAGAAAACAAATTTATGGCGAATAAGGGACACAGGAAGTGTATTATAACTTCAGCATACATTATGTGGATGTGACTATTGTGAGTCAAAGTTATAGCGCCACCAACTGGCAGCAGGAAGTGTGTCACTTTCAAAATGCTTTGAAATCACTCTCTTATTTTTACCCGATTTGCTTCAAACTTTATGTGTATAATGTAGACACACGGCAGATGTAGACCTGTGAAAGGATTATTGATATCTTAGATACTGTTGCCGTGGCAACACATCAAACTTTAATATTCTTTTCGGATGCTTTTGAGACTCTTCACATGCTTGAAAATGCATGAAACTCGACAGACACATCACATTTATTATCCAGTAGACATGTGCAAAGTTTCAGAAATGGGCGTGGTGAGGGGCTCAGTAGCGCCACCTTTAGTCAAAAATGGGGGATTAGTTTTAAGTAGAGTCACACAAATCGTTATGTATATTGTTCTCATCAAGCCGGACAACTTTCTAATTTATAGTCATAAGCTCTGACCAACAGGAAGTGAGATATTTTGATTTGAATGTGATTTTTTTGAGAATTCTCTCTCTCTCTGTATCTGTGTCTCAGTGTGTGTGTGGGGGGGGTGTGGGGGATTTGTCTGTTAGGAGAGATTTGCTTTTATAATTGTTTTTCAAGGTTTCAGGGGCTTTTGGGGCCCTTAACATGCTTGAAAACTCTTGAAACTTTGCACACAGGTCAGAACCTGCGGCCATCAGGGCCGGGCTGAAGCTGGTACCCGGGCGCGGCAGGGGGGCTCAACAGCGCCCCCTTGAATGGGATCCGAAAACTTGGTCCATAGATCAAACTAGCTTGCATGAATTAATATGAAACTCGGTACACATATAGATCTCATCGGGCCGAACAACTTCCGCACTCTAAGTTATTAGCTCCGCCCAACAGGAAGTCGGCTATTATGGGTTGTTTGAAAAACGCATGCTGTGGAATTTGATGTACTCCTCCTAGAGAATTCATCCAATCACCTCCAAACTCGGTCAGCATGAAGTCAAGACATTGAGGATGCTAAATTGCGGACGGATTTTTGATATCTCGAACGGTTTGGCCGTGGCGAGGACATGAATTTATGGCGAGAAAAGAGAAACACGAAGTGGTATAACTTCTGCACACATTAACTGATCTTGATGAAACTTCAGCAGTGTGTTCGTGGTAAGAGGCTGATCAGATGGATGTAACTATTGTGAGTCAAAGTTATAGCGCCACCAACTGGCAGCAGGAAGTGTGTCACTTTCAAAATGTTTTTGACAAAAGTGGGGGGGTTACTTTTACCCACAGTTACAAAAATCAGTACCTATATTGTTCTCATCAAGCCGGACAACTTTCTAATTTACAGTCATTAGCTCCGACCAACAGGAAGTCAGATATTTAGGTCTGAATGTGGATTTTTTGGATATTTCAGACTCTGAGTTTTTACCTACTCCTCCTAAGGAACACGAGTAAAGTACAAATCCTATAATAAAGAATAGTTTAGCATCCAAATACATCGTAAATGTTGAAACATTTTGATTCTAATGAGAGGATTACATGAGCCCAACACTGCTGACCTTCGTTTTTATTTTTACATTAAATTTAAAGGATTTGTTGTGGAATATTTTGAGTGTATCATAAAATCAGAATAAGGTAAGTCAAGTAATATTTTCTGTCTTTTATATATACTGTGTATATATAAATAAATATAGCTGCGAGCAGCGATGAAGGGCCAAAGCCGGCGGCACCGCCACCCCGGTGCCTTTAAGTAACTAAAGGCACTGGGGTTGCGGTGCCACTGGCTTGGGCCCGTAATCGCTGCTCGCAGCTATATTTATTATTATTATTATTTTGTCAACCTTTCGGGCACTTTTGGGGCCCTTAACGTGCTTGAAAACTCTTGAAACTTTGCACACAGCTCAGAACCCGCGGCCATCAGGGCCGGCTGAGGCTTGTACTCGGGCGTGGCAGGGGGGCTCCACAGCGCCCCCTGGAACGGGATCCGAACACGTGTCCATAAATCAAACACGCTTGCATGTAATAATATGAAACTCGGTACACATATAGATCTCATCGGGCCGAACAACTTTCGTGCTCTAAGTTTTACGCCAGCCCAACAGGAAGTCGGCTATTTAGGGTTGTTTGGAAACACGTGCTGTGGAATTTAATGTACTCCTCCTAGGGAATTCCACCATTCGCCACCAAACTCAGTCAGCGTGAAGTCAAGACATTGAGGATGCTAAATTGTGGACGGATTTTTGATATCTCGAACGGGTAGTGTATAATGTAGACACACGGCAGATGTAGACCTGTGAAAGGTTTATTGATATCTTAGATACTGTTGCCGTGGCAACGCATCAAACTTTAATATTATTTTCAGATGCTTTTGAGACTCCTAACATACTTGAAATTGGATGAAACTCGACAGACACATCACATTTATTAGCCAGTAGACATGTGCAAAGTTTCAGAAACGGGCGTGGTGAGGGGCTCAGTAGCGCCACCTTTAGTCAAAAATGGGGGCTTAGTTTTAAGTAGAGTCACAAAAATTGTTATGTATATTGTTCTCATCAAGCCGGACAACTTTCTAATTTACAGTCATTAGCTCTGACCAACAGGAAGTCAGATATTTTGGTTTGAATGTGGATTTCTTTGCAAAATCAGCCTCTGAATTTTTACCCACTCCTCTTAAGTGGTTAATTTTATTCCCACCAAACTTTTTCAACATGATGAAAATACATTAAAAATGCTAAATTGTGAACGGATAATACATATATCAAACGGTTTTGCTATGGCGAGGGATTAAAGTAATGTCAAAAATGGAAACACTGAAAGCCTCATATCTTCTAAAAATGTAATTATACACCATTTATTTCTATATAAAATTATACAAATATCAGAACTAAACCCATTTTATTCTTTTTTTTTTTTCAATTTAATAATTGTTTAAGTTTAAAAACAGAATGTTTTTTTAGTCCAAAAAATAAATAAATCATGTCATTCATAGTGCTATACTGCCCTCTTGTGTTCAAAATCAGGTAGGCCTATAGTATTTATATATAAATATATTAGGGAGGTGACCGTGGGAATATTTTCCCACCGGTTAATCGACGTGTGAAAGTTCTGAGGGCTTTTAAATCGCTAACTTAAAAGCGAAAGTAAAATACGGACGTCCGCACAGACATTGATAATGGTGCGGAGTAGAGCGAGCATTTTCAATGTATTCCTATGGAAGTAGGAATGAACTAAAACATTTTATGTACCGTATTTTCCGGACTATAAGTCGCACTTTTTTTCATAGTTTGGCTGGTCCTGTGACTTATATTCAGGTGCGACTTATATATCAAAATTAATTCAGACTGAGATGAACCAAGAGAAAACATTACCGCCTACAGCCGCGAGAGGGCGCTCTAGTTGGCGGAGTTGTTCAGAAGCGACACCAAGGATGAAGAAAATGATGTGGAATGAGATCGCGGGAGCTTGTGAACTTGTTTACTGGTAACTTGCTTGTTAGACTCGCTGGCTTATGTTAATTTAGCCTATTCAGCCTCCCAGGTATATGTTCTTTATGCTATTGTGTAGCTGAATAACTGTTAATGTGTTGCGTTAACATACCGGACACCTACTCAGCCTGTTGTTCTGTGTGCTACTGTGTAGTTGAATAACTTGCCTTTCCAGATTAAATGTCTGTTCTTGGTCTTGGATTTTCTGAAAAAAAATTCTAAATAAATGCGACTTATAGTCCAGTGCGACTTATATATGTTTTTTTCCTCTTCATGACGCATTTTTTGACTGATGCGACTTATACTCCGGAGCGACTTATAGTCCGGAAAATACGGTATGTTTTTATGTTTCCACTGTTCAACCGCGCCCACGCCACACACACACACACACATTCCAGCATTGCAATCTTGACATCACAGCCTGTTCATTATAGCCCTAATAAAATATAATAATAAAATAGTCAACCTAACATATAAAAATTACACTGCTCTGTTTAAATAGTCAGTAGTACAATTTGTATCATTCACGGTAAGCACTGCTCCACTGTGATGTTTCCAAGCACATTTTTGCGCGTGTGAAGAGGATGATTACAAAGCCTAAGTACAAAGCCTATAATAAAGAATAGTTTAGCATCCAAATACATCGTAAATGTTGAAACATTTTGATTCTATTGAGAGGGTTACGTGAGCCCAACACTGCTTACATTCGTTATTATTTTTACATTAAATTTAAAGGATTTGTTGTGGAATATTTTGAGTGTATCATAAAATCAGAATAAGGTAAGACAAGTAATATTTTCTGTCTTTTATATACATACATATATATATATATATATATATATATATATATATATATATATATATATATATATATATATATAGCTGCGAGCAGTGATGAAGGGCCAAAGCCGGCGGCACCGCCACCCAGGTGCCTTTAGGTAACTAAAGGTGCCACCGGCTTGGGCCCGTAATCGCTGCTCGCAGCTATATTTTTGTTTACTTTTGTTGTTATTATTTTAATAAAGTTCTCCTGCACATGGATCCTGCCTTCACTCTCAACTCTGAGCACTTGGCGTAACACATAGTCCTGAAAGTTTTATATATTTTTTATATTTTATACAAACAATGTTGAAGTTTCTACAGTCACAGCTTTAACATGTCAACTCTGTCATCCTGGTGTAATAGTTTATGTAAAGAGTTGTACAACATGTGGTTAAGGTGGGAAAATATTCGGTTTTGTCAACTCCGTCAGACGTCAACTCCATCAAGTTTTATGTCTGACAGAGTTGACTTGTAAGCTGATGGAGTTGACAAGTGCTCACAAAACTCTTTATATAGTGATATATACACATACATACAGTATCTCTCAAAAGTGAGTACACCCCTCACATTTCAGCAAACATTTTAGTATAGCTTAGGGACAAAGGGACAATACTATATAAATTAAACTTAGATATATTTTCTAAGTCAAGTCAAGTCAAATCACATTTATTTATATTAAATGCGCTTTTTACAATACAGATCGTTTCGAAGCAGCTTTATAGAGATAACAGGAAAATAATGCAAAAAAAAGTTTGTTTCCAGAAGAAAATAGCGTCACAGTCCAGCTTAAGTAAGTTCAATGATGTTTCATTTTTGAGGATCAGTGCTGATGGCTGTCGTGTCGATGAGGCCTTCAATGAGAGTCTAGTTGACACAATCTCTGCTGACACTTCAGGGACACTTTCAACGCACATCATGCGTTGTGGCTTGTATAGCAGTATATATTTACTGTCCTCTGAAAATAACTCAACATACAGCCATTATTGTCAAAATAGCTGGCAACAAAAGTGAGTACACCCTAAGTGATAATAGCTGTATGCCGTTTAACCATTCAAAGCCACATGTCCTATTCATCATTTTCATGTTTTTGCCTGCTTGACAGGAGCATAGAAAATTTGTGTATCTTGTATTAGAGCAGTTACAATTTGTGCTTTGAGTACAATTCTCTCAAACTGACCACTGCATGTTCAACATGGCACCTCATGGCAAATAACTCTCTAAGGATTTGAGAATTAGAATTGTTGCTCTCCACAAAGTTGACCTAGGCTATAAGAAGATTGTTAACACCCTGAAACTGAGTTACAGTACAGTGGCCAGGGTAATACAAAGGTTTTCCAAGATGGGTTCCACTTGGAACAGGCCTCGCAAGGGTCAATCAAAGAAGTTGAGTCCTCGTGCTGTGTGTCAGGTGCAGAAGCTGGCTTCAAAAAACAGACGCATGATCGTGCCAGTATTGCTTTAGAGGTTGCAGAAGCGGAAGGTCAGCTTGTCAGTGCTCAGACCATACGCCGCACACTGCAACAAGTCGGTTTGCATGGCCGTCATCCCAGAAGGAAGCCTCTTCTGAAGCTGGCTCACAAGTAAGCCTGCAAACAGTTTGCTGAAAGCAACCTGTTCAAGAGCATGAATTACTGGAACCATGTCCTGTGGCCTGATTCTTTATTTTTAGGTAACGTACAGTGGTGTGAAAAAGTGTTTGCCCCCTTGGTAAATATGATCAAATATGGCTGTAAAAAATAAATCTGCATTTTTAATCCTTTTGCTATTTTATTTTAAAAATGTGCAAAAATCTAACCTTTCATTGAAGTAAAATAATTGAAAGTGGGGGGGAAATCACATTATTAAATAAATGTTTTTCTCCAAAACACATTGGGAACAATTATTTGCCCCCTTTTTTTAAATACTTTTTGCAACCTCTTTTTTTTCCAAGATAACAGCTCTGAGTCTTCTCCTATAATGCCTGATGAGTTTGGAGAACACCTGACAAGAGATCAGAGACCATTCCTCCATACATAATCTCTCCGTCCTGTACTCTGTTATAAGATTTCTAGCACAGGCTGTCAGGTTTAGATTTTTTTATCTGTTGGTATTTGATCGAATCCGTGATGCCATGTATCTGAACAAGATGTCCAGGACCTCTGGCAGAAAATTAGGCCCACAGCATTAAAGATACAGCAGAGTATTTCATTTTACACATGGGGTACTTTTATATCCCTGTGTGTACCAAACCCATCTTAAGTGTTTGCTGCCAAAAAAGCTAATGTTTTTGTTTCATCTGACCATAGAACCCATCCCGTTTGAAGTTCCAGTAGTGTCAGTTACTTTTCAAATGTTCTATGGTCAGATGAAACAAAAACATTAGCTTTTTTGGCAGCAAACACTTAAGATGGGTTTGGTGCACACAGGGATAAGAGCTGTTATCTTGGAAAAAAGAGGTTGCAAAAAGTATTTAATAAAAGGGGGCAAACAATTGTTCCCAACATGTTTTGGAGAAAAACATTTATTTCATAATGTGATTTTCCCCCCACTTTCAATTATTTTACTTCAATGAAAGGTTAGATTTTTGCACATTTAAAAAAAAAAAAATATCAAAAGGATTAAAAATGCAGATTTATTTTTTACAGCCATATTTGATCATATTTACCAAGGGGGCAAATACTTTTTCACACCACTGTAGTTACGCGTTACTACATGTTTTTACTATAGTAATAACAGTAAATTATGCATAATTGCAAGTAGCAATAAACCTAACCCTAACTGTAACTCTATAGTAAGTACATGTAGTTAATTAATATTACTCAGTATTTATTTGTGTAAGTACAATGTAACAACGTCAACAAAATAAAGTGCAATTTTTTTTATTATTATTTTTTTTATATGGGGAATTATTCAAAAAAAATTCATGATTTTAATTACATATATATTTGGTCCCTCCTTGAACTGCCACCTTACCATGGTGGAGGGGTTTGAGGGGACAGTACCTTTGGGCTGGCAGACCGGGGGGAAATAATTTTCTTTTTTTGGGGGGGGGGGTTATTTTAAATAAAATAAATCAATACTTGTATTCATCAATTATTAATTAAATTGATCAAAAGTTACAATAAAGACATTTATAATGTTACAAAATATTATATTTCAAATATATGCTGTTCTTTTTAACTTTCTATTTATCAAAGAATCCTGAAAAAAAAATGTACACAACTGATAATAATAATGAATGTTTTTTGAGCATCAAATCCACATATTAGAATAATTTGTGAAGGACTGGAGTAATGATGCTGGAAATTCAGCTTTGATCACAGCTTTTAAATAACATTTTAAAATATATTAAAATAGAAAACAGTTATTTTAAATTGTCATAATATTTCACAACATTACTGTTTTTTGTATTTTTAATCAAATAAATGCAGCCTTGGTGAATAGAAGAGACTTCTTTCAAAAACATTAAAAATCTTACAGATCAAAAACTTTTGAACGGCAGTGTATATATATAGTTTTAGTTTGCAATAGCAGCACTGTCATAATACCATTATGTGCACAAGTCTTAAGTAATATGTTGCTTAGATGTTATATATATATAAAAAATTTATTTGTGGTTGTTCTGATCCTTTATAATATTTGATCTATACATTTAATACGTTCTTTAAAAAGTCCTCAGAATGTTTGTGATTTAATTTGTTGTGAATCTTTTTTCTTTTTTTTTTACTCGATTGAAACATCTTACAAACCATTCCAGCTGTCAACAGCATCGCTCTGTAATTCCAACTGGCTTTTGTTTTGTGCTGATCAGTAAATCCATCTTGGCAAGAATGAAAGTGCCACAATCTTTCCCTGGAGTATAAGCCCATCTGAAAGACTTAATTTAGTCCAGCTTTATTTTGAGGTTTTATTTGTGTGTGTGTGTGTGTGTGTGTGTGTGTAGTTTACAGATAAGTTAGCTTTATAATTCCTTAAAACTAAAAAACAAATCCATTTTTAACCACTGCAAGAATAGGGCAGTTTATGAAATGGTATACATGTTTTTGTCTAGATTGCTTAGTAAATTAGAAGTTCATAGAGTTGCATAATGAGTTACTCAATATTGTGCTGAAAAGTTTGAGTATGGAAGAAAGGATGATTCCATAATGAAGATAATTAACTTCAGAGAGCTGCGTCTGGACCGTTGGCTCTGGTTTTTTAGGGAAATGAAGAGGAGAATTCAATTATCTGAGTTTTCTGAATCGTGACTCTGCAGAAATAATTATCTCATGTTTTTGTGCGTATGTTAATTAGACCTTTAGAGTCAAAAGGAGAACAATGTTTAGACATAGATCCAGTAAAGGAAAAAGGGTAATGGCTAAACTAATACAATTAATTTAAACATGGATACATAGCAGGATCTCATGAAATCTTGTTTGGTCTACTGTTAAACTGGGACTAATGTGACTAATCATGTGACTAATGACTGAGCATTAGAATCATCCACTAAAACATCTAGTAAACATAGGGATAGCTAAATATAGTATTATGTCAATTTATTTTTAAAAGTTTAATGTCAGTAAGATTTTTTTAACATTAAAAAAAAAGAGAAAAAGAATACTGAAAAAGAATGAAGCAAGAATGCTGAAAACTGATTTATAAAGACATTTATAATGTTGCAAAATATTTCTATTTGAAATAAATGCTGGTGTCACGATTCCTGTCTTGTGTTCCCCTTGTCTTGTGTGGACTCTTGTTATTTCCTGTTCTGTGTCATGTTTTGTAGTCCTTTGTAGTTTTTCTTAGTGCTAACACCGCTCACCAGCACAGTCACACCAGAGCCTCATTCTGCCATGGCCGCTGCCGAGCCTGAGCTTCTTCACGTCAGTCCTGCCGAGCCTGAGCTTCTTCACGTCACGTCTGCCGATCCAGAGTCTGTTCACGTCACGTCTGCTGATCCAGAGTCTGTTCAAGTCACGACTGCCGAGCCAGTGTCTCCGGACAAGATGGCCGCCGCCGAGCCAGTGTCTCCGGACAAGATGGCCGCCGAGCCAATGTCTCCGGAAAAGATGGCTGCCGCCACATCGCTTGTGCCCTCAGCAGAGATGGCCGCCAACACTCCTGAAGGGTCGTCTCCTCCCTGGCCTCCTGAAGGGTCGTCTCCTCCCTGGCCGCCTGAAGGGTCGTCTCCTACCCGGCCTCCTGAAGGGTCGTCTCCTCCCCTCCCTGGCCTCCTGAAGGGTTATCTCCTCCCTGGCCGCCTGAAGGGTCGTCTCCTCCCTGGCCGCCTGAAGGGTCGTCTCCGCCTTGGCCGCCTGCACTGCCTGTTCCGCACTGGCCGCCTGCTCAGCCTGCTCCGCCCTGGTCGCCTGCACTGCCTACTCCGCCCTGGTCGCTTGCACTGCCTGATCCACCTGCTCCGCCCTGGTCGCCAGCACTGCCTGATCCTCCCTGGTCGCCTGCACAACCTGATCCGCCCTGGCCTCCCGTCCTGCCGCAGTCTCCAGGCCCTCTTCCGCTCCACGGGCCTGGCCCTCCATCCCGCCCCCGGACCAGCCTCCGCTCCACCACCCTCCTGGACTGTTTTCCTGGGGAGCGTCTGGAATCCGCTCCTTAAAGGGGGGGCTATGTCACGATTCCTGTCTTGTGTTCCCCTTGTCTTGTGTGGACTCTTGTTATTTCCTGTTCTGTGCCATGTTTTGTAGTCCTTTGTAGTTTTTCTTGTTTATTAGTCTTCCCAGGTGTTTCTAATTAGCCACGCCCCCTTGTTATCTTGTTTAGCTTGTTTGCCTGTGTATTTAAGCCCTGTGTCTAGTCTCAGTCTTTGTGAGTTCTTGTTATTTTGTTATTTTGAGTTTGTCTAGTTTTGGGTTTATTTAAAGGGACACTCCACCTCTGGAAAGATGAATGTGTATTTAAATTGGGTCATTTATGTAGAAGAAATGTGAAATTATTTTTGAATTTGGAGCTTTCTAGACTGAGAAAAGCCAGAAAATGTATTTTTGGCTCATGTGGATGAAAGACAACAACTCCCAGAATGCACTTGCTTCGCTGCTCTACGAGGCCACTCCCAAGCCACGCCTACCGGTTAGAGAGCAGTTGTAAACAATAAAGCTAAGCTAAGTTACTAGTAGTCTCCGTGAGTCTGCCCGGGTTTTTGAGATCGCATATCGCACAAAATGTCCGGGATTCGGCTTTTGCGTTCTATAGTCGCCATTCAGTGTGTTTACTGTGGCGAGCAGGACGAGACTAGGGCCGCGGGAGAACGACGCAAGACCGGTGGCGTGATTACTGATGAACGACACCTGTGAGACGCACTGGTCTCGTATCTCTCACGGAGGAGCGGGTATTTTCTTAGCAATAGTAAAACGCACATCAACCGATCACGCCACCGGCCTCGCGTCTTTCTCCCGCGGCCCTAGCCTCGTCCTGCTCGCCACAGTAAACATGATGAATGGCGACTGTGAGACGCGCCGGTCTCGTGGGCTATCTCTCATTGAGGAGCGGGTATTTTCTTAGCAATGTTAAAACGCACATCAACCGATCACTTGTTTAGCGTTCATGTAAACACTACATTCAGATTCACCAATCGGAATGAATTCACTTAGATTGAAACAAAAGGTGTGCATGTAAACAATGAATGGCGACCGTAGAAAGCAAAGCCGAATCCCGGACATTTTGGACGATCTCGACGGCCGGACATGCAGGTTTCTGCCAGTGAAATCAAACGCACTGGCACTGATCTGTGATAGGTCTGTTAGTGCATTAGGTCCAACCCCCTATGGGCGGGTTTGAAAGGGTGGGAACTAGTGCTTGTAGTCTTAACAGAAATCCCCCCCTTACACTTCCTCCTACAATGACGCAAAATGACGATTTTTGCGTCATTGTAGGAGGAAGTGTAAAGAGGTAAACACAGATTTCTCTCGTCTCAGGGGAAAATTAGAAAATGTTGCACGACCATTCAATAGTATGACTGGGTTTCTAACATTGCAAAGCTTAATGCAAATGGGTGGAGTGTTCCTTTAATAAAGTTTGCTGCACGTGGATCCTGCTTCCTCCTATCATTCAGCCACAACGTTACAGATGGTCTTATGAACTTTCTATCCATCAAAGAATATATATATATAAACAGCACAACTGTTTTCAACATTGTTAATAATAAGATATGTTTCTTGAGCAACAAACCAGCATATTAGAATGATTTCTCATGTGATACTGGGTCATGTGATACTGAAGACTGGAGTAATGATGCTGAAAATTCAGCTTTGCATCACATAAATTACATTTTACAATATATTCACAAAACAGTTATTTGAAATTGTAACATTATTTCACAACAATTATTGTTTTTACGCAAATTAAAAATGAAAAAAATATATATTCTGCAACATAGGAGAACCAACCCCCATAGGAGTGTAAAGACACTAGAAGCCAGGAAGTAGCTCTAGTGTAAAATCACAAACCTGACTCTCATTTTCTTCCATTCCATATGTGCCCTGAAACTTAGTGATCAGCCAGTTAGGAATAGGCCTATGTCACACTTCCTGCTTCCGGAACGCGGAGTAGGGATTCAGAACTTCCGGTCAACAGTATTTCTCCATAAGGATTTAGATTATCAGCCATAATGTCTAAACCATCCGAGGTAGACTGACCACGAGCTATGAGGTTGTGAAACGAAGGTTTTTGCTCCTGTAGAAGCTATAAGTTCGTATGAAATCAACCTTGTTTTAAGATAAACATGTTTTATCCGCGATCTTATGAAAAAAAACTACACTACCCACAATCCTAAACGTAGCAGCAACGTCTGCTGATTGGTCCAAATCGCTGTTGCCATAGAAACGTTTACCTTACTGGCGAACGCCCGCCGCTGCTGTTGTAGTGCACCGGGTTGCTCTGCGTCAGGACGTAGACAGCCATAACTCAGCTTTCACGCTTTTCCACTTGAGAGTTTTCATTGACCATCCGAACCACATCGTCATATGTGACTTCAGGCAGGTTGCGGAGAGATTTGGTCCAGCGGTATCTATCGGACTCCGCCATTGTAAAGAGCTAACCGGAAGAGTCTTATCCCTACTAAAAGACGTACTTCCGGTCTTCAATTTTTTCGTGACATAGGCCTATAGAGTATTATTTTTTCCATTGTGTATGAAATGTGCTATATACCCAGCTGTAGCAATGTTGTTGCGCGATATTCAGCAACTGAGAGATGACGTTCTGACATTTTTTTTTGTTTTTATGCTAGATAGGCCTATAGATATCCCCCATTTAGCATTTTATGTTTTGAGGTTAATTTTTAATTAGTCAGATGTTAGATAATTATTTATTTATTTTTTATTTTATTTTTTTAAATATTGTTTATCCTTATGATTATTTAATGGGGCTATCAGTAAATTAGCCTAATTATAATCAACACCTGCAAGTGTACACTTTGAAGAGTAAAAATTACAGAAGGTTACATTAATTCAACTTTATTAAAACTAACTGCATATATGGTAATCAAATTGCACTTCCAAAAGTCATACATTTGTGAAAAAAGAAAAAAACTAAATAAATGAATATACAAATTTCTTTTAAGTATAATAAATAAAACATAAAAAGCAAAGATCAGAACATTTGGACAAAACCGGTTCTGTACATTGCAGACAGTAGTCGAAAGCCGGACGATAAAGTTCAGTAAACGGAATCAGTCCAGGAAACATCCACAAATCCAGAGGAGCAAAGAAACGAATGAGACTAAATATCAGACAAATGAAATGAAAAACTAAACAGTGCAAGCGAGGCTATATTAGTCACATTAGAAGTTGTAGGTTGTGTTTGAATAATTATGTATCTTTTTTAGCTGAGGTAAATAAAACGTAATACTCACGTATCCTTGCTCGATGAAGAACGAGACAACACAATGAGCCCAACAGGCGGTTGAAATTTAAAAGTCTGATTTTCGCGCTTCAGGGCAGTGACGAGTACTTATGTAGTGCAGTGGTTGTCAAGATACCGTTGGCATAACCTTAAGCAATGGCCCTGAACGGTGGTTTAATATCAATATTGTGACAACGCTGTAACAACCTTCACCACACAACGTATTTATAGCAACCTTTTGGCCATGTTGATAAAACGTTGTTATAAGGTTGGGTACGTTGTGCCAACGTTCTGTGTTTGCTGGGTAAACAAACTTGCAGACCAAAGTGCTGTACAACACAATTAAAAAAACAAACATAACACACTAAAACAGGACTTAATAAAATAACAAAATTTAGTTCTCTCCTGGATCAGACTCTAAAGCCAAGGTGTAAAAATGCTTCTTCAAAGCTGTTTTAAAAGCATTCAGAGTGGGGGCAGAACGGATGGTAAGTGTTAGGTTATTCCATAACAAAAAGGAACAATCACCTCTTCGCTTAAAGGGGTGGTATAATGCCCTTTTCACAAGATGTAAAATAAATCTCTGATGTCCCCAGAGTGTGTGTGTGAAGTTTTGGCTCAAAATACCGCATAGATAGCAAATATGCTGCTGCTCCCGACACAGAGGGCGGTGTTTCAAGAGCTTGTGTGTTAGCAGCTCCGATTACGTCACGCAGACACACACTAAAATGACAGAAACTGTTCTGCATTTTATGTTTAAACGGAGTCAGACAAAGATGGAGAGATTCAAGAAGAAGTGACAACACGTAGAATGCAACAGGACGTCTCTGATTGGTTAGTTGATGAATTTATGTTGCTGATGTGGAGTTAACTATCTTCAATTAGCATATTCTATCATGATAATCTATAAATCGCTCGTATAGGAACTGTTGTGAGATGCACACAGAGTGACTTTCTATTGCATGTGAAAAGTGAAACGGATGCTACAGTTTGAGCTGACTCACAAATGTGCTCGACTACAGCAACTCTTCCTCTTCTCAACACGGACTGCGTGTTCCCGGGGGCGTGGTTTATGTCAATTTTAGGGTTGGTGATGTCACTAACCCTGGAGGAATGTCGTGTAGTCCCTACCAGCCATTTGTTGTAGGCCTTAAAAAACGATTTCTTTAAAAGCAAATATCTCCCTTTGCATTGAACTTTGAGCGTTGTAACTTTGCAGATGTTGTTTATGCTCAAAAAGCAACATTACACACTAACTAAAGTTAGAAAAGTGAAATCATACTCAACCACCCCTTTAAGTCGGGAGTCGGGACCGTGGTACCTGAAGCAGAAGTTTATCAGCAGATCTCAAATTCATTAGCCCGACGTCCTCATACTCGGATTCTAGTCAGAATATGAGTCTGATACTGCTCCATTGGGCTGTGATTATGGGGCGTTTCAACCGAAGCAGGAAAGAAAATGCCTCTGCACTCAATTGAATAGACCTACAACCATTCAGAGTAATGGAGTAAGTGGCATATGTTCTTCATTCATCTTTCCGATCGACAAATTGCCTTGATCGCGGTTCTCTGATCCACTTTTAAAATGAATGCGCTGTCGATATCTTCTATAACAGACACGATGGCGGAATCTACACATCTCAATTCTCTTCAACCCAAACGCTCTTTGGTGACGTGGATGATTACGTTACTGTTGATCATCTGTCCATCATCGTATAAAGCCCGCACTGACAATTTGATTGGTCCGAACAGCTCTGGTTCAAGCATAATAGCTCCACAACAGATCAAGTCCAGACCAAACTTCCTGACCTCAAATGTTGTGGGCGGGGCTAAGTTCGGCTGGTATCCAGGCTACAAATTCATTACTAGCTGGTGTAGAATAACAAGATCTAATAGATGAAGAGAAAAAAAATCCGATCTTATGAACAGTGCACATTTTTTATTTTATTTTTGTAAGAAAACAGATATTTTTGAACTGTTGTCAATGTAGAAAGAGTCCAGCTGATGTAGTCATGTCATCTACCAGAAGATGAGACACAGACATACTAAAATGAGAGATATTTGAAAATCACAACTAAGTCTCCTAAGCTTATAAAGAGCAACCTCTGAGCAATACAATATTCATATAATGGAGTCTTGAAAGAGATTGCAGCAAGACAATAAAGAGATGTTCTATGTTTCTTCTACAACATTCTCAGTTGACTCTTTTGCTCTCAAATATTTATCATGTCTCATTTGTCTATTTTTATTTATCCTAAGGAATTTTAGGAGAAACATTTTGGATACTAAAATGAGAGATATATGAGAACCACAACTAAGTCTCCTGAGCTTAGGAAAAGCAACTACTGAGCAATAAATCTTTCCTCTGTTCCTCTGTCCCTTAGTAGTTGAAGCTGTAATAATAGGATATTGGCGAAACAGATTTGGCAAACGTTACAGTGTGTATTTTTGTTTGCATTGTGGAGAACGTCAAATGTTTCTATTAACAACATGCTTTTGCAGCATTGAGCAATGTAACCAATCACAGATGTTCAGTGCTGAGTAATCCAAGCTGGTGAATCCTCTCACTTTAACAAACAAAGTGTAGACACGATGTAGATATTTTTTGTGCAATGTAGATAGCTTCATTGATTAATGGCCGTGTATACGCTGCAAATGTGGAATTAACTCCCGAAATCGCAATGATTGACATAGTGACTATAGCATTGGACGAGACAAAAGTCTGATATATTTGTATTAAGGCTAGTGCACACGATTTGATTCTGGAACCGGGCATGGGCTCTTTAACCCATTATCTACATTTAATATTCATTACCAGTTTATTCAATAAAGACTGTGTCAACAATCTCCGTTTCTAAGTCCTCATTAACCAACATGACATAAATAGTTGAGCCAGATAAAATTCTTGCTGTGGGCCATGGAAACTTTCGGTTTTGGTTGTGTGGGCCGCGAGTTGGAAAAGGACGGGACCCATGCCACTGATGTTCTCGTGTTAGAGTAACATGTTTTAGCATTTGTCAACCATCTCTCAGGTTATCAGAACCATTTAGATCTGATTGCATTACAATTTTAAAACCAAACTCTTATAAAAAATAAACAAACAAATACACACACACGCAAGCACACACACACAGTATATGAATGTACAATCAACCAGCAGAAAACGTACTCGGTTACCTAATGTAACCTCGGTTCTCTCTAGAAGAGGGAACGAGTATTGCGTAAGTTGCTTACGCTACGGGAAAGTTCTCTTTCTTCGAGATCTGAAGCCAAAAAATTATCCTTAATTTTGTATTTATTGTCAACGCAGTGCGGCAGCCGGCAGACCATGACAGGCTGTATAAGCGTGCTCATTGGTTGCCCGGCGGCAACTGCTGCAGCCTACCAGTGAGCCCTGTGTGACGTCACACCCTATGAGGGCGCTTCGCGCCCTCCACACCCTTCTAACCGTCAAGATGGGTGTGGCCAGTGTGTATATAAGGAGGGCTCACGGGCTGAGAATCTGGTTTTCATAGTCTGAAGCGCAAAAGCTCGTGGCGCGTCACGGCAGGTTACGCAATACTCGTTCCCTCTTCTAGAGAGAACCGAGGTTACATTAGGTAACCGAGTACGTTCTCTTACGAGAGGTTCTCTCGTATTGCGTAAGTTGCTTGCGCTACGGGAACCCCTTGTCAATGCCGTGCGCGCCGAGCATCCAGCACATGAGTCCCAGGGAGACCGGGGAAAACAACATGCTGAAACAGGTGGCCGGTCGGAGAAACGGGCCAGCACATGTACAAAGCACTTCACTTCATATATAAAATAGAGCGGCACAGCCGGTCTATATATATCAATGTAAACAATGCGGCCAGTAGCACGGGCCCGCATAGTACATAAGCACATATTAGGGGAAAAATAGAGCAGTCTCACCGGTCTATGTGTGGAGAGAATAATCCCCAGCGCAACCGAGTGTAGGACAGGCGGCCAGCGGCGCGGGCCAGCACCGGTACACAAGCGCGTAGTGGGGAACAAAGGAACAGAGCGGCATAGCCGGTCTGTGTACAAAAACACTCTTCCCTTGGTGCCATACCAGAAATATTACCAGTACGTGAACGTAGTCTGCACATGAGCGACTGGGCAGAACATACATGCCACTTATACTGACAACAGTTTAGCCTGCAAGGCGGGAACTTCCAGGTTATAAAACCTCACGAATGTCGATGGGGAGGCCCAACCCGCCGCCATACAAATATCGTGGATAGAAATTCCGCTGGACCAGGCCCACGAAGAGGCGATGCCTCTAGTGGAGTGGGCTCTGATACCCAAAGGGCACTGCAGGTGTTTGGAGGCGTAAGCTGCTGCAACCGCGTCCACTATCCACCTGGACAGGCTCTGTTTCGAGGCGGCGAGACCTTTGGTGCGCCCGCCGAAAGAGACAAAGAGCTGCTCGGAACGCCTAAAAGCGGCGGAGCGCGTAATGTAAACTCTCAGCGCCCTGACGGGGCATAGGAGGTTATCACTGTCCCCACTATCGGATGCTGGCAGAGCCGAAAGGGAGATGATTTGCGCCCTAAAGGGGGTACCAATCGCTTTGGGGATGTAACCGTGTCTCGGTCTGAGAATGACTTTAGAGTCATTTGGTCCGAACTCAAGACATGCAGGGCTAACGTGCAGATCCCCCACGTGTTTTACTGAAGACAGAGCTATCAGAAAAACGGTTTTGAGCGAAAGGTACTTCAAATCCACGGATTCAAGCGGTTCAAAGGGAAAGCCTTCAGGGCCTCCAGGACCAAGGACAGATCCCAAATAGGAACCGAGGGGGGGCCGCGGGGGATTCATCCATCTGGCTCCTCTGAGGAAACGGATAATAAGCTCGTTCCTTCCTATTGCACGGCTGCGCGTCGTCTCAGCAAACGCTGCAATAGCCGCCACATACACTTTGAGCGTGGAAGGGGACCTGCCCTTGTCCAACAGCTCCTGTAGGAAGGAGAGCACCCGCGGGACCTCACATGTGCGTGGATCCAGGCTCTTAGTAGTGCACCATTTAGCGAACACAGACCATTTAGACGCATAGAGCCTTCTCGTAGAGGGAGCTCTAGACTGCGTGATCGTGTTTACGAACCCTTCTGGTAGGTCAACGGGTATCCGTTGATTATCCACACATGCAGAGACCAGCGCTCTGGATGGGGATGCCAGATCGATCCACCGGCTTGAGAGAGGAGATCCTTTCTCACCGGGATCGGCCATGGGGATAAGTGCGACAGCCTCACTAGCTCTGGGTACCAGATTTGGTTCTCCCAACGCGGGGCTATAAGAAGCACTGGGTGGTGCGTTTCCCTGATCCTCGTGATGACCTGTGGTAACAGGGAGATCAGAGGGAAAGCGTACAGTGGGAGGCTGGGCCAGGTCTGGGCCAGCGCGTCCTCGCTCCTTGAGAAGAACATCGGGCAGTGAGCGTTGTCTTTCGACGCAAAGAGGTCGACTTCCGTTCTGCCGAATAGGCGCCAGAGCAACTGGACTGTCTGGGGGTGCAGGGACCATTCTCCCGGGGGAATGATGTCACTGGACAGTCTGTCTGGGCCGACATTCAGGTGGCCCGGCACGTGCGCGGCTCTCAGCGAGCGCAACGAGCGATGAGCCCACACGAGAAGGCATTCTGTCAGTTTGCACTGGTTCCTGGACCTGACACCGCCCTGTCGGTTCACATAGGACACCACGGACATGTTGTCCGAGCGGACTAGCACATGGTGATCCCGTATGAGTGGGAGGAAACGCTTGAGCGCATTCTCGACCGCTATCATCTCCAAACAGTTTATGTGGAGGGATTTCTCCTGGTCTGACCACAGGCCAAAGACAGGTTTGCCCTCGAACAGAGCGCCCCAACCTAAGGTGGAAGCGTCCGTCGAGATAACTTTGCGGTGCGAGACGGCTCCCATTGTCACTCCCCGCTGGTACCAGTCGGCCGCTAACCAGGGCTTCAGTGCTGAAACGCAGCTCTGAGTCACTCTGATCCGAATGCCGCCGGAAGCCCATGCTCTGTGCGGCACTCAGGCGTTCAACCAGCATTGTAGCGGGCGCATACGCAATAGACCCAGCTGAAACACTGCTGCAGCTGAAGCCATACAACCCAGCATCCTCCGAAAAGTCTTGAGAGGTGCGGTGCTGCCCGGCTGGAAAGACGCGGCCAGGCGTCGAATACAGCACGTGCGCTGTGTCGACAGGCGGGTCGTCATTGCCACAGAGTCCAGATCCAAACCCAGAAAAGAGGTTGACTGACTGGGCACTAATGAGCTCTTGGTCCAGTTGACCGTGAGCCCCAGGCTTTCCAGGTGGCTGAGAAGTACTGTTCTGTGGGCGATAAGCTCTGCCTCTGACTGTGCTAGAATTAGCCAATCGTCCAAATAGTTCAAAATTCGCATTCCCTGACCTCTCAGGGGAGCGAGAGCCGTGTCCATGCACTTCGTGAATGTGCGGGGTGCTAAAGACAGGCCGAACGGCAGGACGGTGTATTGATATACCTGACCGTCGAAGGCGAATCTCAAGAATGGCCTGTGACGGGGTATTATCTGGATCTGAAAGTACGCGTCTTTTAGATCGAGAGAGATAAACCAGTCCCTCGGGCGAATCTGCGCGAGGATCTGCCTGGTTGTGACCATTTTGAACAGTCTACTCATAAGAGCCTTGTTCAAATGTCTCAGATCCAAAATCGGTCTGAGAGCTCCGTCCTTCTTGGGAACGAGGAAATAACGGCTGTAAAAGCCCGACTCGCTCATAGAAGGGGGTACCGGTTCTATAGTCCCTTTGCACAGGAGTGTCGCTATTTCTGTTCGAAGTAGATGTGCTACTTCCCCATTCACTCTCGTCTCGGTACGCGCATGAAAGCGCGGGGGGCGGCGAGCGAACTGCAGAGTATAGCCCTCTTTTACTGTGCTTAGCACCCATTCTGACGCGCCTGGAATAGCTTCCCACGCTTTCGCGTGTGCAGCCAGGGGCAGAATGGCCTCCGAGCTCTGATTGCCGCGCATTGCGGGCTCGAGAGCTCGAAACAGAGGCGCAGCGCGCGCGCTCTTGGTGCTTAAATACGGCGGCTCGCATGCAGCGATAGCTGGCCGTTGTCCCGGTGGCTGGCCGTTGTCCCGGTGGCTTTGGACGGGGAACATACAGTGTGAGGCGCGTTAGTATGTGTGAGCGCTCGAGGGCGGGCACAGGACTTACATTTAAACATGACCGGTCGTGAGAGGCCGTGTGACAGAGCGGGCAGTGAGTAGGTGTGGGCACGGGGAGGTGGACACGTGACCTACTTTTAACACTCGAGCGGCTTTTGCCTGCTTTATGAGAGTGGGCTCTGTGAGAGACACGGGATTTATAGTGCTTGTGTGCAGGGGTGAACACGGAAACGTGGGCACATTCACTGCATTTGAAACACATGCGGCGTGAGCCGTGCAACCAGACATTATGCTCATTTGAGATTTCTCTGGGTCGCCGTGAGAACGGTGGTTGCGCGCAGGCGAGTGGGTAGATATACTGGCTCGTTGGCTGCAAGGTAAACATCTGCAGTAGCCGTGGCAACGGGGACTGACAGAGCGTGAAGCTTTGACGGTGGTCCAGCCGCAGCGGGACTTAACCGTCTTTTCTTCCCTCGTGTTTAGACGCTCATAAATACTCGAGCACCATGAGTAGGAGTGGTGCGAGAGGCGGGTTCGCTTTCTGTATGTAAGAAAAACTGGGCGCGAGCTCGGAGAAGCGAGCAGCATAAATTTTTATCTGCCGTGAGACCGCACGTTTTATTGCAGGTTTTTTACTGCAATAGTAATATTTCCAGCCGCCTGAACTTAAGAGGGGACTGAGAAATGTGTGAGAATTGGCGGCTTGTCCGGCCACAGCGGGACTAAAACACTCTCTCTCCTCTTTTCGCCGGTGAGTGAGGCGCGCGCTGAACGTTACTTGTGACCGTCTGCTGTCATCCCTTGTGAACGGCGCAATCTGCGCGGCCCAACAAGGGGGAGAGTGGGTTCGCTTTCTGTATGTAAGAAAAGCTGGCCGCGAGCTTGGAGAAGCGAACAGCATAAATTTTTATCTGCCGCGAGAGCCGGGATCGAACACGGGTCTCTGGCGCGAAAACCTAAGATTCCGCCACTGAGCCACAGGGGAGAATACATAGGCTTTTGGTTATAGCGAGCATATAATAGAGCGTCATCATGTCCTGTGACGGCGTTTGCTTGTAGCCGTGCGAGTATTTATAACAGGCTCGTATACTGCGATATGAACAATTCCAGTCGCCTGAACTTAAGAGGGGACTGAGAAATGTGTGAGAAATGGAGGTAGGCCCGGCCACGGCGGGACGAAAACACTCTGTTCTCCTTTCGCCGGTGAGTGACGCGCGAGGACGGAGTAGCTTTCTTGTAACGTAAAGAGAGCTCCAAGACCGTCCGCTTCTGCCATCCCCTGTGAGCGGCGCAGTTTGCGCGGCTCGAACAGAGGGAGAGGAAGCTCGCTCCGAGACCGTCCGCTTCTGCCATCCCTTGTGAGCGGCGCAGTAGCGCAGCTCGAACAGAGGGAGGGTTTCTATCTCATTTGCCTCATCCCCTGACGCGGCGGCGGCGCGGGCGAGAGCCGACGGTAGGGGGGGGGGGGGGGCGGAGAGGGCGAGAGAGAAGCTCGAGGGAGAGGTTCCGGTGAGCTCCTCAGTCACAACAGTCTCCGGTGGTCTCTGCAAACGGCGCTTCTTCTTGCGCGGCCCGGCAGGGACAGGCGGAGCGACAGCTTGGTCGAAAACTTCAAGTCGAGCCCGCAGGGTCGATATTGAAAGTTCTTCGCACTTGGGGCAGCCGCCCGTAGAGAGTGCGGTGGCGGCGTGCTCGCGGTCCAGGCAGAGAGCGCAGAAGAGGTGGCGGTCTCCGTTGCTGAGCGGGGCGCGGCACGAGCCGCAGGAAAAACTAGGCATTTTGACAAAAACGCCTCGTGCTCTTTTAGAACAGTGAGAGAAAGTGTGTGTCGCAGGGCGAACACACACAGCAGTAATAAAAGGATATGACGCCGGATAGCGTAGCAGGCACGGATGGCTGAAGGCAGCGAAGGCGGCCGGCTTCCTCAGGCGCTGTCCTAGGCTTGCTGGTCGCTGGTTTCAACGGCGGCGGCTCTCAAGATCCAGCGATGCGAAGAGCTTCGCTGAAGACAAGAAAATCAGATTCTCAGCCCGTGAGCCCTCCTTATATACACACTGGCCACACCCATCTTGACGGTTAGAAGGGTGTGGAGGGCACGAAGCGCCCTCATAGGGTGTGACGTCACACAGGGCTCACTGGTAGGCTGCAGCAGTTGCCGCCGGGCAACCAATGAGCACACTTATACAGCCTGTCATGGTCTGCCGGCTGCCGCACTGCGTTGACAATGAATACAAAATTAAGGATAATTTTTTGGCTTCAGATCTCGAAGAAAGAGAACTTTCCCGTAGCGTAAGCAACTTACGCAATACGAGAGAGCCTCTCGTAAGAGAACTTCACTTCTGGTTTGAATAAAACTGAAATGTTAACTCTAGTCTTATTCAGATGGTACTAATTTTCAGTGAGGAGGTTGACTATATCTGCTTACTTTGTCTAATTCAAATACATATGTGTTTTTCTCTCACAACCTTTGCAAAAAATTGTGGAGTAAATCTGCTATTGTTCAGCAAAATCAGATGTTGTATTATTTAGTATTAATAATAATATCAATAATGATGATGATACGTCCTGATTGCTGTACAGCTGAAATAAGCAACAGTGTGTGTGTGTTTCCGCAGAGAGACAGATTTATTGGACAGAGAGACAGACAAGATATTTCAGACGACCCTTCAGTCTTGGCTGTTTGAACTTGAGTAAATTGCGGGATGTAAATCGTATCTGAAGGCCGTTCAGAGCTGAATCACACTAATTCACCTCCTCTAAACTCACTCCAATGTAAAATCAGACCATTTCCTCAACAACAAAAATGACAGTGGTGATAGAAATGGTAATGGCCTGTTTTTTATGCTGACTCCTAAGTTTGTATTTCCAGGCACACTGTCATAGTGAAATCTGAATCCAAATCCACTCAAAAATTCATGTTTTTTTTCTCTTACAGAAAAAAAACACACATTCATTTTCCATGTTTTCCACATGTGATCACATGTATTTCACATGGGAACTGTGCCAAAACCACATGTTCCCTTTCAAAAGCTACACTTAATGCTGTACTGAGTCAGCGCTAATGGGAACACCTTTGTGTGTGACCGGCTGTGAATTTTGTGTGTGAACATGCCAAGGAACTTGGCCTTGAACTTGACAGCATCAGTACTCAGTGCTCAGTATTGACAGTGCTCAGTAGAGGCTATAATTAGATGTACTAGAGGTACATCTTCAGGTCTTTGTCTTCAGAGATAGCCGTACTGTCTGTCTGTGTGTGTGTGTGTGTGTGTGTGTGTGTGTGTGTGTGTGTGTGTGTGTGTGTGTGTGTGTGTGTGTGTGTGTGTGCGTGTGTGCAAGCTCTCTCTGTCTGTCACTCTTTGTTAAGAGTTAGATTCTGACTGTCAGTGTGCAGAGAAATTCTTTGCGAAAAGGAAAATGCTTGGAAATAAGCAAGGCGAGCGCTCAGTTCAAAAACATCGATTTTTCATGCAGTGGTCAGTTTTGAGATTTTGGGCTAGTTTACTCCTTCAATATGTGTTCTTTCAAGCTGCTATAAAGAAAACGTTGTGAATATACATTAAGATGTTTATTTTATTACATTTTGTTTACTTGCGGCAGAAAGTTTCTCCCAAATTTACCAAGAAGTTAGCATTCCAACGCGACATGCCGAGTTCCGTCTGTTGACTGAAGCCTGTCATGACCGGTATCGTTGTAAAGCTCTGAGTTTCCTGCACAACGCTATGTAACCCAATATATGGGCATTTCCTTTCTATCAGTAACCAATCGTGAATGTCCAAAGGGGGATTTAAAGCTAATGACGAAATCTCATTTAGAGCTATTTCAATCTTTAACTGCCGTTTTCTCAAAATTAGTTTTTTTGTCATTCTCCAGTACAAACATCTCAGCCTATGTAGCACCTATGTACATAGTTGGGGGCCTTAACCCTCTGGGGACTAAGCCCTTTTTGGTCCGTTTTCTCTATTTTTACATTTGGGCTTATAAACCATATTTAATGGAGATGGAACACCATGTATTTGGTATCTATGGATTCAGAAGACCCTAAGCTAACATAAGAATGCATGTAATGTGTTTATAAAGGAAGTATGAGTAAAAAATGTACAATAAACTAGAGAATTTCAAAAACGAAAATTTTATTTTAGTCATTTATTACTGAAAATCACACCTCACACAACAGTGAACAGTTTTTGAACAAAAAATATATTTTTCAAACCCTTTGCTAGACAGATATTTGTAATTGTTCAATCAAAAGTGTAAAGAACAATGAAATAATGAACTTTATATACAGCGTTTTTTCAAAAACTTCGGATTTCTCCATGTCACTTTCCAGTAATTGTTCCAGAGCTTGTTCTGAGGTAAATCTTTCACTGCTTGCCATCATACAAGTGCTAAAACTATAAAATAATAATGCTATAATTGCTAATATGCTATAAATATTAAATATAGCTAATATATATAAATATTATAATCGTTCTGTCTCTCATATAAATCTCTGTGTGTAATACTCTGCTCCGTTCGCTCTCTGTCTCCTTCTCCACTCAACGCGGCTGTTTGCATCATATCACTTACTATAGTACCACCCATTGCAAGGCTACAGAGTCCTCTGATTAGCTAGAATAAGTCATGGTAACCTTCTTCTGATTGGGTAAGAAAAATATTCCTCCCAGCGGCAATTTTTCCATTGGTCTTTGCGTGTGGAATATTCCTAACAACATCGATTTCATTGGCCTTATACGCAGTGGTATTACGCAACAAGGAAGTGTGTATACCATATACCATTGTTTTCAGCGGAATCTGAGGAAGACGGCAAAAAAGACCGCATCTCTCTATCATTAATAGTTTTTAAGATAATTACACATTTGTAAAAGGATGCCATTTTGGGCGGTACCGCCCAATCCGTCCCGAGAGGGTTAAGCACATAAATGGGTAATTTCGCGCAAATTCATCTAAAAGCGCCAAATTTGGCACAGATGTAGCTCAGGTCATACTGAAATGATTTAGCTAGGGCGCCGGAGCCAGTGACCCTCGGGGCCAAGATGGCGGCCAAATCCAATATGGCCGCTGCCCGAAAAGGGTTCCGGCTTTAACTTTTGAACCACATGAGTTACAAATGCAAACTTGATATGTTTTTCAGCTTAATTGATCATGAGAAACACATAGGAATGTTTATATTTATGACCCAGTAAATCTGGACCCCTTGATCCTCCAATTCCAATATGGCCGCTGTCCAAAAAAGCAGTTTGGGCTGTAGTATGGGGCCTTACACCCCATTGTTCACGCAAATTCATCTACAAGCACCAAATTTGGCACAGATGTATAGCTGAGGGGATACTGAAATGATTTAGCCAGGGCCTGGAAATGATTTTAGGGAGCCAATGGTCCCTGAGACCAAGATGGCGGCCAAATCCAATATGGCCGCCGCCTGAAAGGGATTTGGCTATAGCTTTTGAGCCAGATAAGATACAAATACAAAATTGATGTCTATTTTACCTTCTTTGACCATGGGAAACCCATAGGAATACTTTCGCTGGCTCCGGCGCCCTAGCTAAATCATTTCGGTATGACCTGAGCTACATCTGTGCCAAATTTGGCGCTTTTAGATGAATTTGCGCGAAAATGTGCTTAAGGCCCCCAACTAACACCAAACTTTCCAGTTATACACTTAGCAGTATTCTGAAGATACTTTCAGAGGGATTTGTTTAATAAATCATTCTTGGCCTGATTTATGTGACATTTTAATCAAAAAAATATGGCGAAAATCGTTTTTTTAAGGCTATGGACAGTATATTTTGATTTCCTAGGTAATGAAAGAATATATCCTGAAATCCCTCTGATTTTTTTTTTTTTTTTTTTTTCATCTTGTGTGTAAACAAAATGAAAAAAGAATTTTGCACCTGGCTTTATCATATGTTCAGATCTATCTACTGAAAATGCAAAATTGTGCATATTTAAGGAGATAATGCCTAATTTGCATAATTAAACATACAAATTTCTAAAACTTGTAATACATTTTTTTATATACTTGTGTAAGTAATCAAATGAGGAAGTTTCATGGTGATATCTATTATTTTTAAATTTTACCCTATTCACCTGTAGCGTCTCGCCTTAACAGTGAACACTTCGCAATGCTCACAATCGCCCTGCTGCAACACTTGAGGTAAACAGTCTGTGCATCCGTGTTTTCATCCAACAGTGAATCTTTTGCTTCTGGCATGGATATAAGGTCACCACCTCCAAGCGTTCCTCCCATGATGACAAAGAGCAAGAGGAGCTACTCGAGGTAGTCCCTTGTGCAATGGCCAGGTTACAATTAAGACAGGCCACGAGAGCAAGAGACCCCCAAATGCTCTAAATTAGAGGACAGATTTTTGTCCAGTGGTCAGGGGGAGAGGCCTCAACAACAGTCTGTCCCCTTCTTTGAGGAACCTCCATGACAAGGTATCTCGATCATGGGGGAAACCTTACACATCGTGTGTCTTTGCACCTTCAATGTCAACATATTCGACTTTAGTGAAGTACAAGTAGGCGTTTGTACAATTCCTACCTCGCCACACTCATGGGGAGGGGCTGTCGGCCACCCAGCTCCAACCCGGTCATTCTCAGAGACGTGAGGTGCCCTCAGAGACCCCTCGTCAAGACATCGGCTCGTCGTGCTCAGCAGCCTCAAAGAAGACCTGACATCTGGACTATCATGTCATCATCTCAAGGATGCGTACTTTAATATAGAAATACTGCCACAACACAGGAAGTTCCTGAGGTTTGCTTTTGGGGGTGAAACTTAGCAGTATCAGGTTCTACCATTCGACCTAGCCTTATCACCCCGCACATACATGAAATGCATCTGGCCCCTCTGCGACTCCAGGGCATCCACATTTTGACGACTGGTGGATACTGGCTCAGTCTCAAGAGCTTGCGCTTCGACATTGAGATGTTGTCCTAGCTCATCTCGTCTCTCTGGGGTTGAGACTCTTCCAAGACTCTGGGAAATGCTCTCTCCCGCCCAGAGGACGATGTACTTAGGAGTTGTATGGGACTCGGTCACTCTGCGGGCACGACTGGCACGAGGTCTAGGTCAGAAAGTTACTGTTCATCAGTATCAGAGAATATTAGGTCTCATGGCATCTGTGTGGTGGCATGGTGACAGCTACACAATCACATTACTGTTAATAATTTTTTCGAGCCCCTTCAGTCTGGTTTTTGTAAACTCCATAGCACAGAGACAGCTTTGGTCAAGGTCACCAATGATCTGTAAATTCTGGTTCTCTCTCCATCCTTATCCTTCTTGATCTTAGCGCTTTTGATACTGTCAGTCACAATCTCTTACTCAACCGACTTGAAACTGTTTTAACCTGGTTTAGATCTTATCTCTCTGATCGCCGCCAGTTTGTTTTTATGAGTGGTTTCAGGTCTGAGATTGGCTATGGCCCTACTGGTGTCCGTCAGGGTTCAGTTTTAGACCTCTTGCTTTTTAGCATTTATATATGTCCTCTTGGATTGCTGTTAAGACCACTCAGGCTTAATTATCACTTCTATACAGATCCCACTCAGATTTATATTCACTCTAAGCCTGGTCAAAATGTGGATGTTTCTTTTCTCTCACATTGTATTTCTAAGATGGATGACCCAAAACTTTTTGTGTCTTAATAGTTATAAGACAGAGGTCTTGCTTATTGGCTCTCCTAATCAGCTTCGTAAAGCTGGTTCACTAATGTTAAACTCTGTTTTGGAGTTCCAAACTAAATAAAACAAATTAGGGGTTATATATATATATATATATATATATATATATATATATATATATATATATATATATATATATATATATATATGTATGTATATATATATATATATTAGGGCAGCATCTCGTTCCCACTTTTTCAGGGAACATGTTTACAGTCAAATAACCCGAGACGTTTTCCATGTGCAAAGTATGTTTTGACGTGTTTTTGCACATGTGAAATTTGTGTGGTTTTAAACCATAATTTTGTTTAATAAATTATTTAAACTGTTCTGTGAAGAGCTTATCAACCAAACTAAAAGCTCAATGTTTTAACTTTATGAAAATAAAGAAATAAAAAAAAAACGTAAATATTAACAGCATACATTAATAATTAATATGTAATACTGTTGTGCTGTAAAATCAATTAATTACTAAAAAATATGAATTAATTAATTTTACAACAACAACCAACAACTAGAATAATATCTTCATATTAAACGTTTTTTTCAGTGAAATATAACAATCCTAATTTACAATATTTATTTTGTTGAACTTTTGATAATAATAATATTATATAAAATTTAATATTAAATATTACATATTAAATATTAAGGTAATAATATTAAGGTTATTTGTGTGTGTGTGTGTGTGTGTGTGTGTGTGTGTGTGTGTGTGTGTGTGTGTGTGTCTACTCTCAACTTTAAAGGTGCCCTAGAATTTGAAATTGAATTTATCTTGGCATAGTTAAATAACAAGAGTTCAGTACATGGACATGACATACAGTGAGTCTCAAACATCATTGTTTTCTCCTTCTTATTTAAATCTCGTTTTTGAAAAACACCCCTGAAAAATAGGTGAATCTCCACATAACACCGACTGTGACGCAACAGTCGGGATCATTAATATGTACGCCTCCAAAAATTTGCATATGCCAGCCCATGTTCAAGGCCAGGCAGAACTGCGCAGCCGAATCATCGTCCGAATCATTTTTCTTCGAGAGACATCATGGCTTGCAAACGAGTGAAGCATGGCAGTTGCTCAGTGTTTGGATGTACAAATGAACACAAAGGTATTTTTTGTAACGACAATGAGAAGAAATCAACCACAGACTAATTTTCTTCCAGAAAATTAATTCAAACTCTCTACTTCCTGCCGAACAAAACAGAAGATTGGTTCAGAACGTCAAATGATCCTCATCACTCTGGCTATTTAAAAGAGCCTCCCCCAACACTAACTAAATAACTGGTCAATGGCTAGCTTTGTGGCCAACTACGGACTGGTTAAGATAAAGACAGTGTCCTCACAGTCCAGAGCCATAAGTCACCCATCCTGGCGCCACAGAGTCTGCAAAAGACCCTTCTAATGACCAAACCAACGAAAACCCCCAACTAAGAACTTTTATGAGCCCAGATAAAGGAAGAACTTGTCAATATGAGGGGGTTTTTAAAAGACAAATTGGTTCAGAAATGACACCACAGCATTCCTGACCCCTCCTCCTTAAGACCTCTGAACAGAACAAACAGTGTTCTGTCTCTTCAAACCAGAGAACTGATTCTTACCAATAAACTACATAAAATCATTTAAGAACAATTCTCAATGGACTTACAATCAAACAATCACGCAACTACATAATCCTGTGTGTTTCCACCACTTATATGCATATTCTAATAAGATATGCTTTAATCCCATATAATTCATGTAATTGTTATAATTATTAGGTGTGTGAATGACAGTGTGTACTGTTTCATATCAATGCTATCTTACGAACACAACTAGCAAGATGGCTTGAATGATATCGGTGTAATATGTTTTGATCTTCTTTTAATTAGAAATCATGTCTAAACTGTGGCCTCTGTCCTCTCTGCTTAAAAGTTAGAGAACACACCAACACTCCAGATTTACGATGAGACAAAGCCAGTGTCTAATTGGTCCGCTCTCTTCAGGAGGGGGGACAAACTTTTAGTTAAATCCTTAGACCCCAAAAACTAAGCTCTCTCTCTCGCTGCTCTCAAAGCTCTAAGCTCTCTAAGTTCCGGCAGACTAGTACCATGTAACAAACGAGCAGAAATAACCCAAATCAAGATCTGTAGAACATGGGTTAAACAGTTTCATTCAAGCCGTCTTACTACTCTCGTCTAAGTCTTCTTTTCTTTTCTAAGTCTTCCTTTATTTTCCGATTGAAAGTCTCGGTTTTAAGTTAAGTTTTGCTGCAAAGTTTCGTTCCACGATTCGCGGCTGCAACGCACGCTTTCAACTTCAAAGACTCATTCAACCATCAGCAACCGCCAGCCACACGTGACTGGTTCTCGCCCCATCTATCCATGCACAAGGAGACCACAGCCGACGAACGAACCCGGGGGAACCCTCTGTTACGCAACGAAGGGAATTCCCAAAAAGGAACGAGAAGACAAGCAAGTAACCTCCAGACTGAAAGCTAAACTGGTGTATTTATATAACTTTAATAACCTGCCTAAAACGATAGAAGGGTTAAATTAATGTTTGATGGTTCGTTCAGGTCATGTCTAAGTGCATTATGGAATCGTGAGATTTCATCCTTTCACTCTTAAACCCACTCTTTCCTCACTCTCTTCCTTTCTGCAACTCGTATGAATGTGTGTGTGTGTGTGTGCGTGTGTGTGTGTTTGTGTTAGACATTAGCTGTACGTGTTAGTATATAATCAATAAAGTATTGTTTGTATTTGAAAAGAGATTGCTTGTGTATGTGCTTATCAAATTTTATTGTCTTGAACTTCGATCAAAAGTTACCTATGCTGTTACCCTATTTCTTAATTTACTGTTAGGGGGTTATTCTTTCTTGGCCAGGAAGATATTATATTTCCTAGAGTTAATAATTGTTTATGCTTTCTGTTCATTGGATGAACTGATAAATTATCATATTATTGATTCTGTTACAGTAAATAATTGAAAATAATTAAATTATTAATTATTGATCATAATTCGTTATGAATAATAATTAATAATATTTATACGTGGGCGTATAAACGCTACATTTATGGTGGAGACGAATGCGGGAAGTTTAACCTAAAATTGTAAGCATATACGAAGTAATTATCTTTTCGAGAGAGATCCGGACCTCTGAGTCTGTGTGTGACGTATGCAGCGCGCGCCGCGCGCTCTGTTTGAATGACTGTCTGCTGAGTGAATACACAGAGAGCTGTTACTCTAGTCTAGGCTGCCTGCCTATTTTTATTTTATTTTAAACTGCAGTAAAATAACCCAAGATATAAGATCTCACACAACGACAAGGTAACAATTGAGCGTGTCCCTCGATTCTGAAATACTTTAATTATAGCCTAAGACATCTGCGTGTTCCAGAGTCTTTCAAATAGCTATAACGTTATGTGTGTTTGTATCAGTCAGAGAGCTGAATGAAATTAAAACTGCAGTAATTAAAATAACCATGTAAAGGACGGACGAGCGTGTCCCTCGTCTAACTTGAACGTTAGTCCTTATTTATCGATCGTCACTCAGTGCGTGTTCCACTGGGACGAATATTCTCACAGATTAGTCTTTATTTCTCAGATTGTCAATGCGTGTTCCACGGCAATCCCCGTGATAAACTATAAGCTTATCTGTGTCTGTTCAATTAATTCTCGTGTAAACACTGCGTATGTCCGAGTGTAGTTGAATAGGAATTATTTAAAGTTGTGTTCAAGTAAAGCTTGACGTTGAAACTCAACCAACAGTTAAAAACCCTGTTGTTTTTGCGTGCTCAGATAACATTGCACAGAGACGATCCGCCGAGATCGTTTGTTCCATCTATTACAGCACAAAGCTGTCCTTTAAAGTTAATCACTCTTAAACAACCGAGTGAAGCCCCACGTCGTAAAAACAGCTACGAGTGGTGTCCTTTATTTGTATTTTTGAAATGCGCCGACATTTCATATAATATGATCGACGTGCATATTCTTTGAACATTGTTTGAAATGTGCCGAAATTTCATGTAACTTAACATGCATTACTGTTTACGAGCTGCAATTCACAAGTTCGCCCACTAGAGTTTGTTTTGTCGCCATAGTTACAATCGTGACACGGAAGTCTTAACCAACGCTTCCGGGGGAACTCGGACCCCACAGCAAAGCCCGTCTGGCCACAGTGTAAACAAACTGAAACAAACCCATTTGTGGCTAAGCTAAGCTAAGCTAAAGCTAAGCTAGGTAGTTGTTTACATTGAGGCCTAACCTATACTAAAGCCTTAAGCATTATTTACGGTTGTCATTGACAGTGGTTAAATACAGTGTCTGTTTGAACAACGTTAAAGGGATTTAACCATTTAAACACCTTGATGTTTACACCTGTTGGTCTTTTCTTCTTTCCTATTTGACCTGTCTCATATTATACTTTACCCATATTTTTCTGCGAAAAGGAAATTTCGGTTCACAATTATTAATTTCATTTACCTGCATTTTACTTGAAAAGAAAATACTGGTTTATGATTATTAATTGTCAAATTTTAATTTGATTTAAAAAGGGTTTAAATTCTATTTCCTAAACAGGTAATTTCTAATGATTTCTCGATTTATTTTTAATAAATCTAATTTCATAATTTTTCCTAATTTCTAAAATTCTCTTTTAGATTTAATCACTTCAGGTGAATACATTTTTGAACTTTGAAAGCTTGGGAGTAACACACCTGAGCCTCAATAGGAGACATTGGTATCTCACTACAAGTGTCAAATAAATCAGAGATAACCCTCTCTTACAAAGTTTTATTTTTGAATGTTTAGTTGTTGGCAACTATCAATTCTACACTCGTAGTTCGACACAAAGGCTTCAGAGCCATTTGTGGACCCAATCTCCTTTCACTCCTTCCTCTTCCTTCTTTACACGTCTTTCCTGTTCTGTCCTGCTTTATTCCATCCCCTTTCTTCACATTTGTAGGAAACAAACCTGGAAGAACCATCAATCGAGTCTAAAGAAAGAGAAAGATAATTTTTCGAAAGAAAACAATTAATAGGTATTTGATTTGTAATCAAACCCTCTCTTGTTCTCCATACTCTCTCTGTTTTGTAAACACAATTTACAATTTAACATCTTATCCAAGATAAATTAACAGAGACAAGTGTTGAGCAACTGTCGCCTTCATAGCATCCCAGCTGTAAGCAGTCCAACTGACGGTGTGTGGTGTCAATCCTGTAAAACTCGGAAAAAGGTATCAGCATTATTATTGTATTATTTTTCCTTGTAAACATAAACAATAATATTGTTTACCTTTCTGGAAACAGATTCTCACCGATAGGCAGCATTTATGAGAAAAATAATATTTCTCCTACTTAAGAATTTTCTTTCTTGTTTTAGTGAAATTGGTTTTAACCTCTCTCTCTTTTCCCCTTTCTCAGTTGAGTGAAACATCACGAGTTTAAACCAGTTTTTCATTGATAGGAAATATTTATAAAAATATTTCTCCCACTGAAAAAAAAAAAATCCTTGCAATTGAGATTTGTTTTAACCTTTTCTCTCTCTTTCTCTCACTTAGTTGAGTGACGAAGTTTCCACATCACTAACCTACCTGTCTACACTGAGACCAACACTTAGACATTACAACACTTCACTATTGTTGTACAGTCACTGAAACGACACTTAGCTGTTCAACCACATAGGCTTACACCCCACACAGATCTGTGTCAGTCTCTTCACCCCAGCGTGCCAACATGCCGTGGACGACAAACCCCACTGACGTGGACGCCTGGCTCAGAGGCATTACGGACTGCCTCACACCAAAGACAATTGAACTGTTATTATTTTTAATAATAATCATAATTCTGAGAAGATTCCTGACACATGATTCAAGCCAGAATCAAAACCACAACCACGTGGAACTAACCAAGATTATCTGTTCCCTAAGCAATGCCTTCACAGCCCAGCTGACACTAAGCGACAAGCACATCACCCACCTTCGGGAGGAGCTGACACGTGCCCAGAGCCGCATGGACAAGCTGGAAGTGAAAGTCCAGGACGACTTCAAGCGTCAGACCACTGAGTTCCTGAGGGAGCTGATGCACACCCAACGCTGCACAGACCAGCTCAAAGCGAAAGCTCAAGTGCCTGACGAAGTGGAGCAAGAAACAAAGAAACAAGTTGACAAGCTCCAAGAAGCCCTTGCAGCCACTGAAAGTGACAAACAAGAATTAAAGACTGTCCAGAAACACCTGGTAAACCAACTCCAGTCTGCTGAACATCAGCTAGAGAAAGCTAAAGCTGACATTGAAGATAAGAACTCTGAAATTAATGCTCTGAAAGACCACCTGGAAAGGTGCAATGCTGAAATCAACCATCTGACCCAACAGCGAGATGACGTCAACGACGAGCTCTACGCGGTCAGAGATGAACTCCAGCACATTTTCCAACAGAAACCAGAGCCAAGAAGGGAGAGACCTCCCTCAGCATCACCACTGCCGAGCAGGACAGAGTCCTCCATCCAAGAACTGCCATACAGTGAAAGAAGTGAATGGCCACAACCCAAAACGTCACAGGCCTTCACCACAGAACCGTTCACTGCCAACAAGCAACGAGAGCTCATCCAGGCAGACTCCAGAGCTGCACCGGCGATGACCTTTAACCTGTTAAGCTGCAACCCCACTTTTGAAAAATCCCAAGAAATGACATACCCAAACTGAAACAGATACAGTTCATGAACCCTTTGTACTAAAAGCACAAGTATGATCTCATTTGAAAGCTGACACCTGGCAGTTTATTGTAAATGTAGAATTAATTATTGTCATAATGACAAAAATTGTTATAAATAGCTTCAAAGTTTTGTAAAGTTATTAGAAATTATTTTTTATGAAACATCCTCATGAAAAAAAAATTGAAGTTGGCACTGGAGCAATCTAGAAATGCACTACAGCTAATGCCACATGTCTAAACATTTTATGTTTAAAATCTTAAGATAATAAGTCCAAAACTCTGTATTTAGTGAAATGTTTTTCAAGACCATGTCATGTGACTTTATTTTGATTTGACGCTAAAATGCTACTGATGTTTATTGTCATCTTCTAACCATCTATCCAGTATATTGTCTTTATTGTTTTGTGGTGCAAACGAGCCCCATTCAGTCTCAGTCTCCCCCTGCACACATTCACACCTCTCCAGCCCGGTTATGGCTCTAAATATGCATTTCTTTTGTCTGCATTATAGTTACTAACGACTGGCTATTCACAGGCTATTCATATGGTTTCAGTCACTAATTTCTTTTCTTAAAGTTCACCCTTACATTTTAAACTGTATCAAATGCATTTCTTGAATAAAGAAACATTTCAGTAAGCATTCAAAAAATAATAAAAATATAACTTCTAGGTGGCAGGTGCACCTAGGGCTAGCTAGCATGTTAGCTTAGCACACCATCAATACACGACAATTTATGAGATTAAAACCATGTTTGTGCTTATAAACTTACTTTATAAAGCAAATCGAGTATTTTAAATAATTTTTTGTGATCTAATTTGGCTTCAGATAAAAAATCAGACAGAAAATATACTATTGGATAGTGTTCTGCACAACGATTCTATATAGATTAGCATTACATTATAAATATAATCTATTATTATGGAAATACCTGGCATGGATTGAAAAACACAGGTAACTCAAATATCATAGCAAACATGTTTATTGTCTTCAAAACTGCATGTTACAGCCATAGTTACAGCGCGATCTTTTGTTAGCTTTGTGTGTGTTCGAGGCTTCCTGGATTGTCACATGATTATGGCACTTCTTCATGTTCTAATACTGTGCACAGGGCGGCGAGGGCGCCCTCAGGCTATTGGTATGAATTGAAAACACAGTATCAGAGTTATGCAAACGCTCATAATGATTACATCGACGCATTTGGGTATAAATTCAATAAATATTATTCCTGTCTATAGAAATCTGATGTAAACCTATGAGAATATATCAATATTTCTCCAAATCTGCACATTTTTGAGCTAAAGCCCTGAGGCACGTTGTTTTGTGTATCGCTGTCATGACGACGGCACGGGAGTTTTTTATGAATGAAAGCGGCTGACGCGCATAATTCATATCAAAGGTATCGACTAATTTTTTCATTTCATAACTCCTGACACAAATTAAGAAATAACTGTCGCTATAAGTTTCTCAGAATACAATAGTGGTCAAATTCTGAAACTTGAGTCTTATATCTTTTTAATGATGTATAGTTTGTCAAGGTATAACATTAAATCTGATAGTAACTTTGAACTATATATAAATAAAACCGCTTCAGTGCGCCGACGCACTGGCAACGGTTAACAGGTTAAAGATCTCAACAAGCTGGTTAAGAATATCACTCCGTTCAACCCGAACTCCACGGAATGCCCGGACATCCAGTCCTACATCCGAGATATCAACTTCCACCTAGAGGTGAGACCTCATGTGACTGACAGAGACAGGTTCTACCTCCTCAGATCGACATCCAGTTCAGAGGTACGAAGCTTCCTAGACCGACAACCTGCTCATGTCAAGTCAAACTACCAACTGCTATGTAAGACACTGATAAAAGAATTCATAGGCCCAGAGTCAGAACACGGTGTGTTAATCGCCTTGGAAACCAAACAAGGTCGACACGAGACTCCCCAAGCATACTACCACCGTTTTCGACAAGCCTTCTTTGGTGCACATAACTCACCTGAACAAGAAGAGGATGTGAACTTCAAAAACCTCTTTCTGAGAAACCTGCACCCCGGATTAAGTCATCATCTTGGTCTCGAGGCCTGCGCAGACACAATGACAATTCAACAGTTACGTGACCTGACGCACAAGGCCCACATCAAACAGAAGATGTCCTCAAAGAAAGGTTTGAAAACATCCACAGTTTCAAACTCCTTCAGCCAAGACACAAGCCTTGCACTGGAAGACAACCAGTGGCATGACAACACCACAGTTCTTCGTAAGAAGCACAGAGAACGTGATTCCCATGCTGATGACAGATACCACACCAACCACATGGAAAAGCCATGGGACCAGCCACGCTTCTCAGGAAACCCACCTCGGCACAACTCAGTTAAGCACAGCACTGAGTATGCCCAAGAACAAGACAGTTTACCCTCAGAAGATATGGAGCAACTAATGAGGCGACTGGAAGTGTTCTTAGAAAACAGGCTGAACACGGAAGACCACTGATTCATCTGATGCACCTTCATAATGAAGATGACAACCACTTGTTCTACAACAACACAGAACAGAGTGGTCTCTCACAGTCAACCACTGACAAACACCCAGAGGTACCAGAAAACACCATCCTGGCTACCCATCACTCATAAAGAAACCACCAAACGAGCTCCAAACTCAAGAACCATATGTGTGCTACAGAAACAACAGTAAGCCCAGAACGTCAGAAAGTCTGTCACAACCAAAAGGTATCATCGGAGGAATGCAACAACGGAGACCAAGTTTTGCACCACAGCTTCATCCAGCCATGCCAAACTGCCTCCCAATGTCTGCCAGAGAACTTCCTGCCTTACTGGTTTGACTCCCAGCAGATCACAGAAGATCCCTTTTCCAAGGCAAAGAGGCAACAAGCTCATCAAAGCTAAGCCATCAAGCAAAGGGGGGAGCAAAACAGACTGAAACAGATCTGACCATACATACATGCATACATCCCTAATACATACATACATACACTACACAACATCCCTAACATACTCACTAACATACAGAAGTTAACCGCCTCTACTGTGCAAAACATTCAACAAACATGTTTTCCCCCACAGGTAGAAACTAACTTCAGAAACTAGCTTAACAACTTAGCTACACTTACCATAGGAAACATGGCAACTAACTACTCATCCAACAAGTACACCTGAGAACACCTATCATTACATCATGATCCCTGACACCTTAGCTGTGCAACAGTAGTTACAATTCATATCAGGAGGAACACTCAACTGCTTTGTTTTGTTTTACCTCTTCCTTCCTTCCTTTTCTTCTTTTATTAGGTAAAATGCCTGTCCGCCCCATAAGGGTCAAGGTCACAATAATAGGATTGACACACCACGCCTAATATTTGTAAGTCACCTCAAAACGAATGTGAGCCAGAGAACTCCCTGCATCATTCGAATCACAAATTGAAAGGTAAATTGGTCTAAACCTAGAACAATTTAGAAGAGAATAAAACAAACAAATCAAATTTAGTCACAAAATTAATTAATCACCGTCCCAAAACAAATTAGGATAACGTCCTAAAATTGAACTAAACTTTAGTCAACGTGATTAACTATATTGAGAGAGTGAACCTGTTTATGCCTAGGTAATCTAATGCCCTGCACCAGTAAAGTGACCAGTCATGGAGGTGTTGTCTTGTTGTTTGCTGTTTGTGTTTGCTTCCTCTACCCATTTCTCCAGCGTTCACCGATGTCTTCTACTCAACACATCGTCGACCGAAGGGGGGATATGTAACGACAATGAGAAGAAATCAACCACAGACTAATTTTCTTCCAGAAAATTAATTCAAACTCTCTACTTCCTGCCGAACAAAACAGAAGATTGGTTCAGAACGTCAAATGATCCTCATCACTCTGGCTATTTAAAAGAGCCTCCCCCAACACTAACTAAATAACTGGTCAATGGCTAGCTTTGTGGCCAACTACGGACTGGTTAAGATAAAGACAGTGTCCTCACAGTCCAGAGCCATAAGTCACCCATCCTGGCGCCACAGAGTCTGCAAAAGACCCTTCTAATGACCAAACCAACGAAAACCCCCAACTAAGAACTTTTATGAGCCCAGATAAAGGAAGAACTTGTCAATATGAGGGGGTTTTTAAAAGACAAATTGGTTCAGAAATGACACCACAGCATTCCTGACCCCTCCTCCTTAAGACCTCTGAACAGAACAAACAGTGTTCTGTCTCTTCAAACCAGAGAACTGATTCTTACCAATAAACTACATAAAATCATTTAAGAACAATTCTCAATGGACTTACAATCAAACAATCACGCAACTACATAATCCTGTGTGTTTCCACCACTTATATGCATATTCTAATAAGATATGCTTTAATCCCATATAATTCATGTAATTGTTATAATTATTAGGTGTGTGAATGACAGTGTGTACTGTTTCATATCAATGCTATCTTACGAACACAACTAGCAAGATGGCTTGAATGATATCGGTGTAATATGTTTTGATCTTCTTTTAATTAGAAATCATGTCTAAACTGTGGCCTCTGTCCTCTCTGCTTAAAAGTTAGAGAACACACCAACACTCCAGATTTACGATGAGACAAAGCCAGTGTCTAATTGGTCCGCTCTCTTCAGGAGGGGGGACAAACTTTTAGTTAAATCCTTAGACCCCAAAAACTAAGCTCTCTCTCTCGCTGCTCTCAAAGCTCTAAGCTCTCTAAGTTCCGGCAGACTAGTACCATGTAACAAACGAGCAGAAATAACCCAAATCAAGATCTGTAGAACATGGGTTAAACAGTTTCATTCAAGCCGTCTTACTACTCTCGTCTAAGTCTTCTTTTCTTTTCTAAGTCTTCCTTTATTTTCCGATTGAAAGTCTCGGTTTTAAGTTAAGTTTTGCTGCAAAGTTTCGTTCCACGATTCGCGGCTGCAACGCACGCTTTCAACTTCAAAGACTCATTCAACCATCAGCAACCGCCAGCCACACGTGACTGGTTCTCGCCCCATCTATCCATGCACAAGGAGACCACAGCCGACGAACGAACCCGGGGGAACCCTCTGTTACGCAACGAAGGGAATTCCCAAAAAGGAACGAGAAGACAAGCAAGTAACCTCCAGACTGAAAGCTAAACTGGTGTATTTATATAACTTTAATAACCTGCCTAAAACGATAGAAGGGTTAAATTAATGTTTGATGGTTCGTTCAGGTCATGTCTAAGTGCATTATGGAATCGTGAGATTTCATCCTTTCACTCTTAAACCCACTCTTTCCTCACTCTCTTCCTTTCTGCAACTCGTATGAATGTGTGTGTGTGTGTGTGCGTGTGTGTGTGTTTGTGTTAGACATTAGCTGTACGTGTTAGTATATAATCAATAAAGTATTGTTTGTATTTGAAAAGAGATTGCTTGTGTATGTGCTTATCAAATTTTATTGTCTTGAACTTCGATCAAAAGTTACCTATGCTGTTACCCTATTTCTTAATTTACTGTTAGGGGGTTATTCTTTCTTGGCCAGGAAGATATTATATTTCCTAGAGTTAATAATTGTTTATGCTTTCTGTTCATTGGATGAACTGATAAATTATCATATTATTGATTCTGTTACAGTAAATAATTGAAAATAATTAAATTATTAATTATTGATCATAATTCGTTATGAATAATAATTAATAATATTTATACGTGGGCGTATAAACGCTACATTTTTTTAGTTCCTTCATCCGAGCCTCTGAAGAACCAGTGGGTTATGTGAATTTCTGATGTGTAATTGTTCAAGTTAAGACAGATAATCTTTCTCTCAAAGTCGTTCAATACTGTTTATGCATCAGTAAATCAAGCCAGTGACTAAACGATCAACTTCACGTCGTTTCTCTTAGTAGGATGAAAATAATCTTACTTAAACTGTGTTTAATATACAGATAGCGATCAAAGAACAATCCATTTCCAGTCACCCAAGCTGTCAATCACACAGCGCGAGTTTATCTGGTCTTGCCAAAACTCGTTATGAAATCAATGACGCTGTTACACTGCACAACGAAGCTCTTACTGTACGTACATCATGTTTGCATTGGTGAAATCATTAGTGAGAGTGCAGAAACTGCAATGATAAGATCTTCATTCACATGATCAATAGGCTTACACTGAAGTCTCACAGCAGCCAATCACAGCAGTGGGCGTTTACACTGAAGTGTCACAGCAGACACGCCCCTTCAAACAGAGTGTTCAAATCAGAGGCTAAAATCAGGCTAGGAAAAATTTCTAAAATTATAACAAATAATTTATTTTATTTCTAAATTATAACAAATTTTGATCTAAAAAAACATACTAACATTATAAGGGAACCCCAGGAAACATTCTAAAATAATAAAATAATCCATGCAATGGCACCTTTAAACTTGCTGTCTCATCTTTGGACCCTGCATGTAATCACATTTAACACATATCTAATATTAAACACATTTCTTACTTATTAAACTTCATATGAAATGTATGCCAAAAATGTGTGTAATATATCACAAACAAAACAACTTGAATTATTCTGTTTATATGTTCACTTGAACTCTACCAACATCTAGCTTTAAAATGAATCGCCACCCTGGGTCACATAACCATAAATGATCAAATAACTTCCTTGAAGTGATCATCATGTGTAGCCTTTGCTAACAGACTTGTGGAAGGGCCCTTCATGAAGGGATTCAATTATTCACTTTAATTTGGAAAGTCCCAACAAATGGTGTCCCCTTCCCGGAGTGCCCTTCAAGGGAACGAAAATGCTGTTTGAAATTTGCCTACTTTCACTACAGACTGTGATGTCAAAGACAGCAGACAGGGAAGTTGAAGACAGATAAAACAGTTAAACTTAAAAAACAGGTTAAATTGAATGTCAAGAACAGCAGTAGAAGGACCTGATAGAAGTCACTGATAGAGGACCTGATAGAAGTCACTGATAGTAACCGCGTTCAAGGAAAGAGCAAAGGTAAAGGCTGATTTATATTTCTGCGTCGGACCTACGCTGCTTTGGGCTATGCGTTGGTTTTCATTTATACTTCTGCGTCGTTGTCTGCGTTGACATGCAATTACACATGCAGAGGGAGCATGTGAAACCCGAGGGAGGGGTTCTAGCAGACCAATCACAGCGCTTGTGGTCCGTGTAGAATTGACGCGTTGTTACATTTTTGGAGAGGTGCACGTCAGGGTATGCCGTAGGCTACGCGTGCTACACACAGCCTATGACGTAGCTACAGCATGAGTTGGACGCAGAAGTATAAATTGGGGTTTAGACTCGATTAAAGATGAATAAGAGTGGAGGCAGATCTGTTCAAATGGCACGTCCTGAAGAACCGGATCTATTGTTCATCTCAGACATGGTGGCAAATGAATGTATTTGATCGTTCATCAGTGAGATCTCTGTAACATCTGCAAGAAATCAAGAGCGAACACAAGAAACAACAGCACATTATAGAGACAAATTCAGCAGTCAAGTGTGTGCCAAATCAGCGCTGATGATCGTCTCTGCAAAACAATGCAGACAAACACCAATGATCACAAACACAGATCACACTCGCCCATCATATGAGCATTAAGAGATCCATATTCACAGCTCCATCAAAGCCTGACGGCGCAGGCAGCCTTCAGCAGAGACAAACAGACATATTCATCTTCATCTGTCTCAAATGTTATCACAACCAAACCAACTATCACTTATTAACTGATCAATAGCCTCAAACACTGGTTCATACATGTGTACAGGCTTCTCAGAGCTGTTCGTGCATTTTGTGTGTGTGTGTGTGTGTGTGTCAGTGTTAATGTCAGTGTCAGTGTCAGTGTTGGTTGATCTTACTTTGAGGTTGCAGAACTGAAAGTCAGTGGAACATTTTCCCTCCGGAGACCTGCGAAAAAAACAAAAAAAACATTTCATATGAGAAACTATATGAAAATATACAAACAGTCATCATGATTAAACTTATGTGATTCTTTAAAATGTGTGAAAGAGAGAGATTTAACAAGAGTTTTTATTATTTATTTATTACAATTTAAAATAACTATGTCTGTGTGAATGTATTTTAAAATGTAATTTATTCCTGTGGTGCAAATCTGAATCAGCATCATTTATTCAGTCTTCACTTTCACATGATCCTTCAGAAATAATTCTAATATGCTAATTTGATGCTCAAGGAAAACGTTATTATTATCAATTATTCGTATTATTTCTTATTATTATTTTTAGGATTCTTTGATGAACAGAAAGCTCAAAAGTACAGCATTTATTTGAAACACAAGTATTTTGTAACATAATAAATGCCCGTTTTGATAAATGTAATGCATCCCTGCTAAATAAAAAGTATTTATTTATTTAAAAAAAAAGAGTCTTACAGGCCCCATAATATATACATTGTGAATCTTCATGCTGCAACAGATACAACAACAGATCTAAGTGACCACAACTGTTAAACTCTAAAAAGGGCAAAACATGGAGAAACGGCATCATTTGTGCAAACCTCATTTGAAAATTTTTGGTAACTATCCCTTTAATCACTGACATGCCACTCAGATATTTAATTGTTATGATGTTTCATTTGTATCTTGTAGAAATAAAAATATGCATAATGATAACTCATTTGAATTTCATTTGGCAGTAGTCGTACTGAAAAGCGACTCTGACATTTTAGGATAATTGTGCCGTAACATTGTTATTTTTCATTAGAAATGTTGATTATATGCTTGGAGGAACACAAAATGTGACCAGCAAACCTCAATACATGTAAATTTAGGATGAATAGAGACATTTCTCTCTGGATAGAAATTATATTGTCAGATATATCTGTGTGTGTGTCCTTAAAACTGATCCACACCTCCAACAAGAACATCAAGATTAAGGGTTTATGGCAAATTAAACTCTGACTTCAGTTTCTGTATATTTGAACTTTTAAATTTAATTTCCATTATCGACAAACATCAGGGTCAGTTAGGATGTGCTCGTGAAGTCAGGTTTTACTACACTGAGAGGCCTATTTTGGGCCCATAATGTATGTTAAAACTATACATGCAGGCTGAAATAATTATACAAAATCAAACACAATGTTTGGAAATATTTCAGATGAAAACAGATATGGTGGGTTGTGAATCAGGGAATCAATTTTTTGTTCACAAACACCTTGCAGAACCTGCAAAATGTTCATAAAAAATAAAAATAACAACAGGATTGTTTCTTTTCTTTTTTTTCCTTTTTTTTTCTTTTTTTCTTTAACTAGTACTGTCCTGAATAAGCTATTTCACATAACAGATGTTTACATTTTTTATTCCCTCTTATTTTGTTAAAATAATAATATTTTGCTGATTCTGATTGCTGATCTATGTGAAGGGTTTGTGCACTTTTGCGTCCATTTCTTTTTTCCTTTTTTTTTTTTTAACCAGAAATGAAATACAGAAAATGCAGTTCCCTTTCTAAGGCACTTGACGCTGCATCATGACACTGACTATGGGAATGCTTCTGTGTGAGCCGTGTCTAAAGTACATTTGGAAACACGCCAATTTCACTGGCCAAAGACGATAAATACAGTAGATGCCTGAAATAAACATCTCCAGCTTCTTTGTCTTCAGGAAGCCTTGTGTTTGAGTGTGTGTGTGTGCGTGTGTGTGTGTGTGTGTGTGTGTGTGTGTGTGTGTGTGTGTGTGTGTGTGTGTGTGTGTGTGTGTGTGGGGTGGGGGGGGGGGGCAAGATATATTTAAAATATATTAAAAAGATAAAATGTGTCTATTGAAATAGCATCCAGCAAACTGCTCATAATGAGGACAATCGGCTCTCTCTCTCGAAAAAAGTATTTATTAAATAAAACAAACGTAGGTAATCCACAGGTACGAAGAAACAGTGTGTTGACACGACAAAACCTGAAAACTCAACTGAGAACAAAGAAGAACTAAAATACAAAGTGATGATGACTAAATAACGAACAGGTGTGATGATTGAATGAATATCCATGACAACTACTGACTGGCAGGAAAGTAAAACAGTCCATGAAAATGAAACTAAAGACACAAATTGTTAAGCTCATTTAAATATTTACAATTAATTATAACTCATAATATATATGGTATATAATATATATATATACAGCTGAGAAAAACAAATACTTTCTTCTCAAGAGCCCAATGTGCCTATTTAATACACTTTTATTAGTCCAGCCACAGTCCATTTGAACTGCATTTGAAACCTGCATTAAACACAGTAACATTCAACGATGTGATCTCGGCACTAAATCCATTCATTTGCACATTTCAGCAGTCATGTGCTCCCCGCTGGGAATCCTATGATCCCCTGCAGCAGCTTGTCACTCAGCTTTTATAGAGAATATAATGAAAATGTCTACTCAGCTCCAGCCATTCTGCGCCAGTGGACATGTACGGTCATTACTGCAACATGTACAGTATAATCATTATTATTATTATAATCATAATCAATATACAAACTGAACAAGCACTATATTGCGTAAAAACTGTTGCAAAGATTTTTAGCATCCAAATGTCATTGTGCTGAATGTCAACCTGTAGGCCAGAAAATTTGGTGCTATATAAAGCAAAATGTATGTTTACATGCACTGATTATCATTTATGTGAATGAATCCAATCCAATTCCTGAAATATATCTTAAACTGCAAGTCAATTCAATGCAATGCATCTATTTGGAACAAAACTTCAGCACATACGTCAGTCACCTCATTCTGATCGGGCGCACCGTTTTTTAACTGTTGTACAAAAAAACAGGTTAACAAAAAGTCCTCATACGCACATTGAAGAATGGGCACATCTACAGATCAGAAAATCAAAGACATGTAGGCTCTGTGAAATTAATTTTAATTTTTAACAAATTTTATTTATTTATGGATTCCATTTTGTTTTCCAATTAAATGTTTCTGGGTTCCATTTGAATGGTTTAACTAAATTTTAATAATTGAAAATCATCTCTAATCAATTTAATTTCCATTGAATATGTTGATGTAATCAACTGAACGATTTATTACATTTTTGAACAATAACAGGGCCCTGTGACCTTTTTTTCAAAAAGTTTGTGTTTGGTGTACAGATGTACATATGTATTATAAAACACAGAGAATCTAAACAGAGGAACACATGTCATGAATGTTCATGTGATTGACTATTTTTGACTGACAAAATCCCGGCGGACGGAAACAACAACAGCTACAGTGAGTTGTTCAAAATCTTTCTTTTTAGTAAACTCTGAGCACACAAACAATGTTCTCAATGCTCGAGTTCATGTGTAGAGCCCCTGGTGATACTTCGAGCAAAGTTTCATGTTGTGTTGAGCCTTCTTAAGCCCCGTTCTCACCGCCAGCGACTTTGCCGCTGTATGTCGCTAGTCTCTGTACTGAGAGTCGCTTGTGGGCGTTCGTAGTGCTGTCGCTCTAATGTTTTTGGTAGACTGCACGTCTGGCCATATCTATACAAAATACCATCACAAGTGATATATACAACTATATCATTTTAATTTGACTACGAATTAGAATTAAAAGAATCAAAGAGTTAAAAGTAACAGTATGCTGTTGGGAGAGTGTTTTTATATTACCACAGCAGTGTTCAGTGGATTAAATTATTTAACGTTACTAGATTAACGATCGATCAATCAACAAATTAAACTCACTCATACTGTCATAAATCACTAATACGTCATTCGAATTTAACAAATAATCAATTTTCTTGTCCCTAATAGGCCTAGTCAACATAATGCAGGGGAAACTGTAAAATGAACTGCAGCAGTGCTAAAATTGCATCATAAAATTACAACACTCGAACTATAAATGTATGAATTAAACTCACTGAGACTGTCGACAGTTTATTTTCCATGGATCATTTTATTATATCCATGTATGTGGTTACAGTCAAATCATATAAAACAGTGAAATCGCCCTCAAACTCTTCTGTCTTGCCTGCACTCGAGATGATGACGTGAGCTCCACTGAAAGTATTATTTCCTATTGGATGTCTCTCTCGAAAATCGCTCCTCATTTGCATAAAGTTGAAATTTCTGAACTTTTGTCGCGTCTCGCATCGCTTGACGCCCACATTCTGTCGCCAATGGTCACTGTTGCTCGTGTCACAGGAAGTCGCTAGCGCTCCATTGAAATGAATGGGATCGTGTCGCTTAGTCGCTGCGTGTCGCTGGCAGTGTGAACAGGGCTTTAGTGTTTTAAAAATAGTGATTTTGATGCTATCATAGTCGTGCCCCTAGCACTCCCATTCAAAAGGCAATTTGACCAAAAACGATCAAACTTAAAAGTGGTGTTTCCATTCTAATTATGCTTTTAAACTAAAGTTTGCCTCGGGTAGATTAACAAAAAGACCCTAGGTTGCATTTTGGCAAGAAGCTGTTGCAGAACTGGGGGTTCCCTCAATACGTCACTCTCCAGGATTCCCCTGCGGTCAGGACAAGTAACTCAATGGACAAAATAAAGTGATGTAAAAGACCAAACTCCCACCTTATTGGAGATGTAGGCTATATTAATAGGCTACAGGCAAGCAGATGGACCAGAATCTGAAAGTTTCATGCTAAGCGATTCCCAATGAAGTACTAGCATAAAGTTGGCTTGACACTGATATGACACTGATACCTATATAAAAGGTGTGCATCATGCCTGGCACCAACATGAACACTTCACAGTTGGTTTTATGATAGTAAGTCATTCTCTTCAAATGCTATTGAAGTTAGAAACATGTGTACCAATGTCGTATGTAACTTTATAGACGGTCCCAAAATGTGTGAATATCCAGTGTCAGGCCAACTTATGCCAGTACTTCACTGGGAATCGCTTAGCGTGAAACTTTCATATTCTGGTCCATCTGCTTGCCTGTAGCCTATTAATATAGCCTACATTTCCAATAAGGTGGGAGTTTGGTCTTTTACATCACAGTATTTTGTCCATTGAGTTACTTTAAGTGTCCTGACCGCAGGGGAATCCTGGAGAGTGATGTATTGAGGGAATCACCAGTTCTGCAGCAGCTTCTCTATATAAGGCTTAACGTTTGATTTAACGTTTGATCTGTACATCAGCATTGGGGAATAACATAATCTCGGTCACGATAGAGAAACCTGTGCAAAACTTACATGTACAAAAGTAACAGTGAAGACTTTATCAGCTTTTCCATATACTGGCCCTGATAATCATCACAAATACTTACTGCTTGCTCTATTTCTGTAAATCCGTTTTTATGAATGAATGACTCTCTCACCCGTTGCTCTATATTTTTCTTCATCAACAGCCGCTTGCACCTCCTGCTGGTGAGTTCGACTAACAGCTATGGAGATTAGCAATCGGCAATCTACTGATATTCCTGCCGTTCCCAGATGTCAAATGTTGAATTTTCTGTCGAATTTGAACCACTGAATTTGTGGAAGTGAATTTGTAAAGCGAAATAAAATGGACCGAAAATTGCCTGTCAACTATTATAGGTTATATATTTTTTAACAGAATGAACATTTTGGAAGTGAAATCTGAAAGGTGAATATGGATTATTGAATTTTTAATAATGAAAACATTTGTGAATTTTGAATTGAAATATTCACAGCTTAAATATACAACCATGTTGAATTTCAGCCCATAAAAATGCAAGCCCTAAAAATACAATGCATTAAAATGCAAGCAGGGTTAATGCAATGCATATTCTTTTATTCTATTTTTTTCTTTTATTCAATGCATATTCTAAAATGAGCGGTTCAATCATAAATCTGTTCATGCTGTGGAAATACAAACCGGAAAACAGAACACAATGAGCGCAGTGCTGAAAAGGTGCGGGGCTACATAGAGGCTACCAATTGCAAGCTTTTCTGATTGCATGAAGTGTAAAATGGCAAAAAAAATAAAAAAATGAGTTAGGTTAGAGTTTGGCGTAGGATCAATCTGTTATTGGCCTTTTGAAAAAAAAAAAAAAAATAGGATAGCAAGTGAGCACAAAATTAATTCCTCTGCTGTATTTGAATTGTGTCATTGGAATGAGATTAAAAATTGTAGTTTAATTTTTTTTTTTTTTTGCATCAAATTAATATTGGGATTATATATATATTATATTTCAAAGACAATAGAAGTAATATTAACTGGGTCAAAAAGTTTAATTTCATATCAATTTAAACTATAATACATTTTTATTCATTGCAATTAACATGCAGTTAAGTCTTTTTTTAAATATATTATTCTGTAACAAACACTCTTTGTAAAGCATATGCTAAAGTGTACGTTTTTCACAAGGGCTGGTTTGTGATGTTGTGATGTTGACATGCTGTCTGATTTGAAGCTGTATTTTGTAGTGGATCCTGTTCATTATGGTGTATTTTTTTTTTTTTTTGCCAATGTCTGTCAGAAGTTCATTTGCAAACAGGAGGCATTTGACTTTCTCTTTCATTTCAGCCTTAATTTGTGCCCCTTCACAGGGAAATTAACCCCTCTTCATTTCCCATCACTGTCAAGAGCGGGTCGCTACGGAAACGGTTACTGTGGCAACAAAGGGAGGCGGTGACCGGAGACCCTCCTCCTCTGAGCTCTCCATGAGGGGCTCATTACAAAAATGGGCTCAGCCATGTTGAATTAGCACTAATTAGGATAATTACGCTAGTCTCGCTCTACTGGGGAAAATGGCTTCCGTTGAAAGTGGATGAATAAATTAGACCGAAAGCCACGTCGCTGCGGCATTTCACAATCACAAGGCATTGTGGGTGACGCAGTCAGCACCTGACTGATAAACCAGAGTTGTTTGCATTTACGCCAAACGAACGTTACAAATCACGGCTCTTTTAAAGCGTTTTACTGCAATGATGAACTCCTGTGACAGTTCCAGTAAACAAATCCAACCCAGTAATATTCCTGCGGCCGCGCAACCAGAGGACGCTGGAGGAGCTCCAGAGATGCTCTCAGAGCTTTGGCAGACCAACACATTTAGCTGGGAGCTGGATTTGTCCAAATGTTTTCTGGGCTCTGGAACGAGCATGCTGCTCGTGTATGTGTGTGTGTGTGTGTGTGTTCCACAATAAGCTTTACAATCATTTTGTTCTTAATGCCATAATGCAGCAAATAATTTGTAGAAGGCAATATGGGTGGAAATCACCTGAGACTCCACAATACAATATTATCACAGGTCTTAAGGCACTGTATGATATTATTGTGATTTTAAACATTTTGCGATATGCTGATTAATGCAATAAAATATATTGTTATATATTGCTGATTAATGCAATTATATATTGTAATGTATTACCTTTTTTCAACTGCAAATGTCCATGTGTTTTTATCTAAAAAGATAAAGTTCTCAGTCTGTTCATCTGACATCTTCCTATCCATCTCCTCTATGTCTTCCTTATTCAAAAATATGCTATGGGAATATTTTACTAATGTTATAAAAACGTTGTTTAAATGCTCTCTGAATGTTTCGTTTTTTTAAATGTTTTAAAAAAGTTTATATATATATATATATATATATATATATATATGCAAATGTTAACAGAGCATTGCATGATATCATTTTGCAAACATGGGAATGTTTCAGAGAACATATAAAAGTAGCATATGTAAAAAAATAATTAAAAATAACATTAGATGAACGTCCATCTAAAACATTTCAAGAAAAAAAGTGGGTAACACTTTATTTTAAAGTGTCCTTGTTTGTTACATGTACTGTACTTATCACAGTAGTAAGAGTAGATTATGCATAATTACATGCAACTAAACCTCAACCAAATCATAATCCTACCCTAACCCTATAGTAAGTACATGTTGTTAATTAATATAACTCAGTACTTAAATGTATAATTACACTGTAACAATGACACCTTCAAAAAAGTGTAACCAAAAAGTGTTCCATGGACGATGTATAAATAATATTTCGAGGAAATTATTAAATGCCAGATAACTTTGCAAAACTATTCTGTTCATGTTACTGTGTAAGACTGGAAAAACTGGAAGAAATGGAAGAGAGGGCAACTCTCTGAGAAAACAAAGGAAATTAACATTTAAACTCTCTCTTGTGAAGTGAGCATCATCCTAATTTACATCCATTTCCCTCTTCCCCCATTCCTTCTCATTCTCATGCTGAGATCACCAAAATTCACCCAAAAATCTATATATATGGTTTAATGTGAATAATTATCATACAGTATTATACATGTGTGGTATCATTTGAAATGTCTCAGTGTGACTGGTACAAATGTCTCATTCCCAAAGAAGTAAACCAAAAGGTAATAAAGTTATTATATAACTTGCACACAGAGGAGGGTGTGTCTTCCAAGCAAATGGCATTCTGCTACCAAAAGGTGTAAACTCTGAATGCAAATTCCCATTGCAAATGTTTCCACGTGAAAGAAGTTTCTGTCTATAAAAAGAAATGCAAATTAGCCTGTGATATCCAAGACACTGCGCATCATGTATTTTATATTGTCAGGTTCGCATCTTCTCCCTTTATTCCACAGCATTTGATAGTTTGTATTTATTATCTTTGAACTGATTATGAAATTGGCATGATACATTTACCTGACATAATACATTTTTACATTTGATTTTATTCCGACTGACTCTGAAATTGTCTTCCCAAGTATTAAATGGATTCGTATGTTACCGTAGCCTGGAAATCCAGACCTAAATCTGAAAGATTAATGGTCTGGCATCGACTAATGAAAATCGGCCAGCTCGAGGGGCGGCACCAAGCATGCATTTGAAAATCTCACTGCACGCAATTGGATAACACTACGACCAATCACAACAAGCCCCATACGCTTAGCTACCAGCGGAGCTAACTGGTAGATTAGACTCTTGCCGTATCCGGTCGGCAAAACAGCAAAAACGCCCTTCTTGCAAAGGAACGATTTGAGCGCCGTCTTCTGTTCCTCTTTTAGATAAAAAGCCAAGTCTAACTCGTTCATTGTAGCGGCCAAAGCCATTTCAAACAACTGGTGTTCATCCATAGCCATCTTGCAATGTTTACTAATGACTTCGACGTCACAGCGCTGTCGTCATCTGTTTACAGGTAGCTCGCCTCTGGCTCGCCTATATCAGATAACCCGATGTGATTGGTGCAGCTTGAATACAAAGGCATATTTAATGAGCATCATTACTCGACGCCAGAGTAAACTCGCTGAGCAAATTCAACTTGTGCTCTCGCGAGAACAGGGGTAATTTCCAGAGTAATGTTACCGCAAATTTTGCGTCAGATTAGTGACGACTAATATTTGGCACTAATTCAAGTGTACATGGTTCACAAAGACAAGAAGTGAATTTCCATTTAGAACAGCAAAAATGCTGCTTGACCAATCTAAATTTGGGTGTGTCTTACCTCTGTTTTAATTTAATGTTACTTTAGATAACTGTACGTGGGAAACCACGGCATGGCCAATCCAAAGCTTTTATAAGAGAAGTAATGTTGGTCAACTTTTATCTGTAATAGTGGCCATACCTCTGCCTGAAGTAAACGTTACTTTAAAGATACTACCAAAGTATCTTTAATTGTATAAGCGTGAATGCGAATATCTCAGGTATATAGCCAATTACCACAGTTTGATGACCAAAACTGACGAGCTTGTGATCGTGAGACCCGCGTTAAGCAGAAGGCGTGAGGACCTCAGAGCGACATAGCTTCCTAATATGAACGGGTAAAATATAAGTAAAGAGTTAAAAGGAATAATCAAATATTCGCTCACATTTAATGATGCTCGGATATCATTAAAACCTTTTTCATTTATGGAGTCAGATGAATTTAATTTAATCTTGTTGTGTTGCATGAAAGGAAAGACAGTAACATGCAGAGACCTTCACCCGTTCTATCAGAAACCGCCATTGGACCGATTTAGACGGGCTTACAACTGGAAGAACGTTTGTTCGTAACTTTGAGAGAACCTTGCCAGAACCTTAACCAAAGTTCTGAGAATGTTCCCCTGGGACACCCCTTTTGAGTTATGAAATGTAATTATGTGCTGAATCATATTTATATTACAGTCATTTTATGTTCTTAATGCCATAATGCAGCATAATGCAGCGTAATACAGGTATGTAGAAGATAGAACAGAAGACAGCATGGTGCACAACTACAATGATTGAATTGACATCCAAATTGACTCCCTAAATACAGTACACTGTACTGTACATACACTGTACTGTACATACAGTCATACTGATATCTTGTCTTACTGCAAATGATTCATCAGTGCACATTATTTGAAATAAATAACATAGATATTGTGCATTTTTAATTAAATGTTGCAATATTTATTATAAATTATTTTAGTCGTTTAACTCAGATAAACATCACAATAGGGAAGAAAAGATGATTTCAACTTCCGTTTCATGCTGACTTTAATGCAGCATGAACTGTAACATGCAGTGACAGTAGCAGCAAATTGTGTGTGTGGGTCAGGATTTACCTATGTTGGCCAAATGCTTTCTTCACAATGACAGGAAAACTGGAAATGAACTAGCAGCCAACATGAGGAAATAATAATAATAAACATACTAAATGTCATCCTAATGAAAATTTTAAAAAGTGCAGAAATGCAGTGTGTGTGTGTGTGTGTGTGAGAGAGAGAGTGTTTAGAGCTTAGAAAATAACATTAGCTCAAGATAAAACGATAGTAGTCAATGTAAAGCCCCACCATAATTGAAAAACAAACATGTTTGTGTGTGCGTGCGTGTGTTTGTGTGTGTGTGTGTGTGTGTGTGTCTCAGTGGTTTCAGAGATCTTCAGCCAGCGGGAAAGAGAAACATGCAGTTTAAGAGAAAAAGAAAATTGACCAAACAGAAATCTAAACTGACCAGTTGTAAATGGAGGGAGATCAGGAGATTGCTCTTGTGCAAACCAGATATTAACAGTGATAATGATGTTTGAATAAGCAGATTGGATGAGCAGCAGCAAAGGTAAATGTCTTTAAGAACACACACACACACATATTAAGAGGCTGTTTGAGGATGTCTCTGCCTCGGGTATCAGGGCATCAGATGCAGGAAAAGAGAAGAATTAGAGAATGATTTAATGTGGAGTAAAACACAGCTGAGAGAGAACAGCTTCATCTTAATCAAGCCATGCTAATTATCTACAAATTATTATTGAACAGTAATGTGATTATGCTAACAGAAACTCTGAAGGGTCCGGTTTCCATGTGACATTAGTCATTAAGTTCACGCCAGCTAGTCATTTTTTTTTTTTTTTTTGGAATTATATAAAATATAATGACCCTGTTCAAAAGTTTACATACGCTTGATTTGTTACTGTGTAGTAACAAAGTATACAATCTTAATTACTGTACTTAAGTAGAGTTTTTGTATATTTGTACTCGAATATAAATATTTTTATTGACTCCTACTTTTATTGACATTTTATACTTTTAAAGTAAATTGAGAAAATTTATACTTTGACTCCAATACATTTGTGAAGATATGTGTGACAAGATATGTGACCGAACTCTTCAGCCAGTAGTGATAAAAAAGATGAAAAGCTTGTTCTTCTACGTAAACATGCATAGACGGTAAGATGAATGTTCATTCATCTTACTTCAGTTTTTAGGATTTTTTGCATTTGTAGGAGGACACTCTAATCTGAATCATTCAGTTCTTGAGTTAAAGGGACAGTTTACCCCAAAATTCTGTAATTTACTTACCCTCATGTTGTTCCCAACATGTATCCATTTCTTTTATGGAAAATAAAATAATATATTTAAAAAATAATAATAAAATAAAAATAAAAAAAAATAAAATAATAATAATATATATATTTTTATATATATAATATAGTTTTTCTGATCAATACAATAAAAGTCAATGGGATTCATGGTTGTTTTGGACCCCTTTCACTTTCATTGTATGGAAATAACTTTTTTGTTTTGTTCAAAATATCTTATTTCATGTTCTGCAGAAGAAGAAATTCATACAAGTTTGGAACAATAAATGGGGGTCAATAAATGATAGAATTTAATTTGTGTGTGTGTACGATCCCTTTAATAATTCAATATCAGTACAATATCAATACCTTTTAAAATACGCAATAAATTTTAATATCAGTTGCTTTAATACTTTTACTTAAGTATTTTTCTCATGACTAACTTTTACTCAGGTCAATTTCCATAATGGCATCTGTACTTTTACTTGAGTATGATGATTGGATACTTTACACAACACTGCTTGATTCTTACGCTTGATTCTTAATACTGTGTGCCGTTACCAGGATGATCCATGACTTTTTTTTTTTTTTTTTTCAGGTCCCACAAATGACTTGGTTTTCCAGCATCTTTTTGGATATTTGAACCTTTTCCAGCAGTGAGTGACAGTACGATTTTGAGATCCATGTTTTTAACACAGAGGACAATTGAGGGACTCATACACAGCATCTTCATCCTGTTCAAAAGTTTTCAGATGCAGCGTAAATTGCATCACTTTACAGCTGTCCATGGCCTCATGGGTCCATTCGTACTTTTATCCTACTACTTTTATTAACACTACAAATTTGGACAAACTACTATTGCACTGTTTTTCACCTACGTTAAAGGGAAAAACATTTAGCGCCTGGTTAAACAGGAGTATGTTTGCGAAGTAGCATGTGCAAAACTAGTGCAACTGTCTACAGAAATGGAAGCGTAGCAGTGTAATTACAGACATTATCATCACATGAAATAAAATAAACATTAACTGAAATAAAAATTTTCAATAAGAAGTAGCATGTGCAAAATAACGCAACTGTCAAGCAAATTCGCCCGAAGACCGTACAGTAATGAAGGTTACACACAATCTCAGTTCTTCAGCTGTTTCTGCTGTCTAGTGATGATCCATCTGTATGCCAAGATATGTGTCCAGCCCTCTGAAGAGAGAGCAGGAAGTTTACCCACAATTCCCAGATTGACAGTGACGTATCGCCCCAAACACCCGTATCGATCTGTCTCACAAACTGCAGGAGAAGCACAAGCATGTCAAGTTCAGTCCGCTTTGAGACTAATTCTTCACTTCAGTCTCAATGTGACATGAACCTCAGGTAAACACTTTTTCTTCACAGGAAACTGTAAATAAAGAACTGAAGTAGCCCTTTAATAGCTTTAGTAAGACGGACAGACGGCAAGACAGACAGACAGAGAGAGCGAAAGTGCTTCTATCAGCTTTCTTTTTTTGGCCAGTTTGGCCCGGAACGGTTGGGCCAGAATGCCACGCAACTCTTGACACCTGAAATCTGCCCATCGGTAGAGGCCATTTATCACTTTAATAAGAGGTGTCACGTTTGTGAAAGAAAGAGCAAGCCAGCCGAAAGGACTTGCAGCGTGTTTTTCTCCGACTCAGAGCTGCTATCTGTGCACAATGAGCCTCTAATGGGGTTTGTGTAAAAGCGTTTAGCTCTCAGCGCTGGAGGTGCCCAAAACCGTTTCACTTTGATGACAATAATTTAGGCTTCCAGACGGCTTTGATAAGAAACGGCAATATTACGCATTGGACTTTGCTGAGTTGAATTTTCCATATCCTGTAATATGTATTCATGAGCTCAAGTTTAGAAGCGAGACAAATATGAAATATGAATGCTTTTACACAGCCAGTTCTTTAAATGCAGTTTGGACTGTCTGAACCACATCACTACTGATCACATGAAAGTTCGCTGAGGACGGGATCCATCCTAGTTGTGTCTTTGTTTAAAAGTCTGCATAGCCTATGTCCTTTTTCAAAACTCTAAATGTGACCTGTGCTGGCAAAATGAGTCGGAATGCACACAGGCTTAATTACGAGCTACAGGCAAAACAAGTGAAAAAGGTAAATTTTGATTGAATTTGAGGTTTTCACAAAAATGAGTTCATTAAGCCCTGGTCTAGTGATCCCAATGCTTCAAATGGCAATTAAACATCCAAAAGTATCTGTATTTGTACATTTTCTGCCATTTTCTCTGCTCGCTTCTCGATGACTGGCGTTTTCCGCTCAGCACAAGTTTGGCATCATTTTAAAGTGCAACATTCCAACTTTGTGAATATTCATAGTGAAATATCGATGGCATGAGTCTGAACCAATGAAATGAGATTTTCAAACTAATGCTGATGTAAACAAAATGATCTTACTCACGCTGACTGACAATCTGAAGCGTGCGCACAAAGACACCTCTCAAACAGTGCGATCCTGATATACACATAAAAACAGAATTACAGAATATCTGTCTTGGTGAGTATTCACACAAAAATTATCTGTTATGTCTTAAGTGAACGTTTGGTTCACTGTTGGGGAAAAACATCTGATGTGTAACTGTAGCAGGGATATGTTGTTACACCAGATTATAAACCATTTTATTTATATTTTTATTTATTTTTATTATTTGTTTTGGGGTATTTTATTTTGAAAAGTTGTGTGCTCTTACTAAAGTAAGCATCACAGTATGCACGTCGGCTGACGTCATACGTAGGAGCGAGCTTCAAACAGCAGTGCAACCGGAGGTTCGTCCTCTTTCCTTCAATGTCTCTTGAGGAGAGGTACCATTTCATGAGCTCCGTGCACTTGATGTTAAATTGAGTTATAAGTGTTCATGTCAGGTTTAAATAATCAATTGTGCAAGAGTATTCATTGAGATGTTATATTTGACTACTAGTTCGAGTCATTAACTTGTTAAATTAAGTTTATTTTTGCGCTGTTAATGAGTGAATAGGGCGTTGCGTGAAATGGCGGCTCGGTGTGTGCGTCACAAGTGAGAGATGTGTTAGTGGCTAAACGGCTAACGTCTTGATTAAATTATATAGATATAGATGTGTATATTTGGTACGCATACTAAATATATATTCTAGTTTATTAATATATATTGTATATTGCATTTACTGGTTTCTGTAATTAACTTACTGGTGTATTTAAACATGTATTTTGTGCTTAACAGGTAACTTTAAAAGAGCTGCGGTTTAACAGTGCCTGTCTGTTTATGTGTTTTTATCGAACAGGTATGTTAATTGGGATCTAAGAAACACTGTAATGCTGTTTTGAATTATTTGCATACAATGACTATTATTATTATTATTATTATTATTATTTATACTATTGCTATTATTACATATATTGTGTATGTGTGTGGTGAAGTGTGTGTTGCTCTTTCCTTCAATGTCTCTTGAGGAGAGGTAACTTTAAAAGAGCTGCGGTTTAACAGTGCCTGTCTGTTTATGTGTTTTTATCGAACAGGCATAATTAAATCATCTTTTGCACGACCAGCTTTGTGTGGGAAAATTCTTTTATTCAAAACATTTAAAAAGAAAAATAACACAACGCAGAGGAACAACCGCTACAAAACTGGTGCCGTGACCCATCCATTGGTTGATCGTTGTCGACCGCTGGGATTGCTGACGTCGAGTCTGACTGGAGCTGTGGGGTGCTGGTGGAGAGACGGGTCTTCAGTTGCTGTTGCTGTTTCTTCGGTGGCGTCCGGATGTTAGACAGTTTGTGCTGTGTCTAGGAGGAGACTGCTGATGAACTGTGTCACGTGAACTCGACGCTGAGATCGCATGTTCAGACTGTTGGTCTGGTGAGTTGTGACTAAGCGGGATCAAGCAAGCAGCGTGCTGGATCATTGAAGAGTGTCACCAACTTACCTGTTTTGACTGAACTGTGTGGATGAAGGTACTTTGCATCATCAATTGACTGGGTCTTTGATTGGAGGACTGAGAAACAAGTGAACTTGTTTCTGAGAACTGAGAAACAAGTGAACTGAGAAACAAAAACTTTTTTTTTTTCTTTGTTTCTTCTTTCTCTCTTTTTCTAAGGACAATTGCATTTTATTTTTCTGAGTTAAAACTGGTTCATTACCATTGATTTCTTTGGTTAATATTTGTGTGTTTTGAGAGTGTATTCTGACACCTGAGGGGAATGGCTGCTAGACGCAGCGATTTGGGGTGGGACAATACATTTACGGCTGGTAGAGGGCGGGGCAGTCTTTTTGATACGCCTGACAAAACTAGGCTGTTTGAGGATCCTGAGTACTGTAGCACAGGCCGGGGTAGAACAATTGGTGGTTCTGCCTATGAAAGAAGCGATATGCGGGGTAGTCCAATCGCTGCAGCCAGTAACTATGAGTTCGCTCCGCAGGAGTCAGAAATGTCTGGTCAGATGAGTAACCTCATAAAACAAATTGGCAGTGAGATTGGGCAATCAATTAGAGAAAGTATGATGAGGTCTGAATTTCCTAATTATCCATCTGCTAAGAGGTTCCAAGAAGGTTCCAGTGGCCATGTGACTGACCAGTCGAATAGAACAGTCATTGATGCTTCAAAAATGAACTTGATCCTGAAAGCTGAGGTGGCAGCACCACCACATTTTAGAGGAGATAGTTCGGACAAATACTCGATCATGGAATGGGAAGATATGATGAGGGTATATTTGAACAAACTTGAGGTGAAGAATTCAGAAACGGTTGATGAGATAATGAACAGAGTTATGGGGCGGGCCAGAGATGTACTGAGAGTATGGCTGCGGAATGGTTCAACGGCTCCTACTGTTGACTCTGTATTTTCTGTTTTGAAGCAGCACTTCGGGGACCAGAGCAGTTCGGGTATTCCGTTGGCTGACTTCTATTCTGTGAGGCCATATCCCAGAGAGGGTGCTTGGGATTTTTGGATACGATTAAACAAGGCTGCGGATGTAGCTGAGCAAAGTTTAAGATGGGAAGGTAGGACTCTGGATAACAGGAGCAAAGAGGTAGCAGTTATGTTCATTCGCAACTGCCCTGACAAGGAGTTGGCTTTTGTTTTCAAGAGTAAACCTGTACAGTCATGGAACGCATCTGAGGTGCAAGAGCAGCTTGACGAGTTGTTAAGAGAGCGGATGTTGACAAATCAAGCAGTCAAACAATTCACCACGGTTGTCTTAGAGCCAGATGTTGATGTGTCCATCTCGCCTTCTAAGTCTGAACAGAGTGCGAGCGTAACTGACGAGAATGCATTAGACAAAGTCTTGTCTTTGCTGGAAAAAGCATTAGTGTGCAACTCTCAGTCTGTGCAGGGTCCCTGGCCTAAACGTACGGGCAATAAGATTCGAGAATGTAGAGTGTGTCACAGCAATGAACATAGCACGACTGCTCATTGCAAAATGTATAACTTGTGTTTCAAGTGTTTTGCAGCTGGACATGCAAGCTACAACTGCGACAGTCACAGAACAGCATCCAGAGTGGGCTCCGGTCAGCAAGACAAGGTCACGTCTCAGGGAAACTAGGCCGCTCCCTTCGGGCAGAGGACAAGGTGGGGCTGTGTAGTAATTCCTCTGAGACTGATCTTGAGTCTGTTTATTCCTTTTACCGTGAAAGCATTGACAAAACAAAAACAGTAGTATTTCAGAACAACATGCAAGTTGATCACAGTAGCAGTTTGTTTTATGCAAGTGTGTTATTGCAGGACAGAGTTGAGCTTCAGGGGATGTTGGACAGTGGCTCCATGGCGACTACTCTGAGCGCGGACGTAGTTCCTCATCTCAGAGACGCTGGGGTGCTGGACCAGGATGTCCTGAGTTCTTCTGATATTGTCCTGGTGGGTTGCGGTGGAAAACAAACTAGTCCGGATGGTGTATGCAATCTGAAGCTTGAAGTTTATGGGGTCAGTTTCAATGTACCGGTTCTAATTGTGAGGGGTCAAAAAGACCCAATTATACTCGGCACAAATGTCTTGAAGCCTCTAATAAGTCAGATGAAGCATACAGAGCAGTTTTGGAGGGTGGTAAATAGACCAGACACGGCTATACAATCGGAAAATAGCCAATTTTTGCGCATGCTTTCATGTAGAGAGATGGAGGGGTGATTCGATTCCCGACAAGGTGGGTACTCTGAGACTGAGGTCAGCTGTGACACTCCAGCCAAGGAGTGAACACCTTGTTTGGGGTCGTTTGCCCCCAGGGTCGGTGCTGTCCGTAGGGAGCACAGTAGTCATCGAACCAAGTACTTCACGTTGCGTGCATCGAAATGTGCTTGTTGGGAGGGTGGTTTCACCTTTGTGGGGTGATGGTTGGCTGCCAGTAAAAATGATCAACCCGACCAATTCAGAAATTCTGTTGAGGAAAAACGCGAAGGTGGCCGATGTGTATCCTTGTGTTGCTTTAGAGGACCTCGAACAAACGACGGACTGGGTGGTTAGCCAAAATGCAGGTTTGGTACGTTCTGACAAGTCGTGTGGTAGCCTAACTGTGAGGGACTCTACATGTGGATCAAGTTCAGTGGGTGACAGCAGGTTGGATGATCTGGGGCTGAACAATCTTAATGTCAAAGATTGCGAGGTGTCATCCTTTTGGCAAAACAAGCTTGTTGACCTAGTCGAGAAGTATGAGTGTGTGTTTTCCAGGCACAGTTTGGACTGTGGCGAAGCGAAGGGATTTTGTCATCGAATCAGAGTTACAGATGACAGGCCCTTTCGTCTTCCATACCGCCGCCTTTCTCCTGCACATTACTTGAAGTTGAGAGAGACTTTAGATGAAATGGAGGACAAGGGAATTATTCGGAAGTCGAGCAGCGAGTTTGCGTCACCGTTGGTCTTAGTGTGGAAGAAAAATGGTGATTTAAGAATATGCACTGATTTCCGTTGGTTAAACGCACGCACGGTGAAGGATGCTCATCCTCTTCCTCACCAAGCAGATGTCCTGGCAGCGCTGGGTGGGAACGCATACTTTAGTACCATGGATCTGACTTCTGGGTATTATAACGTCCCGTTGCACGAAGATGACAAGAGGTTCACGGCGTTCTGTTCACCATTGGGGCTCCATGAATATAATCGATTACCCCAGGGATTGTGCAACAGCCCAGCAACATTTATGAGAATGATGCTGACTGTGTTTGGTGACCAGAACTTTTTGAGCCTTCTTTGTTATTTAGATGATTTATTGGTTTTCGGGAAGTCTGAGGAAGAGAGTTTGGAAAGGCTTGAGATGGTGTTTCGGCGTCTAAAAGACCACAATTTGAAATTGTCTCCTTCGAAGTGTAGGTTTTTGAGGAAGTCTGTAAAATTCTTGGATCATATTGTGTCTGAAAAGGGGGTGGCCAGTGATCCAGCAAAAATTGAGGCCATTGTGAGTATATCTGAAAAAGATTTGATGGAAAGTGATTGTGTTACACCATCAGCAAGTAAAATCAGGTCCTTCTTAGGTATGGTGGTGTACTACCAGCATTTCATAGAAAATTGTTCCATGGTGGCTAAACCCTTGTTTCAGCTTTTGACAGGACAAAAAAGACCCAGAAAGGGAAGAGGTGTGAAAGGATTGAAAAGAAGTCATACACTTTCTTCGGCGGATTGGACTGATGAGTGCAGAGCAGCTCTAGAGAGTTTGAAGTCTGCTTTGGTGAGTCAGGTTTTGCTTGCGCACCCAGATTTTTCTAAGCCGTTTCTGTTGTCGGTGGATGCCTCCACTAGTGGGTTAGGGGCTGTTTTGTCGCAGGTTCAGGAGGGATGTGCTGTGGCAAGGCCTATTGCTTTCGCGTCGAAATCTTTGAATCATGCGCAGTCAAAGTATCCAGCACATAGACTTGAGTTTTTGTCAATGAAGTGGGCTATTTGTGATAAATTCAGCCATTGGTTGCGGGGACACAGGTTTACTGTGTGGACTGATAATAACCCACTTAAGTACATCCTCACAAAGCCCAAGTTGGATGCGTGTGAACAACGGTGGGTAGCGAAGCTTGCGCCTTATGATTTTGACATTCAGTATATCCCTGGACCGAAAAATGTCGTGGCAGATGCATTAAGCAGGGTACCGTTTGTGACTTCGAGAATTTTGCACAGATTGACAAGGACACCTTATGATATTTTGTTGCATGAGGCTGAGTCTGTCGCTGTTGAGCGGGTGCAAGACATGTTCCATTTTTCGTGTGAGCGTCCGAATGGCGAAGAGGTAGAGGGCCTGTTGGAGTCTACAGATGTAGGTGGAAATGTGAATGTAAGGTCCACTCACCTAACTGGAAAAGTCTCTCACCAAGATTTGTCAGCTGTTCTTCATTCTCACTGTGACTGGGAGCATGGTGCAGCCATTAGAAGTATGTCGTTTGTGCAGCATTTAGAGAGTTTGGGGGATGTAGAGCAGAGTGAGCCCCCTTGTCTTACCTATGATGAATTGCTGGTGAAACAGAGTCAGGATCCTGCGATTGACAGAGTAAAGTTCTTTGTGGAGAGAGAAAGACGTCCGTCTCGCAGAGAAAAAAGTGTTTGAGTCTAAAAGAACTGTGAAGATACTGCGCCAATGGGGTAAACTTACCTTAAGGTTGGGTGTTTTGTACAGAGTTTCTAAGAATCCAGTTTCTAAGAAAAAGACTTACCAGTTCGTGGTGCCGATAGCTCTTCGAGGTACTGTTCTGAAGGGGGTGCATGATAACGCTGGTCATCAGGGTCAGCATCGCACACTATGGTTGGCTAGGCAACGGTTCTTCTGGGAGTCTATGGAAGAGGACATAAAGACATACGTCAATGAGTGTAAGAGGTGTATTTTGAGTAAAAGGCCTGACCCAGAGGCAAGGGCTCCACTCGTGTCAATTCACACGAGTGCCCCTCTTGAAATGGTGTGTATTGACTTTTGGTCAGCGGAAGATTCTAACAACAAGACGGTTGATGTGCTAGTGGTCACTGACCATTTCACAAAGCTTGCTTGTGCTTATGTGTGTCCGAACCAGACTGCAGAAGCTGTTGCACGTGTCTTGTGGAACAAGTTTTTCTGTATTTATGGGTTTCCGGGTCGAATACATTCCGACAGGGGTGCGAACTTTGAGAGCTCACTCATGGTCGAACTGTTGAGATTGTCGGGTGTGGGTAAATCGCACACAACCCCATATCATCCCATGGGTAACGGGCAAACAGAGAGATTTAATCGTACTCTAGGGGATATGATTCGTTCGCTGCCTCCAAGATCTAAAGTCAAGTGGCCGCAGATGTTGAACACTCTTACTTTCGCGTACAATTGTACGACACACGAGACCACTGGGTTTCCACCATTCCTCTTGATGTTCGGCCGAACACCAAGATTACCAGTGGATGTTCTGTTTGAAAATGTCATGTTGCATAGTGATACTGTTAATGTTCACAAGTATGTTCAGTCTCTTGAGAAAGACTTAAGGGAAGCAATGGTAATTGCACAAGAGCATTCTAAAAGGCAACAAGCAAAACAAGCGGAGTATTATGATCGTAAGGGTAAAGGTCATTCTCTTGAGTTGGGTGACAGAGTACTCCTGGCGAATAAGGGTGAACGTGGAAAAAAGAAGTTAGCGGACAGATGGGAAAAGGTGACGTTGTTGTGGGAAAAAGGGGTGATCTGAACACTTACCAGATAAGGAATCCTGGGACGGGTCGTACTAAGACGGTACATCGTAATTTATTGATGCCTGTCAATTTCCTGCCGGTGCCAGCTTGGAATGATGGTAGTGATGGTGATGATGATGTTGTGGATTCCACTGTCTGTGTATCATGTGATGGAGATGATCAAACTCAGAGTGATGATCGGACCTCTCGCTGGGTGTTCGATCTTAATGCTGACACAGATGTGACCAAAATAAAGTCTGTGGAGTGCTCTAATGCTGATCAGAGTGATGCATTTGGTGACACTGCTGTGGAATGTGACACTGAGTTGGACAGTATAACTGAGAGTAAGACAAATATGGACAACATTCCCGCCTCTACTTTGTCTGTATGTTCTTTGGTGTCTGATGATTTTTCTGTATCAGCAGTTCTAAGTGATAAATGTGCTTCTGAAGTTGACGAATCTACTTCAACTGTTGCAGAAACTCTTGTTTCAATGTCAAGTGTACAAGATCAGCAAAATGTAAGAGTCCCTGGTCTACAGGAGGGTTATATGTCAAGATTTGGGAGACTCATTAAGCCAGTTAACAGGCTTATACAGACAATGTCTACACAAAGAGTACATGCAATTCATGACATTTGAATGGTTACATTAAGCAAAACAAAAGGGTTGTTGGAATGAGTTTAAAGGATTTTTTTTTTTTTTTTTGCCTTGTTTTTGTAATTACATGTTTTGTGAGTAATGTACATTTAGAGGTACATTGTTGGTGTCATGAGTAGAACTGTGTATAAGGCATGGTTTTCTATGGATAATTTGGGGATTAGCTACCCCTGGGTTATCTTAATCTCAAAAGAGATAGTTAAGAACTGAGTGAATCTAATATGATTTAAGGAAAATTGACATCGCTAATTTGGTAAGACTTTGTAGGTCTATGTAATGCAGAATCTGGTGTAAAACAGTGGGGGTGGATGTAGCAGGGATATGTTGTTACACCAGATTATAAACCATTTTATTTATATTTTTATTTATTTTTATTATTTGTTTTGGGGTATTTTATTTTGAAAAGTTGTGTGCTCTTACTAAAGTAAGCATCACAGTATGCACGTCGGCTGACGTCATACGTAGGAGCGAGCTTCAAACAGCAGTGCAACCGGAGGTTCGTCCTCTTTCCTTCAATGTCTCTTGAGGAGAGGTACGATTTCATGAGCTCCGTGCACTTGATGTTAAATTGAGTTATAAGTGTTCATGTCAGGTTTAAATAATCAATTGTGCAAGAGTATTCATTGAGATGTTATATTTGACTACTAGTTCGAGTCATTAACTTGTTAAATTAAGTTTATTTTTGCGCTGTTAATGAGTGAATAGCGCGTTGCGTGAAATGGCGGCTCGGTGTGTGCGTCACAAGTGAGAGATGTGTAAAGGCCTATTTATACTTCTGCGTCGAACTGCCGCCGTAGCTACGTCGTAGGCTGTGTGTAGCGCGCGTACCGTACGGCGTACCCTGACGTGCACCTCTCCAAAAATGTAACAACGCGTCAATTCTACGTGGACGCAAACGCTGTGATTGGTGTGCCAGAACCCCTCCCTCGGGGTTTCACATGCTCCCTAGGTGCGCGTCAACGCGGACAACGACGCAGAAGTATAAATTAAAACCAACACGTTGCCTACGGCGTATAGGCTCCGGCGTAGGTCCGACGCAGAAGTATAATGAGGCCTTTAGTGGCTAAACGGCTAACGTCTTGATTAAATTATATAGATATAGATGTGTATATTTGGTACGCATACTAAATATATATTCTAGTTTATTAATATATATTGTATATTGCATTTACTGGTTTCTGTAATTAACTTACTGGTGTATTTAAACATGTATTTTGTGCTTAACAGGTAACTTTAAAAGAGCTGCGGTTTAACAGTGCCTGTCTGTTTATGTGTTTTTATCGAACAGGTATGTTAATTGGGATATAAGAAACACTGTAATGCTGTTTTGAATTATTTGCATACAATGACTTATTATTATTATTATTATTATTATTATTTATACTATTGCTATTATTACATATATTGTGTATGTGTGTGGTGAAGTGTGTGTTGCTCTTTCCTTCAATGTCTCTTGAGGAGAGGTAACTTTAAAAGAGCTGCGGTTTAACAGTGCCTGTCTGTTTATGTGTTTTTATCGAACAGGCATAATTAAATCATCTTTTGCACGACCAGCTTTGTGTGGGAAAATTCTTTTATTCAAAACATTTAAAAAGAAAAATAACACAACGCAGAGGAACAACCGCTACATAACATTATATTAGATCTGTGCGGTACAGTAGGTCTTAATATATATCCTGTCTGTTTCATTAATGTTAATCAAATAATTGTGGTATCATGAAAAAAAAAGTTGAATATATACTTTTCCTATAGATATTTGGTTTTGACTTGGTGTGTGTCAAATTTGGTGTTATTACTAGGGATTTTAAGGTATGGTTGCTAGGAGATTTTGTTTTGGACCCTTCAGAAAACTTTAACTCAATTTTTCTCAAAATTGACTTTGCTGACTCTATCGACTTCAAACAGGTGTAGCTCATTAATCTTTTTTGTCTGATTCCAACAAATCATACATCACTTTAAAGTTTTTTTTAAAAGGAACCCCGGCTAGTGTGGCATGTTGGCCTTATAAGATTAACGTGGGCGTCAGCTATAAAAAGGTGATACAAAAACACTCCAAATGTTTTTGTTTTTATTAAAAAAAGCCGAAAATCCATTCACTCGTAGACCGCCATAGTTATTTACGTCTCAATGCATTCTGGGTAGTGACGTGTATTGGTTGTAGCCTTTCTTTTACTGTCGATGGTTGTAGCCGCCTTGCCGGTTGTAGCCTAGCCGTTGTAGCAGCTTCGTTTATTGTTTTTCCAACGTACCGTTTTGACAGTAGCGAGATGAACACGTCTGCCGTTCAGCCTTTTCAGTTTGAACCCGAGCGCACCATAGGGCTGTGCCGATAAACTTGCAACCGCACCACCGCGGTGGCTGAGTAGCACCGGCGGTGGTTCGCCAAAACAATTTTTTTGTATGTGAATACTGTTTTACATGAATATTATGACACGAGTGAAGCACAAAGCTTTGTTTACAAAATAAATAATAGGTTAGCAATTAAATGTTACATCGCAGCCATGGAAAAGTTTGGATTCATGACGAATAAGAGAGTTGTGCGTGAGCCCATACATTTAAGATTTGTCGGCTTTGAATTCTGGTTTGCGATCAGTTCAAAACGAAAATAAACCGACAAGCCTATGAATTCTGTATGAAGTGTGCATCTCTCTCTATTGGCGCGTTCACTGCAAAGATGACGAGTCAGCATCGTCAACTTCATCTTTGCAGCCCGACATTGACACAGAAAACACTAGTTTATTAATAAACAATTCAAATGTCTCCTTGCTATATTTGACACATTCATAATCATTACTTTTGCCGGTTCTTTGTGACAGCTGTTATGTGTGTTATTGGCAGCGTCACCATCTGGTTACATGAACGCATCACCACCGCATCAGCACCAGAACATGGAGATTTTATTTTAGAGAATAAACACAACCCTTTTAGATATTCTATAATTAAATCAACTGAATATTGTGAACTGAAATTGTGACTCATCCCTCCATGGAATCTCTTGTTTCTTTTTCCATATCGTCACTCGCGTCTCACCCATTTCCGAAGGGGATTATAAACGTTTCTTCCTTGGTTTAATTAGGTCTATTATTTTCGTATTCTTTACTGTGGTAAAGTAAAAAAACACTGTAGGACAGATAGCCTACATTTTTACTTGTACGTCAAATTCCCTTTAACACAGTTTGTGCTTGTTATTAGACATGGTAAGGCGCGTCAAGTTTATTTGTAAAGCGCGTTTCACACGCGCGGGTGATTTTTAGTTTCGCTTTCTCTGGCAGTGCAATATCAAACATAGCCTAAATGCCTTGCCCTTGTGGAAGATACAATTCGCTTTTCATACCTTTTACAACAAGTAGAAAACATGAAGATATCAGAAAACAGTAGAGCAGTAGGCTATATCACGCGTCGTGTGGAAATATTAAACGAAAGTTTTTTTTTTAAATAGATTCAACTTTATTATATTACTTAAGTTACCAGTATTTACTGATATTTATTTTAATGCTTTACAGGCTTTAGTGTGTTGTTTCTTTGTTTTGTTTTTTTATTTCAAAACAACCCCAACCACCGCACCACCGCCGGTAGTTGGTCCATTACCACCGCGGTGGTAAAAAACTGCCACCGTCACAGCCCCAGCGCACCGTAGGCTTAAATCAGGAGAATAACGCAGAAGACAATCTTTTAGCCGACTAAATGCCTCAAATGCATCAGGGCTGAAGTGACGGGAACACAGCCGTGGGTCTTTAGGGAGTTGTACTCGTCCACAAGCAACTTCCCACTCTTTTCTTATTTTTTTCTCCTTTGGAAAGCAGTGGAGGCTTACATCACTCCCCTTATTGCTTTTGGACTGGAAATTACAACCAAACGCTGCACAATGTGGCATTATATTCACTTTTAGGATGTAGCTACAGTTAAACTTAGCGCCATTAGCTCACCTCTCTCTGTTCTGAACACAACCGACACAACCTTTACACGTCATCGACCCAGAATGCATTGCGAGCGCAAAAATAATGGCTGCCTTCGTAGTTCAAATTCTGTAAAACACCGTGAGGATTTTTAAAAAATAACGAAAATATTTTATGTATTTCTAACTATGTATTTTGTAGGAGAGAGCAATTGTAGCATATTTAGGCCTATGTGTCTTAATAGTCGGGGTTCCTTTTAATAGAGAATGTGACAAGAACAATGACTTATTTTTGAAAATGTGCTCATTGTGACTCATTTTGCCAGCACGGGTCACAAATGTAAAATAAACCATTTAAAACTGTTTTTAAACAACGGGCCTTTAATCTTTGTTGACCTCTGGTAATGGGAATATGAGCAGCTTGACTGTAGCTCTTAGCTAGTTTAGGAAGATAAAATATAAAACCGTGTTGACTTCTTCAATAAACATAGCCTCTATGTTAAGACTTGACGTGTTAAGAACTAGTCTGACGAACCAACAGTTAGTCATTGGGTAATCAGTTTTTCTTTTCGGATTCAAATTAGATCACAACTGAGATAAAAAAAAAAAAAGTTATGACCAAAACAAAGAAAAAAATTGTCTGAATGTAGTCTTGAGTTGGACACATTGTCAAGAAAAATGCCATATTTCCAGTGAATATGAAAATTCACCTCTGGATCAGAGAGCAGTGTCATTTTAGGAATGTCAATCATATAGATAAATAGAAAATAAGACCTAATAGAATGTGTACCCTGAATGCAATATAGGTTTTAAGAATTAAAAAAAATAAAAAAAAATAATACATTATATATATAAAAAATTGAGTTCCCGCAAAAATCAGTATTGTATAGGGTCGGTATTGAAAAGTCAATTTTTTATTTTACGTAAAATGCGATATCCGCCGGGTTATTCTGTCATGTTTTCTCCCTTTCTCCCTTGACAAACAGTCTCCCTTCCCTGCAGAATGCGATAAATCCGCTCAACCAATCACAGCGCACCATTCCACGCATTGTAAACAGTAACGGCGGCGCTTTGAATACACCCGACATCCTAGTTTTCCTTATCTACTTTGTACTTTTTGATCAACAAACAAACAAAAAAATTAATGATTTTGACGCCATTGATGAACCTGTGGTGGTTTCTGCGGTAGGGAAGAAACGTAAGCCATCGAAATCTAATCATTTACGTGAGGAGATTAAGAAGATGAGGCACTCGGGAGGGGGAAAAATTCCGGCTGTTGCTCGTTCTCACATGACAGCGTCAAACTTCTGACACGTTGACCCCAAGGGATCTTTTGAAAAACTTTCAATTGTTTTACTCAAAGTCAACGAAAACCGAGCAGGACCAAGCCATTTTACAGCTGATCGCCGTCAAAAAAGTTCAGGAGGTATTTCCTAGCGATGGAAGCTATAAATGGAAGCCAGCAACATAACAGCATCAGCTTTCAGTCTTCAGCAAGTGCTCTGTGTGACTGTCAGTCTTATTTGGTGTTGTCTGTCCCTTGTATCATTATAATATATAAATGGCAAACCAGCAGTTTAGATTGTGTGTGCATCCCTGCCCTCGTTACATCACAGGTTGGGACACTTTATTTGTGAGGTTCACAAATGGAACTAGTGGAGGGATTTGAGACGGCTTCGGTCCTTTCTCAGCCCTCACCCACTGGTTCTTCTGCTCAATTTTCAGCATACGGAAGCCCGCTCTGTGGCTTCTTCCGTCCCGAGTGAGAGCTTAATGTTGGGATTTTCTAGTTCTGAGGAGTTAGAAGTCCTAAGCATTGAAGTGGTGGATATTGCCAGGCGTATCCTCGCAGTATTAGGAGCTGATGGAGGTTGTGTCTCGGGCTGTGTCTAAATTAAATATTGACTGGCCAGCCGAGAAGCAGGAAGCACAGAGGAAAAGCAAGCTTGATGAGCGCTTCCTGCAGTCACAACCACAACCTCCATGTTGGGGCCTACAATTCTTCCCAGATCTCCACACTGAGGTTTCGAGATTGTGGAATAAGACATTCTCCTTTCACCTAACCAGTCCCACGGTCTACCATTATTCATCGATCATGGGGCTCAAGGAGAATGGCTATGGGATAATGCCCAGGGTCGAGACATTGGCTGCTTATCTCTTCCCTGACGTTGCATCATCCCTTAAAGCCCTGATGCTGCCCACCAAGCCTTGTTGTATGACTTCTTCATGGGTGGGCAAGGCGTACAAGGTAGCAGGTCAGGCCGGCGCTTGTTTACATACCATGAACTACACAGACAACTAGTTAATATTAGCCCAGTCTCAAGAGAATGGCAGCCCGGCATCGAGATGTCGTGCTCGACCACATCAAGCGCTTGGGGTTGAGACTAAACAGCAAGAAAAGTATGCTTTCTCCAGTTCAGAGAACTATTTTTCTAGGAGTTGTAAGGAATTTGGATATGATGCTGGCACATCTGTTTCCTGCACGTATCGATTAAATTCTGTTAGACATGACCAGAATCAAGCAAGGTCCAACTCATCACTGTGAAACAGATTCAGAGATTATTAGGGCTCTTGGCAGCTGTGTCCAACACCTTTTGGCCTGCTGTATATGAGACCCCTACAGTGGTGGACCAGGGGGGTTTCCCCGAGGGGCAACACTTTTGTGCAGATCAAGGTTACGCGTAGATGCCTTCGTTCCTTGACCATGTGGAAGAAGCCTTGGTTCCTGTCCCAGGGTCCAGTCCTACGGGCATCCTGTCATCGGAAGATTTTGTTGACAGATGCATCCCTCATGGGCTGGGGAGCAGTCATGGAGGGCCACTCAACCCAGGGCCTCTATAAGGAACATCATCTCTCATGGCACATATACATTGTTTAGAGATGTTAACAGTAATGCTAGCGCTACAACACTTACTTCCAGACCATCATTTTCCAGTGAGAATGGACATGTTGGTGGTCTCTTACATCAACCATCACGGGGTCTGAGGTCATGCCCCCTATGCATACTGGCACACCAGAACCTATTGTAGTACCATAAATACTGTGGAGGCAGGGGCTGAGGCCCAGGGAAAGGAGACTCCACCCCGAGACAGAGGAGTTAATTTGAAGGAATTCTTCCCCGGGTAGGGAGAAAGTCATTCTCCACCGAGGCTGGGTTATGAACCTAAAGTACCCACAAATGTGGCCCGGTCAACAGTCCTTCAGGCCTTCCATCCTCCTCCTCATGTGTAGGCAGAACAGGAGAAGCTACATTTACTTTGCCCTGTCAGAGCTCATGAGGTCTATATATGTAAGACTTCGGCCCCCCAAGAGGGGGTGCCTGGCTTCTAAACAGCCAATCAGTAGGTGGATTGTGGAAGCTTTTTCTATGGCTTTTGAGGTACGCAGCCTGCCTTCACCTCTTCAAGTCAGGGCACATTCCATTAAAAGTTTTGTTTCCTCCTGAGCATTAAGTCAAGTCAAGTCAAGTCAAGTATATTTGTATAGCACTTTTCACAATACAGAATGTATCAAAGCAGCTTCACATTATTAAATCAAAATAACACAACAAGGTTTGTTTTCTAGTGGAAAAACATCCACGTTTGGTAAGGCTGATCAATAGTATTATTGATTGATTAAATAAAATAAAATATCCCAAACTGAGCAAGCCAAAGGCAACAGTGGCAAGGAACTGAAAAAACTCCATCAAGTGACCTAATGGTGACCTAAAACTCCATCAGGTGACCTAATGGAGAAAAAAAAAAAAAAATCTTGGGAGAACCCAGGCTCAGTCGGGGGCCAGTTCTCCTCTGGCGTTTATGAACTAGAGGCCGGATTTAACTGTAAGATTAAAAATATTATATGAATGCCTGGCTGAAGAGATGCGTCTTTAATCTAGTTTTAAACTGGGAGAGCGAGTCTGAGCAACGAACAGTATCAGGAAGGCTATTCCAGAGTTTTGGAGCTAAATGTGAAAATGCTATCCCTCCTTTGGTGGATCTGGATATCCTAGGTATGACCAAAAGCCTCGAATTTAGTGATCTTAAAGAGCGCGATGGATTATAGGGCGATAGAAGATCCGTTAAATAGACTGGAGCTAAGCCGTTTAGGGCTTTATAAGTCAGTAGCAATACCTTGTAATTAATACAGAACTTTATAGGTAACCAATGTAGTGATAATAAAATCGGTGTTATATGATCATATTTTCTTGATCTAGTAAGAACTCTAGCAGCTGCATTTTGGACTAACTGTAGCTTGTTTATTGAGGATGCGGGACAACCAGCTAATAAAGCATTACAGTAATCTAGTCTCGAGGTCATGAATGCATGAACTAACTTTTCCGCATCAGAAACTGATAGCATATTACGTAGCTTAGCAATGTTTCTAAGGTGGAAAAAGGCTGTTTTTGTAACATATGAAATATGACTTTCAAAAGACAGGTTGCAGTCTAGTATAATACCCAGGTCTTTTACTGTAGAGGATAAAGTAACAGGACATCCTACTATGTTAAAGTTGTATTGTGAGAGGTTTTGTGGGCGGTTTTTTGAACCGATAAGTAATACCTCTGTCTTGTCTGGATTTAATAAAAGAAAATTACGCGTCATCCAATCTTTTATATCTTTAATACACTCTGTCAATTTGGATAATTTAGCGTTTTCATCCGGCCGTGATGAAATATATATTTGAGTGTCATCAGCATAACAATGGAAACTAATTCCATGTTTCCTTATAATATTTCCAAGTGGCATCATATATATTGAGAATAATAGAGGGCCTAACACAGATCCCTGCGGCACTCCATAGTTTACTGACGTTATCTTCGATTTTTCTCCATTTAAATAGACAAAATGGTAGCGGTCAGATAAGTATGATCTGAACCAGCTTAATGCTTGTCCTTGAACACCGGTATAATTTTGTAGTCGATCTAAGAGTATTGTGTGATCTATAGTATCGAACGCAGCACTAAGATTAAGTAAAACTAGTATTGAGATACAGCCTTGGTCAGAAGCTAAAAGTAAATCATTTGTGATTTTAACAAGCGCCGTTTCAGTGCTATGGTGCGGCCTGAATCCAGACTGAAACTTTTCATAGATGTCATTTTCTTGCAAGAAAGAGCCCAGTTGAGCGGACACCACTTTTTCTAATATTTTAGACATAAATGGAAGATTTGAAATGGGTCTATAATTTGCTAGATTATGTGGGTCAAATTGTGGTTTCTTAATGAGTGGTTTTATAACTGCCAGTTTAAATGTTCTTGAAACATGACCTAAAGATAAAGATGAGTTAATAATATTGAGGAGAGGCTCTTCCACTATAGGTTATACTTCTTTCAGTAGTTTAGTTGGTATAGGATCTAATAAACATGTTGTTGTTTTAGATGAAGTGATAAGTTTATTTAACTCTTTTTGTTCTATAGTTGTAAAGCACTGTAATTGTTCTTGCGGGGTGATAATTGAGCCTGAATTATAAGGCGCGATTGAAGATTGAACGTTTACAATTGTGGTTCTGATGCTTTCTATTTTCTCAGTGAAGAAGTTCATGAAATCATTACTACTAAACTGTAACGGGATATTTTGTTCAGGTGACGTCTGTTTATTTGTTAGTCTAGCCACGGTGTTAAATAAAAACCTTGGATTGTTTTGGTTGTTTTCTATTAGTTTGCGGAGGTGCTCAGCCCTGGCCGCTTTTAGGGCCTTTTTATAACGTGACATACTGTCTTTCCACGCGATTCTAAAGACCTCTAAATTAGTTTGTTTCCATTTACACTCTAAATTACGGGTTTCTCTCTTTAGAACATGCGTAGTATTGTTGTACCATGGTGCTTTACTTTTCTCTCTGACCTTTTTTAATCTAATGGGTGCAACAATGTCCAATGTTCTAGAGAGAATGGTGCTCATAGTGCTAGTTAGTTCCTCTAGTTCATCTGTTTGTTTGGGTTCAGGCAGCAGCTGAGACAGATTAGATAAGCAATTTGAGAAATTATCTATGGTGAATGGAAGGATTGTTCTGCCTGGTCGATAACGCGGCGCAGCATGACATATTACAGCAGTACGTAATATGCAAGTTACCATGTAATGGTCAGTGACATCATCACTTTGTGGAATGATATCTATATCGGTTGGATCGGTTCCATATGATAATTAAATCGAGTGTATGATTAAGACGATGAGTTGGTCCGGTGACGTTTTGCTTGACCCCAAAGGAGTTAAATAAATCTGTAAACGCAGCCCCTAACGCATCATTTGAATTATCTACGTGTATGTTAAAATCTCCAACAATTAATGCTTTATCAACGTTGACCAATAGATCTGAGAGAAAATCTGCAAACTCTTTTAGGAAATCAGCGTAAGGCCCTGGCGGTTTATATACGGTAGCCAAGGCTAGAGATAATAGGGATTTTTTTCTTACATCTGAGAGCGTAACATTTAGTACAAGTACTTCAAACGAATTAAACTTGTCACCTGTTTTCTGAGTAACATTAAGAATATCTCTGTAGACTGTTGCAACACCGCCGCCACGACCAATCAGACGGGGCTCATGCTTATAACAGTATCCAGGTGGAGTAGACTCATTTAGACCGAAATAATCATTTGGTTTAAGCCAGGTTTCAGTAAGGCAAAGTACATTGATGCTATTATCTGTGACTATTTCATTTACAATAACCGCCTTAGGTGTGAGTGATCTAATGTTTAGAAGACCTAGCTTTAAAAATTGTTTTTGTTCACTAATAGCGAGATTTTCTGTTTTAATAACAATTAGATTTTTCCTAGATCCTGCAGTAGATTTATTATTTGATCTCACTAAACGAGGAATAGACACAGTTTCTATGCAATGTTCTACACTAGTATTTATATCAATTAAATTGGTGCAGCAGAGACTGTGATTTGGACTTTTGGTTACTAGTCAAACGGTGTTTAACATCTTGGAGATGTTATCCGACAGAAGATCCGCTCCGATTCTACTTGGGTGTAAGCCATCAGCGCGGAAGAGCCTAGGACGCTCCCAAAACAGATTCCAATTATTTACAAAGAGCAGTTTCTGCTCATTGCACCATGACATTAACCATTCATTTAGCGTCTTTTCATGCCCTTGTCGGTACGTGGGAAGCGGTCCAGACACAATGATCGTTGTTTCAGGCGATGTGCTGCGTACCGTCTCGATCAGGCTCCTGAAGTCTTTCTTCAGAACCTCCGTCTGCCGCAGCCTGATGTCGTTCACTCCCGCGTGCAGCATGACAGTTCCGACGCGCACGTCGCCGTTCAAGATCTCGGGTACCCGCGCAGCGATATCGAAAACACGAGCGCCAGGAAAGCAGTGACTGTGCACCTTACTTTTACGTAGCGTGGACGTGCCAGACGATGGAATCGCCAATGATCGCGTTCCGTTTCGCGAAGAGGGGAGAAGCGGTTCTGGGCGGTTCTCTAAAAGGTCACGGATCTGCTTCTCATTAATATCAGGGGCATCCCTGCAGGAAGTTTGTGATGAAGCGGGGTGGTCCTCCCCACACACATTTATAGGGTTTTATAGCCTGGACCTTCCGGTCACTCCGGGGTCCCAAGTTCTTTTGTCCTGAGTTGTGCCGGGACAGCTTCACACCAGGACAGGCATTTGTCAGCATGGTGAAGTGGGTATTTCGTTTTCCAAAGCGTCAGCTCGAACCCGCACCCGCCTCGCCCCAGACCTACGTAGGTCATCTTACATTACATATAGTTGATTGGTGACGAACATGAAGCAGGGCAACTTTTATGTAGCCTATAAAATGCCGTTAGAATGTCCCTAAAATTCAAGATATTAGGGCAAAAATGCCAGTGTATGAGTTTTTGTCTCGTATTTATATCATAGGACATGGTTAAGCAATATCACACGAGTAACAAGCGCAATATCACATGAGTGCTGTTTTTGTCCTGAATAGTGCAAATGTGATTTTGATTTTATACAACAGCTCAATAAATAAGAAGTTAATATTTAGTTATATTTTATATGCAATCCTGTCTGCTTTTGCTCAGTTTTGCCAATGAAAATACTACCTGTAAAGCCAGAGCAGAACTGTTGTGTCTCCGAAGCAACACACAGCTTTGTTTCGTTTATGAATGAATTTGTGTTTTGAGCGAAACAATTGGGTGAACCAATGATTCAATGGCCCATTCATAAAGAGAGATTTACTTAATTCCTGAATGAATCAGCCGTTATAACATTAAAGGTATAGTTCACCCAAAATGAATAAAATGTATTGTTCTTATCCCATAGAGCCATAATCAAACTTCACAAAGATTATGCTTAAAATAATAATAATAATAAAATGTCAAATGAGAAAAATAAACTTTAAGCTATGTCCTTGCATCCATCCATCCATCCATCCATCCATCCGTCCATTCCCTAAACAGCTTGTCCTCTGAAGGGTTGCCGTTGAGCCGATCCCAGCGTCTCGGGCTGCATGACAGATGGCCAGTCCATCAAAGCTGGAAATAAGTCTTAATATCATTTATGTACTTCTGTTCCTCACATAATATACTGTAAGCAGTAGACTGAGCAGGCACAGTCCGCAGCTTGCCTATTCAAATACAAACCACTACAAAAGCAAAAATTGTGTCCTGCAGAATGTGTGTGTTTTTCCGGCGGCCGTTCACTCACGTCAAACTGCGTGTGTTATGATTGACTGCAGCCACTGTGACAGCGTGCATCTGTCTGTGCTGATTCTGAGTGTCTGAGCTCCTGTGAGAGTCACTGTGTGCCAGCGAATGCCACTCTGAGCAGATGCAGGTCACCCGCCATGGGCAAGAGGTCACACAGACGAGATGTGGGTTCATGCTTTAAACGAGTCTTATCATAACTCTAAGGTCCATTTAGAATGTAATCACATTTCAAAATGTAATACATTTTTTCTTGCACATTTTGCATCTGACCCCGGCAATTAGTGCTGCACGATTTGAGGGGAAAAAAATCAGATTTTTCTGATTAAAGTTGTGACTGAAATATTTTGTGATTAAATGTCAATATTACTATATAAAAAAAATAAAAAAATAGAAAAATAACAGAAAAAAGTAACTAGATAAATAACTAGAAATAAATAATTGGAAACTTACAAAAAATAAATAAAACAAGACTGCAACCTTGCAGGGAACTAGAGAAAAAATAAATAAAAGATTAGTTAACAATCAACTCAACAAAAAAAAAAAAAAAAAAAGAGAGAGAAACCAAAAATAAAGCTTGGGAGAACTAGAGCAAAATAAAGACTAGACTGAAAATCAAGAAGAAGAAAAAATAGCGAAACAAACACAAAGCTAGAAACTGACAAAGAAACTAAATCTATCACTAACTGACAAGATAAGCGAGAATGCATGCACACAATGAATGCACTCAAAGCATAAAACAAACCAGCAAAGACATGATGGAAAGGAACACAATATAAAGAGAGCAGAGCACATGAGGAACAGGTGAACACAATTCGGCCAACAAGGACCAGACAATGTCTAAACAAGGGAGTGTGGAGGCGGGATGAGAGGAGCACATGACCAACACAAACAAAGACAGAGCCATGTGCTCAAGCGCAAGACAAACAAGGAAACATTAAACAAAGACAAAACAGACCAGACTGTTAGGGTAGGACCCTGACATATATAGTTCCTCATGATATGAGACTTTAACACTCATAGCATCAGAATCTCTTGCCATGAGCCTGTGGGTCTCGTTCAACTCCGAGAGGAACCGTTCGAGGGTGTTTCTGGGTAATATGAATCTCTAAACGCCGCTTCTGTCTTTCTGTCTGTAGTAATCAACTCGCGTTCAGCTTTTCAGGGCACTTTCATGAGTTTGACGTCAGAGTTTAGTTTGTTTTACTGATGTGATGTGTGTGAGTCCTTGTTTCTGTCCCAAATAGCACGAGTGCAAATGTGACATTGATTTTATACAACAGTTCAGTAAATAAGAAGTTAATATTGTGTTATATTTTAGACACAACATTGTCTGCTTTTGCTAAATTTTGCTGCTTCTGTCTTTCTGTCTGTAGTAATTAGCTCATGTTTAGCTTTTCAGGGTAATTTCATGAGTTTGACGTCAGAGTTTAGTTCGTTTTATGGATGTGATATGTGTGCATGTGTTAAAACATGCTGTCAAGTATGTTAGAAAGATGTTACAATATGTTAGCAATACGTAGCATCATAACATACTTTGTGTTAAAACACACCAGCAAAATGTCAAAACGTGTTAACAGTTTACTAAAAATGGCTAGAAATGTTTTAAAATTTTGTTACAATGTGTTAGCAATGCTTAGCATAACACGTTAACACTGTGTTAATACATGCTAGCATTGTGCTTGCAACATGCTAAAACAAGCTGGCATGTTATGAACTTTCCAAAAGATGTTAGAAACATGTTAGAAATGTTAGAAAAATGCTAGCAGATGCTAAGTAAATGTAGCTAACATGTTAAATGCCTAGCAATAGTTTATTAAAAGAATTATAGAAATGGCCGAATGTGATTTCTTAGTGATCTTACCCTTACAAAAAAGTTTACACATGGAAGTTTACACATGGACCGCAGCCTCTAACTTCAGTCACTAGTGTGCCTCTTGAGAGTAGTGAGTTACCTCTTACTAGCTGAACTCCGTTACATACACACACATGCATGAGAGTGTTTTCTGCACTGAACACCACTGATAATGAGTTTAACAAAACTTGCATATCCAGACCAGAGTGAGCATGTTTTAAGTTTTTATGGACATATTTAATATACTCTCTAACATCATAACTACATAAATTATACTTTAAAATACACTTGAACTTTACTTAAGTATACTTATGAATGAACTTGGATTATACTTATTTTTTGTTAGAGTTGACAATAAAACCTGGAAACTTTTTCGTACTATTTCACACTATTAGTCCAGGCTTTGTCAAGCCAACATCAAAGTTTGTTATCAAGCTGTATTTATCAGAAATGTGAAAAGAGACCAGCGGGCAGGACAGGGGTAATCGGACTCTAGTTTAACCCAAGCAATCAAACCAAGTGTGAAAGCAGCGTTATGTAGTGATTGTATGTGTTATGTGTGTGAAGCGCGTCTGTCGCTCACAGACACTATTAGTGTTACTGTATCTGAGGGCTGATGTCTGCAAGCTGTGCCGCTGCACTAAACCACTGAAAAACAGACCCGGATTATTTTGTTCTGCTTGATAAGATCTCTCGCATGAGATTACCGAACCCAGCATCAGTGTATGAGAGAGAATCACTGTAAATATTAATTTTAACAGCTGCTTAAAGGTTTAAAGCGTGACAGTTTAAATCAGGGTCAAACATTTTGACTCATTTCAGAGTTAGGTGACAGTGACACTAACAGTATCACTTCAAGAAGCCTGACAAGGCAGTGAACAGTCAATTAAGTGTGAACTGAATGTAATGTAAAATATTTTTGTTACAGTGAAATTACTGTTGTCTATGAGCAAAATATGTATGTGCATTGCAAAATACATTATCTTAATCAGTGTTTTTATTCCTTCATCCTTAATACACAATAAATTTACTAGTGAAGCAAAATGTCTAGGTTATATGTAACCCTGGTTGCCTGGCTATAGACCACTCTCTAAGCCAATATCTTCCAATATAAGGAGAAGATACCCAAGCTTCTATGCTCTATAGCAAGGGAAGTCCCTGCCTTTACAACCTTCCTCCCTCCCTTGCGGGACAAGCATCAGCCTTTTAAGGCTCAAAGAGCAGAGCTCTAAGAAAAAAGAGCTCAGGTATGTCAGCTTCTTTAACTTGACAAAGTACTTAGGATGTAGCTTACCAAAAGGAGAATATCAACTACAACCTTGGATATTACCACTACTTCTAGGGGGAGAATCACAGTGCGAAATATGGGGAGGTATCCCCCACCGAACTGCAGGTGCAAACGATAGACTCACAGCGAATGTATCACAATTAATAGATTCAGCTTCCTTGAGAGCTGAAAGTGCTCAATGAATATGCTGGATTCTTATATTTAGAAAGAATAAATCAATAACAGAACTTCCTACCATGAATGCATCGCCAGTAGTTCCTCCTATTCTCTCCCGAACACGTTCCTTGCAAACGCTATATTCTCATCCCTTGGGAGAGAATTAACAAAAAAAACAGAGCTTACCGCAAATGCAAAGGAGTGAGCTCACCCAGCTTTTATTTTACATGTGCATATAAACAAGTGGCTCCTGAAGACAAAAAAAGTTGATGATGTGTATTGCAGGAGCCTTTTTATACTGACATGGCTGACGACATGGACTGGGACTGTCGTCAGACAATTAAATTGGCGTGTTTGTTATACTTGCTTCAGATACCGGTAATGTTGATGGAGTTCCCTATAGCGTCTATAGCAGATGTGGCATTGAAGTTCCACTTTGAAAGGGAATTGCATATTATTGTACGTTTTAGGGAATATAGACCATTCAGTGATTCAGTTAAAATGGTCAATGAGAGAGTTCGATCATTTGTTAGTAGCAGTTAGATACACTGAAAAATATTGCTGTATGATTTACTCTGAAACAGTTTTCACTCAGAAATGGCTAGACTATACAAAAATTACAAAGAAATGGCAACTAACACATTGAATTTAATGTGAAATTAAATTGTGAAATACACTCCAATAATCTTTGTTTTATTTTCTTTGAATTTCGAAAAATAATTATTTAGAGTTAAGTTTCACTACACTCTAAAAAATAATTATGTGGCTTAAAAAAGAACAGAAATGTGTGTTTAAGTATTTTTCTGCAGTATTTTAGTGGTGATTTGAAGTTCACTAACAGCACCGTGGTGAATATTTTCTCTCAGACGGAAACGGAGTCGTAATTCCCCTAATTACATCTGAACACATCAACTCCATCATTAATCAAACTCCACATAGCGTCCCTGAACCCTGCCAGCTCATTAAATTAACCATATTATTACAAACTATGATTGGGATTATACGGCCTCCCACACCGTTGCTAAAGACGAGAATTTATGGCAAAGAGCTTCTCATCTCTCTCGTTCTGGTTTCAACAGGACACCAGAGAGATGTTCAGATGTTCTCCGTTTGTTTGCTCAGATGATGGACAGTGTCTGCTTTCATTTTCAGCTGGTTGGCAGAGTGCTAATATTTCATTAACATCATAAACGTCAAGTTGTTTTGTTATTACTATTTCTGCAGTAGATGCACATTTCTGAAATAACTATTGCGTTTTATTAACAGCTAACAAAAAAATGTTCTAAGAATGTTTTGCAAATGTCCCCAATAATTTATGAAAATGTTATTTCTGAATGTTCTCTGAAGTTACTGGAAAATAGTTTTTATATAACTCTGAAAGGACCAAAGTTATGAGAACGTTCCTTGTCAGATGGGTATTCACCGCATGAGATACTGTGTCCCACAATGCATTGCGCTCTACTTGACATTAGGTTTAAGGTGTGATGAATGAATTGGAAGTACACAGCAAAAATAAATAAATAAATGTATGTATGTATGTACGTACGAACGTATATAAAGGGTTTGAAATTAACACCCACCAAATGCGGGTAAAAATCATCTGTGGTGGGTAACGCAGTCATTACTATGTAATGATTACTATGCATATTACTATGTTTACTCACTTTGCTGGGGAAGTTTGTGTAAGCCAAATCTGCACGGATTTAGGGCAAATACTCATCTCGTGAGTCATCATGATATTTTAAATACAGCATAGGCTATTGCGCAAAATCTGCACATATCTGGCTTACTTGAACATGCACGTCACTACGCAACAAATAACGGCGTGCTTGTTCATTTGCATTGAAGCAATAACGAAGATTAAAAAGCATTTGGTTAACAGAAAAGACATTGCTATTTTCCAACATCCTACATGTTCATTGTAGCCTAGGCCTACTGTATTGATATGTCCACCTAAAACACATTTTTGGTGAAAAGGATGAGAATGAATGAGGAAGGGAGGAGATTGCTGGATGACAGGATTTTGTTTGAATAAGAAATGACTGTATGAAATCCTAATTATGTTATAATTAGGTTAATGTCTTCTTTTTTTATGGCTAGTAGAAGTTCTGAATGGCCGGTAACTTAAAAATGTAGTAGCCAAATTGGCCGGTGGGTGAAAAAGTTCATTTCAAACCCTGTGTGTATATATATAACATTTTTAAAACCAAAATACATTTACCTGGAATCAAAATGACAATGGGGATATAAAAATGAACTTAATTCAAATTAAGGGAAAAAAAGATTATTGTTTGACCCCATTGGCAGATATTTGTTCTTGTTTTCAGCATAAACTCAGTTTTGATAAATTGTTTTCAGAAAACAAGACTTAAAATTTAGCTTCTCAAGTTAATATATGTTGATTTACGGATGTTTAGATATTTGTACTGGAATACAAGAAGAAAAGACCCCACTCCGAAAACTAACCCTTGCTCATAAGGATCTATCATGACAAACACATCTCATTCACTCACTCATTCACACCTTGAGTGTTTTAAGGCTTTGAAAGAAATATTTTTAGCTTGCACTCAAATATCAGATGCACACACACTCGGTGCAAACAATGTAATTAAATCTTTTGGTGGTTTTGGAGACTGTAAAATCTTGAAGCAAAGTGGTGGGCGGCTTCATTTTGACAGAAATATAAATTAAACCCGACCGCCGTGTCTCACAGACCCTCACAAAACCCAAGGTGCTTTTGAAAAAGCTGCCAGCTTCATTCATCCTGCCAAAATAAAAATGGCCTTCAACACAATCAATTATTGGTAATTATGTTCCGCTCAAACGGTTCCAGTCTTTGTCTCTGATCGGTGGCTTTGCCCGCGTTCACATCGCCAGCTGCTCTGTTCTTCACCGCATATAAAAGGTGTTTGTCTTCCACAGAAATTTAAAGCGAAGAAAGACATGAATATATTTTAATAAGCTTATGTTTGGAAACACACATGTACAGTGTTCAGACCCATTTAAATTAACTAATGTAAATTCTGTTCTTTGTGATATTTTTATTTAACAACATTTTCTGGCAGCACTATTTCGTATTTAAAAATTAAATATCTGCTTCTTTCACAAGAATTAATGCACACAGCTGAGTCATGTTTTCCATCATAAACCAGATGGAACCACTTCAGTGACTGATTTGGATTTATATCGTTACCTAGTCACAGTGGTAATCCGCTGCTACTAGTGCTCAACGTGCTCATGTCTCCAAATAACACAAAACCCTGAATTTATTTAGCCATCTATCACTTTAAAATCAAATAGCTAGGAAATGTCTGTATGTCTGTCTATTGTCTACTTCTAATCTACTTTCTAGCCAGACATCAAAGTTGGTCTAGACAAAATATTATATCTAGTTGATTCTGTGTTGTTTATCTAGTTAACATTGACACGACTGTGTGTGAGGAAGACATTGCAGCTAACTAAAAGCAATGTCATTCCTCCAGCAAAAAAAAAAAAAAAAAAAAAAAAAAAAAACAGATATCAAATAATAAAAATAAATAAGTAAATAACTGCTGTAATGGAATGAGGGGATATTTCTAAAGGCTGTTTGTGTGTAACTGATAGGGTTTATTATTAAGACTATCAAATCAACACAGCATGACATCAAATTAGCGCTCAAGGATCAAAAGCACAATGCAAGATGATGTTTTTACCACGCAACTCAAATTAATTGAATTTCTTAGTTCAGCGTGTTTTATTGGTCAGGCTTGTATTTTTTTCTTTTTTTTTTAGCCGTTTGAGTGTTTCCGTTTCTGCGGCCACCATGAGCCGCAGAGCATGAAATGAAGCGAGGCACTAAATGTGCGAGACAAACAGACGAGAATGAATGCGAGTTTGCATCTCTCAGATGAGCTTTCATCACGTTAGATTCTGCTAATGCCACAGCGCTTTAAATGAGAGACGCAATGAGATGGGACGGAAATGAACGCAACACATCAGGACATCATCGACAAAATTTCCTGTTACAAACGAGTAGAAAACACATACTGTATGATGGGTCACAACCAACAGCCATAACTCCAGTTTTGTGAAATTTTGGTCACACAGCTTTAATGGCAAAAGTTCAGTTGCAATATTTGAAGCATTCATCAGCAGTGGCATTTGTTGTCTGTCTATCAGTGCATGAGCTTTGAGTTGTTTTATGGAAATGTGCGAGTCTGGCACATGCTGTTGCTCTTCTTGAAAACGTTCCCGTTCACACATTAACTCATTTAGCTGAATGTGTTTCATGCACCTGCACGTTTGGCCATCGACTATCTGGCTTTGCTAGTAAACTCATCCATGGGTGCGTCAGGCTGTCGGGGCTTTTTTAATGCACCTGCTAATGGCTAATTATCCAAAAGTGACTCACCTTTGCAGCTGCAATTTGATTTAGTTACTGCAGCATTAAAGCGCTTGATCATGTTTCTCCAGATAAACAAAAAATACATTCTAAGAACATTTTGATAACTTTCCCATTATGTTGTGCAAACATTATATTTGAATATTCCCTGAACATTCAAAACATGGAAAGGTTTTTATTTTGCCTGGTTATACGAACATTAAAGGAACATTTCATTGAGGAAACCTCCACAATGGATATACATCATTAGAGAATTGTCTGTTTTCTTTCCTAGAACGTCATGAACAAATGTCACTAAAACTGACAGATCATACTTATATCAAACATTGGAACATTGTTTGATTTGTGAACAGTACTATTCACACCACCAGCAACTGAGTTCTTTTTAACATGAAAATTATTTTTTTCATAAATCAATGTTGTAGTTCTAATTTTTAAACATGTTTTATATACTGATGTTTCGCTTGCTATGCTTTCGAATTATTGGCCATATGACTATATCTTAAAAAGCAATTGAAATGGTGTTGCATTGTGATGCGAGGCTGATGATGGTATGTTATTTTAATAAAAAGGTGTAAGAAAATGTCAATTTTATCTTGTATTTTGATTATATCTCACAAATGTTATACACAGCAGTTGAAATGTAACTGATGTTCATGTCGAACTTGTTCAGAAAACGTATTTTCTTCAGTCTGCAACCCGAGTTTAAGTTTAGCCAAAGAATATTTTTTCCAGTGTTTGTCTGACGCTCTTTATGGCCTTGTCCACACTAATACTAATGCATATTTTTCCCTCCGTTTTTGCCTTCCGTCCACACTGAGATGGCCTTTTTAGCAACAAAAAAGCTTTTTGAAAACGCTCTCCAAAGTGGATACATTTGAAAATGCCATTTTCTGTGAAAAATGATGACGTAAGTTTGGTCATGTGACGCATATTGAGCCCATAGATATTTATGTTTATACCGGTCTTGTGCCTGTTATGTGCTATTCACATTCACACAGTAGCAAAAATATGTCACTTTGCACACTCTTCATATCACAGTCCTGAAAAGATGTCAGAAAATTCACTCAAATTTGCTGTCCTGCAGCAAAACATGATAGCAGTTGCATTTTAGACCAAACATATAATGGTGAGTGAGTGCAACCTGGACGCATCATTAAATGGTGAGATATTTTGCTAAATAAAATGATCCTGCCAGAAGAATTGCATGATAACTTGATTATGTCTTGTTCTGTCTGTGAGTGTTTTAAAACGAAAACTGGATGTTTTGCATCCACACTGACAGGCAGTTTTGAAGGAAGTTTCTCAGCATCATGACAGACATAGACTGCACTGTCTGAAAACACAGATCCAGTTTAATCATTTGCAAAATGACAGTCATTCCTAAAGATCGGATTTGAAAAAACAAATGGTGATTGGGTTCAGAGTGATAAACTTCTAAACACCTTCAACAACAGCCTAGAGTCGACTGAGTTTCTTGCAGAAGAGATGCTCAGTCCGGCAGAAGCTGAGTGTTCAGACTCGAAATCGCTGACACACAAACCACATCAGCAGCACCGAACCTCGTAATTTACGACAGACAGAGATTGAGATCATTTGTTAATTACTTCCATGGTGCTGCAGGGCTCATAATGATAAATCAACTCAATTAGATGTACAGAAGTGCAGCGTGAACTAATCAAAAACACATCTGTCCAAACGCCGGACAGCCCACCTCACACTGACCGCAGGGGACGAAGCCTTTGTTAACACGAACCTTGTGTTTGTTTCATATTCGCTCAACTCTATCTGGCACAAAGTCATTTTCATTAACATGGTACAAAAAGGGTAGTTAAAGGTGTTTCTTTATCAAGAAATGAAAAGAGCTGCTAGTTTTGGGAACAGACGTTGGCTTGTAGTTATTTATAAATATTATAATGTAAAAAGAAAAATATTTGCTCATTATTTTGTCATATTGAATGAGAAAAAGAGGTTTTCAAATTATGTAAGTCAAATGGAAGTTTGGAAGCCATGGGTATAGCAGGGAAAACATATACATTTTTATTGAACATTGATGGAGCAACAAATTTTGTGTACAAATAAAATAAAGTGGTTTGTTTGTTTAAAATTCTTATTAATGTATTAGGTGGCAAGCTGAGCCTTTACCCCACACATGGGGTAAAAGGTTCACCAACATGGGGTAAAAGGCACAAAGTATTGATACAAATACTTTCGTTAAAATAATATGTTTTTAATAATGTCTAAGTTAACAACTTGTTCAAAACAATCACTTTAGTAAAGTTTGTACTATTTTCAGTTTATTTTGATAAATAAAATAATTAATTTTTGTTCAATAAATATACTGTCATACATATTCATTTTAAAAATACAGAAGCAACATTATTTAAAGTAAAGCTTCCATCTGAATCTAACCATGTCATGCCAACAAATGGAAAAGTCAGCCAGCTATTTATTATCATGGTAATTATTGTGCCTTTTGCCCCGACAGCATGGGCGATTTTCTTTTCATCATGAATTAATTGGATTGTGAAAAGTGGGCCAAGTAAATACGGTCCATTATGATTTTATATTGACTTTGTTTTACTCTTCTTAAATCTCTCTGAGGAATATTGTACTGTACAGCAGCATTCTTACGTAAGCTAATGGAGATGTAGAACGGTGTGTATTCTCAGTGCTAGACATGACCCTTTACCCAATGAAAGGCACTTGAAAGAGAAACGAATAACTGAAGGCCCATGTCTTCGCAATGAATAGAGATTAAAATAGTGGCGAGAGCAGGTCATACATATGGATCAGTCCTGCTGCGCACCTGGCAGATCCATTAGTGATAACATCCCCTTAATTAGACACATTAGACGCAGTCAACGTTTGCTTTGATACCATTAAACCAAGAAAAAGCATTTGGGGCGGCTGGAAGGCAGTATTTCTGGAATGATCTTGAGATGTTGGGCTCCTCTCGTGGCTTTATCGCTGTGATTAAAGCACTTTATGGTGACATTGAAGGTGTAGTAAAGGTACTCGTTGTGAACTCATTGTGGGAATTAGGAAGGATTGTTCACTGCCGGTAATGTCATAGCCTAGGAGATGAACATGACTAATGATGGTTGTCACAGGACACTCGATGTTGTAAACTTTAAAGCTGATGTATGTGGTGTTTTTGATGTTTTTCTATCCAAGTGCACAATCACTGGACCACAACAAAGGTTACATTTCTCTGTGTTTATTTGGAGTATAATCAAACTGAGAAATCATTGGCAATAAAGCGTCACCAAAGAATGATAAATATATTGTTAGTTTTGTATCATTAATCATCAGCCTATATGTACCATTCACAAGTTTGGGGTTAGTAAGATGTTTAAAAACATTTTTTTTTTTTGGTTGAAAAAAGTATATTCTGCTCACCAAGACTGCATTTATTTGATCAAAAATACACTGATCCTTCAGAAATCATTCTTATATGCTGACCTGATGCTCAAGAAACATTTCTCATTATTATCAATATTGAAAACAGTTGTTGTGCTTCATTTTTTGTGTGAACCGTGATACACTTTTTTCAGGATCCTTCAATGAATAGAAGTTCAAATAATTGAAGCAATAATTTGAAATATAAATCTTGTTGTAAATGTTGAAGTCTGTTTAGTTTCATTGTGTTTTGGTTTAGTTTTCCCTATTCCCGTTTTGCCTGTGTTGATCGTTATTAGAATACATGGTTTCCAGTTAATTTCGGCTGCACAGCAGCTCTAAAATAAAATAATGTCATTGTTCAGCTGAAGTCAGTTCAGTGTTGATTCAGTTCCGTTGTAAAGATCATCAATTATTAAATTAGTTAATTTCATCTATAAGCAGTTCTGCAGAAAACGGTGATATCATCGTCCAGCTGAGTTCAGTTCTCATCCAATAGCGTCAGTGCAGTCAAATCAATGATATTGTTGAATATTAAGGGCCACACACCATGACATCTTGCTGAATAAAAGTAATTTCTTTCAATTCTTTACTGACCCCAAACTTTTCTTTAATATATATATATTTACCAAATTGACAGCCTAAAATGTAAAAGATAAGTAGTTTAATTGAGGAAAATTCCACATAGACACTGTAGAAAAATCTACAGTATGATAGTTAATTTTCCATTGAGGTAAAAAGCGTAAGAAGACATGCGAGTCATGACAGACGATTTGTATGTCTTTTGATCTCCAATTTCTTGCAGTGAGGGTTGCAGATTCCACGTTTAACAAAGAATGTGGAAGATATAAAGAAAATTTGGGAATATAAGGGTGTTGCGTTCTGTTGAAGTTGATGGATTAGATCATACTAAGTGAACAGAGTAACTCAGAGTGTGTAGTGTGGAGTTGATAGATGTAAATTGTGTAAATAATTGTTTAACAAAATATTAAAAGCCATCTGTCCGTTTGTGGTCTGTTGCTCTACAGCAGGCTGTGAGGGTTATTTGATAGACTCGAGAGAGCTGCTGCTACTGAAGCTGGATTGTTTTGGAAAAGCTGCCCGGCATTGTGGGTAATGAGCTGGCAGAGTGGAGAGATCAGAGGTCGACACTCAGCAAGCAGGAGATAACATGACATAAAAGAAACACACACACAATCTCACACCTTCTCCGAAGGTTCATTCTGCAGTTTGTACATCTGAGAGTGTGATGCACAGTGTTTTGTGCCTGTGCATCACACTCTCAGATGTACAAACTGCAGAATGAACCTTCGGTCACAACAACAGGTCACAACAACAATACAAAACACACATGAGTGACTGAATTCATTACACAGTCACTGCACATTTGCAAAATCATTTCAGTGCAAAAACCTGCCTCTTATACACTGACCATCCGCAATCCAGTTTGCCCAGTATATGCGCACAGTGCTTTAATAGTGATGCACTGTTAGTATTTAAGTTATTGTCATTGTTTTCTTTTAGTTTTCTTTCTATGTAAAATAATTAACGGTGCCTTATTAACAGAACGCAGCACTGTTTGCCTGGTGCAGTTAGGAAAGCAAAAGAAAAACTGAATTTCATTAAAAATTCTTTGTGCTTTTTTATTGATCATGGAAGCAGTAATGTATCTAATGATTACGGTCATCATTTCTTTTCAAGTAGTTCTGTGGTGTAGCAAATGACAAAGTACACTTAATAAATATGAGTTTGTAAAAACAGATATGTATAATAACAATGAAGGAATCAGCAACATTTGTCACACTGCATGTCAGCTTTCCAACAGCATCTCATGCCCAAGAAAACAAATTTATATTGTCATTTTTATTTATTTATTACCACTGATGGGATAAAATAACAGAAAAAAAATAATTTAATGTTGCCAGTTCTGAATTAGCATGAGTTATTGATGAAAACACAGAATATTACGTTTCCCTTGAAGCAGCGAAACATATTAGACTTCCTCAAAAATAGCAAAATAAATATATCCACAAGGAACAGTGACTGCGTGCATGAACAGACGAGTGTGTCTGGTTTTTGGGCAGGTATAATATTCTCCTAAACGACTTCCATCCATGTGGTTTAGGTCGGGCCATCTGCACCAGGCAATGATAAATAGTTCCGTTGAAAGCAGGGCATTATGGGTAAATGCATGAGCTGTAAGACAGGCCAGTTCAGCTAAATCTAAAACAAATCTGGAACAAACTAAAACGGCTTTAAAAAGGCTTGGTTACACTGCATTTTAAGGTGTCCTTGTTACAGTGTAATTATACAATTAAGTAGGAGTAATATTAATTAACAACATGCACTTATATGATTATGGTTAGGATTAGGGTTTGGTTTAGGGTTAGTTGCTTGTAATTATGCACAATTTACTTTATTATTATAGTAAGAACATGTATGTATGTGTATATATATATATATATATATATATAATATATATATATATATATATATATATATATATATATATAGGGCTTAAAATTAACTTTATTGCTCACCAGACACTGTGGCTAGTAGTTTTTCAAAGTTACTAGCCACTCAGCATTTTCACTGGCCACAATTTTGACACCGATACCATGGGGAAAAACTGCCATATAGATATTTTTAATATTATATCATAATTTGACAGCCAGTATATTAGTCTGCTGTCGCTTTAAGACCTGACACACATACCCGTTATACTGTTTTATATAGCCAATATACTTGGCTTTATGTGCACGCACTTTGGGTGTGAGCACAAAATCTGCGGAAATTAGTCAAATGATGCGCAGTACGCTCAATCCCACGCCGAGATTCAAGCCCTGTAACACCAACAATATTCATCCTGAGCAAAATGAAATTGTGTGTGAGGGGAGGCGGGTCTGTGTATTAACTCTCTGTCGGAGAGATGCGAGAGCGAGAAAGCACAATTGGAAGCATTGCAGATAATTCAGTATCGATATGTATTGAAAAATATTATAAAATTCAACCTGTCAAAGTTGCTAGTAGGAGTGACTGCGTTACACGCCACTGCTGAAATCCACCTTTTGGCAGGTGTTAATGTCAAGCCACAAAATATATATATCGTCGCTGTCGGGCGGAATCCTCGCATCTCCAAAACCATTATTTTTCAGGAAATTTCAAAAACGGCATATTTTTTGAGTTATTAAACATTGTATCGTTAAAGTTGGTATTATACCTTATATTGCTATCATATACTGTTGTGTACCAACATTAACATAACATTTCCCCAAAATCATGTTTAATCGGAGATACAAGATTTATGACTTGGGAGCAGGGAGATACGAGGTTACGCTGTCATTGATTAGAATGGTACGGACACAGACGTCACTGCTGCCAGCAGTGTTCATCAAAGTCTGCGGTCGCGTTGAGCCTTTTGACAAGAGATAAGGCTTTAAGAGCTAATAAAAGCTAATGATTGTGGTAACATACATCTTCCTAAACTCTATTTTAAACGTTTAAGAGATAAGAGTGATGCAATACCAAAATACTAGGCTGTCTAAAATAGGCGGAAATGTATCTGCACGCAAAGTCGGCGGTCGCGTTGAGCCTTTTGACAAGAGAAAAGGCTTCAATAGTTAACCAAAGCTAACCACTGTGGTTACATACATCTTCCTAAACTCTATTTTAAAGGTTTAAGAGCTATGAGTGATGCAGTACAAAAAACAATGAGCTGACTAGGCTGTCTAATAGGCGGAAATTAGCCCCTATCTGCACGCAAACTTACCTTTGTGGCTCACAGGCTTCCTTCTGCACCAAAGCATTACAGCTATCGATTTTTAACAAAACAGGCCTACTCAAATGTATCTAACCTAACTATTTTAACTCGTTATTGTCTAAAAAACAGACAGAGTTATCCAAAGATAGGCTTACTCGGCACCAGTAGACAGCCCTTTTTTCTCCCATAAATAAAAACCTTGCTACTTGGGGTATTTTACATGCACAGTGCCAAGAGAGACAGTTTAGAAGTAGGCCTAACAGCTGAACTTCGAGTCAGTAAAATAATAATAAAAACAATAATATAATGGTGGTATCCAAAACATTCAATTTATTTCAAGTATTATATTAGATACATTTTAAAACCTCAATGCACATGTATAATAAGCCTAGTAATAATAAGCCTAGTAATAAGTAGATATTTAAAATACATCAATAACTGATATCATAGTTTAACACAGACAAAATCATAGTTAAGGCTTGCTTTACTAAAGCCCATTACTGAGTGTGTTTGTGTTTGTGAGTAGTGTGAGCCCTTGTCTGTGTGTCTGTGTGCATGTATCTGTGAGGCTCTGTGTGTGTTACATTGCCATCATATTGACTGTGTTAATACTGCATCCTATAATAAGCTAGTGAAGCAAACTGTTGTAAAAGCTGTGAAAGTCCTTTGGGATGACTTCAGGTCTTGGAGGTGTTTGACACAGACATGATTGCTGAAAAGTTATACGGGCTAAGTTATACGGGATGTTTACGTGATAACGAGGCAAGAAGCCAGCTAGCTTGCTTAAAGTGATGAACATGACGGCAAAGGCATCTATTTGTTGAACATGACGGCATGCCTTGACATTGTAAGCTACAATCCTGACATAGTACATTAAATTATTAAGTTGTTCCTCAGACAAGCGCCAGAACTAGCCGGAGTCGAGATTTTTTTTCTTTACGGCCCACGAAAATCACGTTAGCTATCTCACCAAACATGACGACAAAACCAATGCATAGTTGCTAACTAAGTCAGCGGCAGGCAATTTTTGTGCTTTAAATTCATTATCCTCGTCAGAAACAAAACCATGGAAGATTTCAATCAACAAGATAGCTACTGTCCAATGCTAGACCTAGCAGAAAAGAAAAGAAAAATCTAGCATCCTCCGAAACGGTACATTACACCTTAGCACTACCATTACTTCAAGATCGAGATAAAACTGTTATATAATATATAAACTGTTATTATATAATTCATATAACTGAATCATGAATAACCAGTGTTTTGAAGGCATTTACCTCAGAGGACTGTTGCTCGACGAGGATTTCTGTTGCGACTTTCAATCTTGAGCAGACAAAATGCCGCGAAGCTCCCACGGAGTGAAGAAAAGGTGAAGTTACGAGGCTTCTCAGACAGCTGAAGTGTCCAATGGAGTTAAGAGATTTGCTCTCTAGCTATTTTCAACAATTTAGATTGGTTAATAATTTGTAAAAATAACAGACCCATCTGGGGACTGACCAATAGCATCGATTTGTGAAAAAATCTGAAATTGACAAAATTTGGACATAGGAGGTTTTGACTACACCAATTTTTTCTTCTGATCTAGTGTAACATCACATCGACCAGGGGTTTATAATGGTATTGATTAGTAGAGATATGAGAAATCAGAAATCTTTTTAATTCAACAGACTTGACATGAATTTTAAACACATACATTGGGCCCTATCTTACACCCGGCGCAATGCAGCGCCAAGCGCGACGCAAGTGTTTTTTTGCTAGTTTCAGTCCGACGCAGTTATCATTTTCACGTCCTGCGCCACGTTGTTTAAATACCAAATGCATTTGCGCCCATTTGTGCGCCCATGGTCTGAAAACGAGGTGTGTTCTGGCACATTGTTGACACGTTGCTATTTTGAGGCAACAGAAATAGACTGCGCCATTGACCAACTGAAACCTGGTCTAAAGTCAATGGCACAATATTATTATTTTTTTGTTATTTAAAGAGGGCGTTAGTAATGTGCGCCTATAGTCCACAACGCGCGTACACTCTGCTTATTAAACAAACAGCGACGCATGTACAGCAGCACACAAACATGCCAAATATTTAAAATAAAATGATTACAATGTAAAAGATTATTATTGAGTACATAAAGATATGGTGGAATCCGGCTTGTCCCGTAGATGATCTGCTTGTGCACTTTTACCTCGCGGACGAGCAGTTCCGTTTGCGCTCTGGAGACGGCTTCGGTCTTTCCACAATCAAATTCCGTCATGTAAATAGCGAATCTGCCATGGTGCGAGCGCAACTGGCTTTTAAAGGGAATGGGAGATGAGACTCTGATTGGTTTAATGCACGTAAATCCCAAAACACACCCATTACTCATTAAGAGAATAGGGACAACCCTTTTAGACCATGCGCCTGGCGCGCCGACCATTTTTCCCTTCGTTAAACTAGCAAAAGTGGATTCGGACACGCCCTAAGTGAACTTGCGCTCTGCGCTTTAGACCATGCGCTTAGATCATTAAAATAGGGCCCTAAATCTTCATTAAGGGACACTGAAGCTTTTGTCTGTAATTTTGTAAGGTTTGCTAGCTGTCTACTGTTCCAGGCTGCCACAATGAGGATTGCGAGTATATTGTTTACATACGTGACCAGCTAATTGCTATAGTTTGTCTGAATTAACTCAGAGGTGAGAGGCCATCAGTCCTGGAATGGAGGAAGAAATGGCAAGACTGTAATATTTACTATGGAGGGCAAATGTTGGGAGAACTGGTTAGGCAGTGTAGAAAGCACAGTATCAATGCTTCCCTGAGACATGGCTGCTGGAACATATCCTTGTGACTAACACTATAATCACAGAAAGCCAGAAGAAAGCAAGATGAATTCTGAAATTGGGACTGTTTGTGAAGACCAAACATTGAAATGCTTGCTACTGAAGCACATCCTTTTTATCTGCCTTTAGAGATTACGTTCTGCACCTTTATGGCTGTTTACTTTTCACTTACGGCAGGATGCACCTTGTGATGTTATGCATGCAGCCAATCTCTTTTGTTACTAATGTAAGGGAACTTTAAAGCCTTCTCTTTCAACCACTCTCCAGCATAAACCAGCATGAATTCCATGTTGGTCCAGGCTGATTTATGCTGGTTAGAGCAGGTCTAGCTGGTGGACCAGCATTAGTCATGCTGTTCTCAAGCAAAACTGATCTACCAGCACTCCCAATCCCTGTGCTGGTGACCAGCAAACAAGCAATCACCATTCCTTGGTAACCAGCAACATGCAACATTCAAAACATATATTATGCTGGTGACCAGCAATTCTGGATTTTTCAGCAGGGACAGCCTTGTTCAGTTTGCGTCATTCTGCAAGCCTCTATTCAACATCATTCTGTGACAATAGCTGTGTTTCCACTGCCAGGCCAAAAGCAAGTGTGCTAGTGTGTGACCCGTCTCCACTGTCACTTCTGGGGCTTTCTCTGGCCTTCTCTGGGCTTCCTTGAAGGGGGTGGACTTAACCAATAAGAGAGGTAAGCGGCCGCTTAGGGCCCCTGGGAATCAGGGGGCTCCATCAAATACCCAGAAGCCTATATAGATCAAATATAACCTATTAATGTTCTATCATATTAACAGGGCCCCCAATTACAATGGATCATTCCATTAGTACTGCGAGCAGAAAGTTTAGAGCGACAGCGAGCGCAAGCTTATTAGTAGAGCTTTGCTTATAAAAATAAATTTCTACAGCTCTGACTTATCTAAATATTTTAATTATCTGAAATGTTTCATACCATTGACATTACCTGATTAGTGTAATTATATATGTAAAAAAAAAAAAAAAAAACTCATTCAAGGACGTGCATTTTTTGCATGAGTGGAGCAAGAACATAATGGGCCCTATTTTAACGATCTAAGCGCATGGTCTAAAGTTCACTTAGAGTGTGTCCGAATCCACTTTTGCTAGTTTAACGACAGGAAAAATGGTTGGCGCGCCAGGCGCATGGTCTAAAAGGGTTGTCCCTATTCTCTGAATGAGTAATGGGTGTGTTTTGGGATTTACGTGCGTTAAACCAATCAATCTCATCTCCCATTCCCTTTAAATGCCATGGTGGATTCGCTATTTACATGGTGGAATTTGATAGTGGAAAGACCGAACGTGTCTCCAGAGCGCAAACGGAACTGCTCGTGGCGTGCGCGAGGTAAAAGTGCGCAAGCAGACCATCTACGGGACAAGCCGGATTCCACCATATCTTTATGTACACAATAATAATCTTTTACATTGTAATCCTTTTATTTTAAATATTTGGCATGTTTGTGTGTTGCTGTGCGTCCCTGTGTGTTTAATAAGCAGAGTGTATGCGTGTTGTGGACCCGCCTATAGGTGCACATCACAAACGCGCTCTTTAAATAACAAAAAAAATATTGCGCCACTGACTTTAGACCAGGTTTCAGTTGGTCAATGGCGCAGTCTATTAATGTTGCCTCAAAATAGCAACATGCCAACAATGCGCCAGAACACACCTCGTTTTCAGACCAGCACACCTTCATGGGCACACAAATGGGCGCAAATGCATTTGCTATTTAAACAACGCTGCGCAGGACGTTAAAATGATAACTGCGTCGGACGGAAACTAGCAAAAAACACTGCCGTCGTGCTTGGCGCTGCATTGCGCCGGGTGTAAGATAGGGCCCAATGTATGCGTTTAAAATTAATGTGGACAGTTCAGTTGAATGATAAAGTTTGCCATCTTTAACTTAATGCTGTTAAACTGAATGTAGGAAGTAAATAGTTTGCCAAAATAACCACAACATTAACAACAACACTGAAATAAGAGCGTGTGGTTTATCTGTCGATCAGCTGCGCATGAAAGTTGCGTTCATTACTGTAGCAACAGTAGGAAGTACAATAACTGCATTTCAGGGGTGTGTTATAAAATATTTGGAGTAAATAAATATAGTTAAGAATAACTCAATGAGATTTAAATCACATTAAGACACCATTTATCTATCTATCTATCTATCTATCTATCTATCTATCTATCTATCTATCTATCTATCTATCTATCTATCTATCTATCTATCTATCTATCCATCTATCTATCTATCTATCTATCTATCTATCTATCTATCTATCTATCATCTATCTGTCTGTCTGTCTGTCTGTCTGTCTGTCTGTTCTATTTTTAATTGTGCTCAGCCAGCAGGAAAATGCCTGTTCTCTCTCCTGATCTGCCATTCGTGGAAGGGCCGGTCGACTCTGTTCTGCTCCAGAAATCCATTAGAATCCATTAGAATCTCTGTCTCAGCACATTGATGCCAGACGAATGAACCGATCACCATAAAAATGTCACTGAGAAAAACACAGGCCTTGTGTTATTTGCATGCGTTTGGAGCACAGGACAGGATTTATGGAAAGGTCAGCTGCTGAAGGTGAAGGTTTACGAACTGTGAAGGGACGCTTGGTGCTGTTATCACCACGGCGGCAGAGAGAATGATGTTCATGAGCACTAACACCTGAGAGAACAGCGAGCCAATGAGTTCTATCTGTCTATCTATCTATCTATCTATCTATCTATCTATCTATCTATCTATCTATCTATCTATCTATCTATCTATCTCTTTCTGAACATATTAAAATTTCTCTATGCAATTTCTCTATTCTCTATACAACTTTTGTGACATGCTGTTGATTACCACAGATAATTATATTGGCTTGTGTCTCAGTCTGTGAAAAGAACAGAAAAGTTGCAATGGAAATGAAAAAGGCAATTGTGCCAAAGGGTTTAAAAGCAAAAATGTAAGGCTTGTATTTTTAGCATGGTTTGGGCCAGTCTATAGCCATTATAATTAGCTTTATATAAAATCAATACAAGTCTACGATATGCCCTGATTTAGACAAGTTAGCAGTTGTGTCTTTCGCTGTGTGTGTGTGTGTGTGTGTGTGTGTGTGTGTGTGTGTGTGTGTGCGTGCATGTGTGTGTGTGCATGTTCTGTCCCCCTGTTTTCTCTGCTGTGTGTAAGCCATTATGCTCCTCTCTCCTGAGAGTGCCACCTAATCAACTCTATTCTGATGCCACAATGAGACACTGATTCTCACGCCTGATACTGAAACACACACAGTGTGATAAAGCTAGTGCTTGCATGCTGCCCATGTTTGTGTTTCATCAGTAGGATATGTATTCATGTTCTGAGCCAATAGGTGCCAAAAAGCCAGAGATAATTACATATTATTATTATTCATTTTTGAGGTGTTTACAAAGTCAAGCATCAGTATTACTATTGCTAATAGTGATTTGACCACTAAGTAAACACCGTCAAATCACAGAGATGCTTTTTCACACCAGACAGGAAGAAAACACCTAGAAACCACCATGAAGACGTGAACCATCATGTACACGTGTTTTGCAAACACAATTAACATTTTCTTCAGAAAAATTTAGTTATTATTGTTCATGGAAAGACTTCAGCCCTAAACCTACTGCATAATGTGTGTGTGTGTGTGTGTGTACGTGTGTGTACGTGTGTGTAGATAAACAGCACACTAGAACCTCAAACCCAATGAGACGTGCAGAAACACACATCTACTCCACAGGAGCAATGTTTGCACGCGATTGCATCAGTGACAATGATCAGACAAAATATAACCCCACAACAAAACTGAGTCTAAAACAATAATAAAAGAGAGAAAACCCAGTTCAACGAGAGAGACAGAAGGCTTTATGAAGAGGAGGAGAAACTGAATTTGGAGAACATTAGGAAAGGACTGATATTGCAGCCCCTGACAGACTTCACAGATGGCACAGGAACGGCACAGGAATGGCACACAAACGCGGCTCAATCTCGTGCTCAAGTTTTCCATGCATTTACACAAGTGAGGATGATGACTGGAGAAAGACTAGCCTTCTTAAATCTCTGTCCAGGAATGAGAAAATCAAATGACACACACCAGATAAAGATGATGGACAAATAGAAGTAAAGCAACATACTATCAGTGTGATCATACTGCCACCTGCTGGAGACTAGTGGTGCTGTAGAACACTCAATAAACAGAAATTGTTCACCCAAATGTGAAATCTGAAATGATCTGTCATCATTTACTCACCTGCAGGACTCTCAGTTTGCCCAAGAAGATAATTTTCATACAGTTACATAACACTAAGACTACTACTGTACATGACTCTAGTCCATAGGGATCATGTGCTGCATATAGTCATTATGTAGAAGACAATTTGACATCATTATTTGTTTGATAATCTTGCCTTGAAAATCTTGCTTGACAAATGTTGTTCATTCACTTTCAGTGTGTGGAAAAGAGCAGTGTGAACACTCTGATAAATGACTGCGGTTGTGTTTCCACGGGAGGAAGAATGTCTTACGGGTTTGAAACAACATGATGGTGAATAAATTATGACAGTATCATTACATTTGGTTGAAATGTTCTTTTAATGAACACAACTGGTTTTCCTCTAATACCAAGTCACCTTTGTCACCTTTTAACTTTTGAAACATGCATCTTCTGTAAGTCTGTGAAAATAGGTTGGGGTGAATAGTTGATTTTGAGAAAGTGATAAAGTGTTCATTTGTAGCTTTGTGTTCCTTACTGATGTTGCACATATAATGTCCTGGTGTGTGTGTGTGTGTGTGTGTGTGTGTGTGTGTGTGTGTGTGTGTGTGTGTGTGTGTGTGTGTAAATTTGTATAATGACATGGGCATTACACTGGTATTGCAACATAAACGTGGTTTATGAGGGCATTTCCCAAGTCCTCGTAATTAAAATGGCTTTTTTTAAATGCATTTGTATTGCATTTATAATTGGGCCATTGCAATATAGGCTATCTTTAAAAATCTAATCTTTTCTTTTTAAAAATATATTGAAAAATCTGATATTATACTTGTATCATAAAACAGACAGAAAAGGGCTTAGTCATAATAAAACTACTTTCAAAAATTTGTAAGCATGATTTTTATTTATTTTATTTTTTTATCCAGGAACAGGACTGGGCACCCCTGTTGTACAATGTACACTGAAACTACATCTAAAGCATTGGGGTTGTATGCTAGATTGTTGTCATGTTGTTTTACCAGTTATCATCTCAGTATTCTATTACATTTTGCTTTAGAAATCTAGTTCATCTGGATCTTCCCAACATAAAAATGCACATACAGCACACAGCATGAGTGGTGTATAAAGAGTGTATTTTGTGGTATTACACTGACATCTGCTGGTGGAGATCATGATGACAGCTGCACTACAACACCATCTCAATGAATGGCATTATTTTCATTGTCAATTTCAAAGCATGACAGATTTTTATTTTTTTTTTACAATCACAAGGACACATTTCTCAATACTTAGGTCACTTTATAAAAACTCTTTACACAGTTCTCCTAACCAACTTTAAACTTGGCACAGCAGTTAAAATGCACTAAATCTACCAAAACACTTACATGTCTCAAATCAACTCATTCTTCCAGAACACTAGCAAAGGTACACTACCAACAAACACACGTTGTCACTCATAAACAACAAACATAACAACATGAAGCATTATACAATGCTTTATATTGTAAAATATCTTTACAAAACAAGAATGACACTCTCTACTGCTTATAATTCACTGCAGAATATGTTACATCGTTCAAGTTTACATTACATTCCAAAATTATTCCTAAGTTTTCCCCTTTTGTATAGATGGTAATGAAATTGAAAGACTAACACGTGTATGTGTTCAGCTACATCGAATTGTTTTGATAGTATTTGTATTTTAGGTAGTATTTTTGATAGTATTTTTTTTTTTTAGGTTCAGAATATATATTAATATGGTATTACTGTTGAAATGTAGCAAATTTATGTCTTATTCATTTTTATTCATTTATGTATTATGGTAGGGTTTTAACTTAAGTTTAATAGTTTTTGAAAAGAGTAAACACGCAAATTGGCCTGTAAGAGAGTTTTGGTGGTGTTTGTGTCTAAGTGAAAAAAATATTGATGTAATTTGAAAGATGTATTCATTGACTGCATTTTGTGCCAAAGCAATGATAAATGATCGACAGTTTAGGCCATAGACTGATGTTGTGATCACTGTGTGAAAAGTTTTGAAAAAGTGACCCAAGTGTTGAAAAATGTGTCCTAGCGATTGTAAAAACAGTCTTTCAATTTGTTACCATCTATACAAAAGGGCACAGCCTTTAAAGAAAATGGCATAACCTAATGTAAACATGGACCATGTAACATGAATTCTGAACAGTAGACAGTGTTATTCTTTTATTGTAAAGAATTTTTACAAAAGAAAACACTGTATAATGCTACCTGTTGTATTATGAGTGACAAAGTGTGTTTGTTGATTGACAACCTTTGATAACCTTTGTGTTCTGGAAGAATGAGTTAAATTGAGACATGTAAGTGTTTTGGTAGATTTAGTGCATTTTAACTGCTGTGCCAAGTTGAAAGTTGGTTAGGAGAACTGTGTGAAGAGTTTTGAAAAAGTGACCTTATTATTGAGAAATGTGTAGTGATAAAAAAAACAAACAAAAAAAAAACCCTGTAACGTTGAGCTCTTTGTTCACTAAAAATGGCCTGTCTTTCATTCTACAGACGGAAGAGCTGAATATACCTGAATGATTTCAAAATTAAATCAAAATGAAAGTAATATGTACTATTAATGAAAATATAAAAATGCATTTCTATGTGACAGTTAAGTCAAAAGAGCAAAGCTCATTAGCTCTATAACATCATAAATGGCATTACATTTAATGTGAAAGGCTTACTCTGGAGTTGAGGGTCATGAAAGAGCAAATATCATTAGCTCAATATGAAAAATGTCTGTGTGTGTGTGTGTGTGTGTGTGTGTAGGTTTACATTATATTACAAATGTCCCCATAAACAAGGATAGTAAAACCTGAGATCACCTACACAAGGGAAATTGATAAACATACTAAATAATGTTTTTGGAAATATAAAAATGCAGAAAGTTTTCTGTGATCATTCTCATTCACAGTTCCATGCTGGTAGAATGATCTCCCTACCCTCATCTGAAATGCTGAATCCCAGACAACTTTCAAAAGACAACGTCTCGGTTACGTATGTAACCCTTGTTCCCTGAAGGAGGGAACGGAGACGTAGTCGACGGATTGGGATCACGCTAGGGAGCCTGTCATCTTCGAGTATTGTAAAAACGAGCCAATGTATATTGGCGTGCGAGATTTGCATCTCACGCTCCGCCCCGCAGCGCGGGTATAAATACGGAAGCGGATGCACGCACCACTTCGCTGAGGAGCCGAGCAGAATCCGGATTAGCGGTTGTGGAGAAAACACATATGGACTGAGCGAATTATGGGCAGTACAACATGTCACAGAGGTGGCTCCAGCCATTACAGGGGGGAGACCGAACCGTCAGGGATGGCAGGGCAAACTCTGCTGAAGGAAAGACACAGGCTCGAACTTAGTGAGCCGTACCGTGGAAACACACATATGGATCCCCGTAGGGATACAACATATGGACCCACGTAGCACAAGTTCCACTAAGCTTACAAGTGGTAGGCCTAGCATCAGACGCTCTGCCACGTCCAATGCCGAAGGGGTTGTGGAGGAACTCACAGGGTTCTAATAAGAAGAACTCAACTGGAACAAGAATGGCGCACGTATCCAGTCCATAGGAGGGGAATGGCGCAGCAAGCCGACACATCGAGCGTGCTTACTGTGTTAACTGGCTTCTATGTGAAGAGAGCACACGGGAAGCAATTGGCTCGACACGTAAGCTATAAAATCTAGCGAACGTGTTAGGTGTCGCCCAGCCCGCAGCTCTACATACATCTGTCAGCGAGGCACCCTGCGCCAACGCCCAGGAACGCCCAGCTTGCAGTCCCGGGGGACAAGGTACATCTTGGGATTCATATGCCAAGATCATGGCATCCACTATCCAGTGGGCCAACCTCTGCTTGGAGACAGCCTTTCCCTTCTGCTGGCCTCCGTAACAGATGAAGAGCTGATCTGAGGACCTGAGGCTTTGCATTATGTCCACATATATCCGCAAAGAGCGGACGGGACAGAGAAAAGCCAGGGCTGGGTCTGCCTCCTCCACGGGCAGCGCTTGCAGGTTCACCACCTGGTCCCGAAAGGGAGTGGTAGGAACCTTGGGCACATATCCAGGCCGGGGTCTCAGGATAACGTGAGAGTAAGCTGGCCTGAATTCCAGGCACGATTTGTCAACCGAAAAATGCATGCAGGTCCCCTACACAGCAAAATCTCCAGTGTTGAAATCCTGGTGTTAAGGACTCTTAGAGTAAAGAGTTAATTTTCTGGTGTTGAATTTCAAGGGATTAACACTGCTAGTGTAAACCACACCCTCTGGCTGGTGAAAATACGTAGAGTTACTACATTTACACCGAGAGAGTGTTATTAGTTACATCCGGGACATTTACGCGCTGGGCGCGACGAAACGACCTGAAACTTTTTTCACAGACGCCATTTCTTTGACTCGCGATGCATGCAAGGCATACGAGGAGGGAAAACGCAGATATTAAGTGTTTTATCGCATTTATATATGCATTTTATTACATTATATTGTTTTATAACAATATTTATGTGCTGTGAACGGCTAAACCGTTCTCAGAAAGGTATTTTCGTTGACGCGCGATGTGGAGCAGACCAGGATGAGGTTGCTTTTAAACAGAGAAACGACGAAAGTAAGTGTTTTATCTAATTTACAATATGTATTTTATAACATATTGATTTATAGAGAAATTTAAATGCTCTGCGTGCTTAAACGAGCCGAAACCTTTCTCAAAGGAGACATCTTTGACTCAATACGGAGCTGACGACGAGGAGATTTGCTTGTAACGTTAACAGGGAAAACACAGAAAGTAAGGGTTTTTAACCTAATTTACAACATGTATTTCATGGCATTATATTGTTTTATAACGATATTTATGTGATGTGCGTGCCTAAACCTTTCTCACAGACTAACGTTATGCCCTGCATCTTCTTTGACTCGTGACGCAGTGCAGACACGGAGTTTGCTTTTAACGGTGAAAACACAGAGTGAGTGTTTTAACTCATTTACAATACGTATTTTAGAATGTTATTTTGTTTTATGACAATATTTGTGATGTGCAAATATCATAATGTATTTATCCTCAAACTATCTTTTACTCTCGTTTGCCAGCACACCTATCTTAACTGAAACCTAACGTTAACTGAAAAACAAATTTTCTTAGAATGTGTAAGTAATTCTTTAAGATAAATGTATTTATCAGATTCAATTTTGATTCATGTTTGGATTCTTTCATGTTTAAATGTATTGATTTTGCTATTTGTGTTTGCTAGGAGCATTTCCATGCTGCACCAAGTGGCTAAGGCTAACCAGGCTTGGTCTTTAAAGGCTGTACAGACTAGAAGCTGGTGAGGGTCAGATTTTACAGATAACATATGAGATAATGTGCAGAAACATAAAAATAATCATAGCTTTGTTGCTATTTGGTATAACTAGATTTTTTGTGTTTCATAACACTCATTTTGAATTTGTCCAGTCAAATTACTTTACAAAAGTATTTTTTTCCCCCCTTTTCCTTTTCCTTAAATAAAATTAGTTTTCAAACCAATTGTTTTCATGATTTGACAGGTAGATGTTTTCTTGCTTTTTAATTTTAGACTCAACTGATTGGGAAATCTCTGCCCATCACCTGCCTCCAACATCACAAAGCCACAAGAAGGGAGCAAAGATTCTTCCGTCAGCTGACTATTTAGTGAGATTTCTTAAGGTGCGTGTCTAAATTTATTCCTAAAGGGTTAGTTCACCTACAAATGGAAATTATGTCATTACTTACCCTCATCTCGTTCCTAACATGTAAGACTTTCTTTCATCTTCACAACACAAATGAGGATATTTTTAATGAAATCTGAGAGCTTCCTGTCCCTCCATTGACAGTCCACGCAAATACCACGTTCAAGCCCCAGAAAGGTGTAAAGGTACATCATTAAAGTACTCCATGCGACTCCAGTGGTTTAACATACATTTTATTAAACTACACAAGTGCTGTGTTTGCAGCAACAAAACATTTACCACTTAATTTATAAAATATTAATTTCCAAAATGCGTTGTTAAGTGAGCGTGCATCGAAGATTAATAATTTGTAAATAAAGTTGAGATTTTTTGTTGTAGTTTTTTCGTGCAAACAAAGCACTCTTGTTGCTTCATAAAAAAAAATTGAGGTTAAACCACTTGAGTCACATGGATTACTTATGATTTCCTTTATACCTTTCTGTGGCTTTGGAAGTGATAGTTGAATAGGCTGTCGATGAAGGGACAGAAATCGCTTAGATTTTATAAAAAATATCTTAAGTGTTCCCGAAGATGAGCAAAACTCTTACTGGTTTGGAACAACATAAGGGTGAATAATTAATGACAGAATGTACATTTTTGGATGAATTAAGTCTTTAATTTACTTGGAAATCAGTAAATTCAAGTCTTAATCTAACCAAAATAGTTTATTGTTTGAGTCACTAAAGTCTAAGATGATTGAACTTTTTCCACCATAAACTTGCTGTATTTATAAAACACAAATAGTATTAATTGTAAATGATCTGGTTTTGTGTTGTCTAGGGAACCAGCACTACAGGATTTTGAGAAAGTTGGATCTGCACAGCCTTTCCTGCTCTGTGAAACACCTATGCACTGAACTTTACTGTTAGGAACTGGACACAACTGATCCACTCATATTCTGTAACTGTTTTTCATCTGTTGAATGTTGTTGCTGTACTGTTGCAAAGTCGAAGGTATTGACTCAACTTCACTGACACAGGAATTACATTCACTGACATGTACAGGACTTGAAGTATTAGATAGACCATTTGATGAGCAGCTTTCACATAATTCTGATGACAGAAATGGCTATATTTTGCCTTCATTTATTTTAAAAGTTAACCTATGATGTAAAGGGACTTGTTCGTTAATAAAAACTAGTTTGTTAAAACAACTGTTTGCATTTTGCCTTTATTTTTAACTTTACAATGAACAGACTTCTACTATGATCCCAGACTAAGGTTACATTTTAACTTTCTGGATTGTTTTGATGTGCTTTCAATGTTATCAATAGGTTAAATGCTTTGCTTTTATTTCTGAAAAGATTCCTTTTGTCAAAAAGCACATCTCATAAATACAAACTCAATTTGAGTAAAATTTAACACTCCTGAAATGTATAAATTGATTCCCAATAGTGTTACAAATCAATACAGATCAATTCTACAAGAGTTGCATTTTATGTTAAACTTTACATCCTATGTAGTGTTAATATGGCAACAACTCGGTAGTGTTGAAAGAAAAACACTGTTTGGTGTTAAATTTTGACACTACGCACTGGTGTTGGGTAAATTCAACACTAACCAGTGTTGAGTAGTGTTAAATGTTAACTATTTAGAGAGTTGCTGCAACTCTGTCATAGTGTTAAATATTTAACATTTTGAAAAGTGTAGTTTTAACTCGATCTAGTGTGGACCAATATAGACACTTTTAAAGTGTTGAATTTAACTCTATAGGTGTTGAATTAGCACTGCTGATTTTGCTGTGTACCCTCTTGATGGAAGCCAATGCAAGCAGGAGAACTGTCTTTAACGACAGAATTTTTAACTCGACTGACTGCAGAGGCTCAAATGGAGGTCTCTGAAGTGCGGTCAGCACCAGAGATAAGTCCCAAGAGGGTATGGAGGGGTCTCGTCGCTCCCCTAAGGAACCTGACGACCAGGTAGTGCCTTCCCACGGATTTCCCATCCACTGCATCGTGATATGTGGCAATAGAGGCAACAAACACTTTGAGGGTGGAGGGAGACAGCCTTCGCTCCAACCCCTCTTGCAGGAAAGAAAGCACGGTCCCGATCGAGCACCTTCGGGGGTCTTCTCTGTGAGAAGAACACCAATCAACGATCACCAATCACCTCAATGCGTAAGCATGCCTCATAGAGGGTGCCTATGTCTATGACTGATTGTGGTAGATCAACTAGAACCTCCGCGTCCCGTCCAGGGACCACACATGAAGTTTCCAGAGGTCTGGTTGCGGGTGCCATATGGTGCCGCGTCCCTGAGAGAGAAGGTCCTCCCTCAGAGGAATGGGCCACGGAGGGGCTGACGAGAGGAGCACAAGTTCGGGGAACCAGCTGTGTTGGCACACAGCTGGCCCCGGGGCCTTCGCAAATATGCGTTTCCCCCAGTGAGCCTTCTTGCACAGACATTGTGCAAGGTCAGGAAGGAAGAGGAGAAGGTCTTGCTAGTTGCCCCTTATTGGCCCAACCGGACCTGGTTCCCCGAACTTGTGCTCCTCTCGTCAGCCCCTCCGTGGCCCATTCCTCTGAGGGAGGACCTTCTCTCTCAGGGACGCGGCACCATATGGCACCCGCAACCAGACCTCTGGAAACTTCATGTGTGGTCCCTGCATCTGTGCCGAGAGTGCCCCCGGTCAGGTAATAAAACAACTGGCAATGGTACGAGTCCGGAGTCCGAGTCCAATGAGTTTGCCTAACAGATCGATCTGTGCGGCTCGGAAGTGGTCCCAGATCAGCTGAACCACCTGAGGATGAAGTCGCCACTCTCCGGGGGCCACATGCTGTCGTGAGAGCTCGGCGGCGGCACGATTGAGCAGGCTGGGGATATGAGTGGCACGAAGCGACCTCAGATGCTTTGACTCCATAAAAGGAGGTGGCGGGCGACTTGTGACATGCGACGGGAGCGTAGACCACCTTGATGGTTGATGTACGCAACGGTCGCAGTGTTGTCCGTACGGACCAGTACATGCTTGTAGCATTGCAGCAGCATTTTGAGGCGTCTCAAAGCAAGGTGTACTGCCAACAACTCGAGGCAATTGATGTGCCAATGCAGATGGGGGTCTGTCCAGAACCCCGCTACTGCATGCCCGTTTTACGTGGTGCCCCAGTCGGTATTGGAGGCATCTGTGAAGACCACAGCGTGCCTGGACACTTGTTCTAGGGGCACTCCGGCCCAGAGAAACGAAGGGTCTAACCACGGGCTGAAGGATCGGCAGCAGGCTCGAGTGATTGTCACCCATAGCGTGCCGTTCTGCCACGCCCACCTCGCCCACCCAAGTTTCAGTGGGACCACCGTCCTGCTCTTGAACGTGTTCAGGCAGTTCAGCACTGACTGGACACGTTCCTCTGTGAGGCGTGCCGTCTGTTTGACCGAGTCCAGCTCCATACCGAGAAAAAAGATCCTCTGCCCGGAGGTACAATGAAGTAGGGTCTGTAGAAGCCGTACTTCATTTCGGCTAGGGGAACCGGCTCTATCGCATCCTTCACCAGTAGGACTGCGATTTCCGCACGCATGACAGGGGTTCTTTCACCCTTCGCTCGTCCTCTTGGAACCCAGGAATAGAGGAATTTGTTCTTCTGACAATTTGGAAACCACTGGAATCTGGGGAGCCTGCGGTGGAACAGAAACCATCTTAAGAACTCCCCCCGTCCCTGGGTGGCCTATATCAGGGATGCTTAGTCTCGCTCTTGCCACCTGGTTTGGCAGCGTCTGATACAGGCTGGGCGGCCTGCCTACGGCTAGCTCTCCGCCGAAGCCTGAGTGAAGGCTGCTGCGGTGGCCCAGCGGGAACGTGAGCGGTCGGACCTCCTCCATCTGCGCCTGAGCAGCAGAGAACTGTTGTGCGCAGTTCTCCGCCGCGTCACCGAACAACCCAACCTGGGAAATTGGGGAGTCCAGGAACCGAACCTTGTCCGCATCCGCCATCTCAACCAGGCTGAGCCAACTATGGCGTTACTGAACCACCAGGGTGAACGTCGCTAGACCGATCGCGCAGGCCGCAACGCTTGTGCTCCGGAAAGCCAGTTGCAGTGCAGAGCTCACTCATGAGCGCAAGGTCTAGACTACCCTTGTGCATGTCCATGAGTGTTTTGGCCTGATAGACCTGTAACAACGCCATGGCATGCAGAGAGGAGCTCTATAAGCTCCGTCTGTAAGAACAGACAAAAACTCACAGGCCCGCGAGGGGAAACGAGGCTCCCCCGACCCAGATGCAGCGGCCGCCGGACACAGGTGTGCCGCGACAGACAGGGGACAACGCAGCTGAGTCATCATCTCCAGAGCCCAGCTAACCCTCTGATGTTATCGGCATCCTATTGAAGGAACCTCTGGCCCATCCATTACAGACAGGCCATCGGTGTGATGGAATCGTGAGGAGTCCACGGGGAATGGTTACCGGGCAGAAATCACCCAACTCACACAGCACCTGAGGGTGGGGTGTGGAAATGGGGACTCCACCTTCGCGGACGAAGGCGAGTCTTGATCTCAACACCGAGACAGTCATGTTCCCGCAATGAGAACACAAACTATCCACAAAAGCTACTTCAGCGTGCTTTGAGCCCAAACACGTGATGCAACAATTGTGACCATCACAGGGGGACAGGGAACGGCCGCATCCAGAAACGTACGAGCGGAATGACATCTTGAAAAATAAACATATTCAGGAAATAAACGCTCTCACCAGTGCCGGAGCACACAGCCTGTACAAGTGAAGCACTCATACTCTTCGCCCTCAACCGGCTGACAGACAAGCAAACACAAATATAAATTTGCTTTGCTGTTAAAACAGCAGTTGAGAGCTTAGAAAGCTTGTGACCACCGTTGTCACGTGCTGTAAAACCACTAGCACCGGGAGAGACTTCCTGAAGAAGCACCAACACACTCGCTCGTTGTAATACAACACACTCTTCAGAGACATCGGCATGAAGACCGATTGGCTCCGAAGCAAAAGACAAGTGGTGTGTGCATCCGTTTCCGTTTTTATACCCGCACTGCGGGGCAGAGCGTGATGTGCAAATCTCACACGCCAATGTACATTGGCTCGTTTTTACAATACTCGAAGATGACAGGCTCCCTAGCGTGATCCCAATCAGTCGACACGTCGACTACGTCGAACGTGGCCGTCTGAAAGGGAACTGAAGACTCATCTCTTCCGTGAGCACTTAACCTCATAAAAAAAAAAAAAAAAAAAAAATAATAATAATAATATATATATATATATATATATATATATATATTTACTTTTCCTTTAATCCGCCCTTTTCTGGCTTTTACTACTCTGAGCAATGCCTGAACTTTGTACTTTGATCACTTCTTGCGTTGTATTTGCCTCCTTCACAAAGACTCTTTTAATTTAGTCCTAATTTGTAAGTTGCTTTGGACAAAAGTGTCTGCTAAATGACTAAATGTGATGGGTAGGTTTAGGGATAGAAAATACAATTTACAGTATAAAAAACATTACGCTTATGGTGAGTCCCAACAAAGAAAGCGAAACCATGTGTGTGTGTGTGTGTGTGTGTGTGTGTGTGTGTGTGTGCGTGTGTGTGTGTGTGTGTGTGTGCATGTGTGATAAACATACTCTCAATAGTTTATTTCATTTGGACACTTTGTAGTATACATTGACTCCCAAAAGTATTTAGACACTCAAGTGAAACTTAACCCTCTGGGGACCAAGCTGTTTTTGGGGTCCTTGAGATGTTCTGACATGCCTTGACATTTGTGCTTTTTTCAGTTATTTATAAACATGTTAATGGCAAAGGTGTAAATTCACTCTATATAGCACAAACAGGGCTACCATAATATGCGAGCAACGTGTATGTAGATGTTTGTATTTTTAAGAGAATAATGTTTATGCGTGGTTATTGGAAAAAATTAAAATGAAAGTTGCTGAATTAAGACCACAAAACACATATTAAATATGTGTCCACAAGACTTTTGACTAATGGATGTTGTCCCTTTGAGTTCTAGCTTCAAAATGATGTAAAAATAGTCTTGCTTTATCGTTCACAAAAAAAAAATACATTGATTTAAATGGTGTAAAACAGGTTTTGCTTGGAAAGCCAATATGCGAGGGGGAGGAGTAGTTTACACCTTAGATTACAATGTCCCACCCACTCTGCATAATGAGCCATTCATTCAGGTGTGACACTGACTGAGCCACAATGCAAGGACAAAAGATGTATTTAGAAGAAGACTTATATTGACCATTTAAGATTTCGCTTACATCTCTCTTGTAAATATGTTTTGCTATTTTATTAAAAATGTTACAATTACAACAATAATTACAATTTCAACAATATTTCAAGTGTACTCTTTCTTTGTAAAAAAAAAAAGAAAAAAAGATTATAGGCCTACATTTTATCATATGTATTCATTAGTTTGAATATAGCCAACATTGGAACATCTAACATCTTAGTCTATGAATTTATTTTTGACAAAAATAGTATTTTTTTTGCAGTTTAATACGTTGCTTATACAAATACATTTTATTTCGACATATTCCAGTCGATTTTTACTCATCTCAGTAGGCTATAGCAAAGCAGTTTATTCTTTCACACACAGACGCGCGATTCATATTTAGGCTAAACAGTCTTTACAAATATGTCCCCTTCATTCATCTCACAGAAAGGCGAGTCATATTATAGAAATGCGATTCATCTTTTTGCGGTTTACATAGGCCTACACTAACGTTATTCCATAACGTTATTCCACACGTGAGAAAAGAAAACAGCCTACCTCACTCCTCAGCGGAATCTGCTCCTCATTTCAGGAGATATTGCTCCTCATCAGCACTGTTCTGAGGAATCTTTTCTCCATAAGGTAGGCTATAATGTCTCACTCGCGAGGAGTCGCGACGCGCTTTGTTTACAGCTGATGTGGGCGTTTCACAGCTCTGAAATAGTTCTCAGAATTTGCGTTTGAATAGCACGCGCTCTCCGGGGAGTGGTCACAATTACTGTGAATTAGCTAGTAATGAGCTCGACAGGAGTCGCTCTCTTTTTATACAGATTACAGAAGCTGAGAATATTTGTTTTTTATATAAATTACTTCATTTAAAAGATGCGATCTCAAGCTTTATGCCCGTGGGTCTGTTTGCCTGTTTGACTGAATTTTCGCGGCGTTATAGATAATTTTCGAACGCGTTTCAAATGGGAGTTTACTGACAGAGAGAAGGCAGAAATCGCATCATGTTAATTTTTCTTTATTTGTCAAAAAGCAAAAGACTTTATTTTTATTGTGAGTATACAGAAAAAAATAGAAACTGAACAGGATCGATTGATGTATTACACGAAAATGAAAGATCAAAATTAACAGAGCATTTAGTGTTTATTTTCATTGCTAAAAAAAAAAACCAAGCAAAACGCGCGGGCGCGTTTGTGGTCCCCAGAGGGTGTCTATCAGCTAGAATTCTGACCCTCAAAGACCTGTTAGTCTGCCTTTAAAATGTCCACCTCCACTCCATTTATTATCCTAAATTAGATGCACCTGTTTGAGGTCGTTAGCTGCATAAAGACACCTGTCCACCCCATACAATCAGTAAGAATCCAACTACTAACATGGCCAAGACCAAAGAGCTGTCCAAAGACACTAGAGACAAAATTGTACACCTCCACAAGGCTGGAAAGGGCTACGGGGAAATTGCCAAGCAGCATGGTGAAAAAAGGTCCACTGTTGGAGCAATCATTAGAAAATGGAAGAAGCTAAACATGACTGTCAATCTCCCTCGGACTGGGGCTCCATGCAAGATCTCACCTTGTGGGGTCTCAATGATCCTAAGAAAGGTGAGAAATCAGCCCAGAACTACACGGGAGGAGCTGGTCAATGACCTGAAAAGAGCTGGGACCACCGTTTCCAAGGTTACTGTTGGTAATACACTAAGACGTCATGGTTTGAAATCATGCATGGCACGGAAGGTTCCCCTGCTTAAACCAGCACATGTCAAGGACCGTCTTAAGTTTGCCAATGACCATTTGGATGATCCAGAGGAGTCATGGGAGAAAATCATGTGGTCAGATGAGACCAAAATAGAACTTTTTGGTCATAATTCCACTAAACGTGTTTGGAGGAAGAAGAATGATGAGTATCATCCCAAGAACACCATCCCTACTGTGAAGCATGGGGGTGGTAGCATCATGCTTTGGGGGTGTTTTTCTGCACATGGGACAGGGCGACTGCACTGTATTAAGGAGAGGATGACCGGGGCCATGTATTGCGAGATTTTGGGGAACAACCTCTTTCCCTCAGTTATAGCATTGAAGATGGGTCGAGGCTGGGTCTTTCAACATGACAATGACCCGAAGCACACAGCCAGGATAACCAAGGAGTGGCCCTGTAAGAAGCATATCAAGGTTCTGGCGTGGCCTAGCCAGTCTCCAGACCTAAACCCAATAGAGAATCTTTGGAGGGAGCTCAAACTCTGTGTTTCTCAGCGACAGCCCAGAAACCTGACTGATCTAGAGAAGATCTGTGTGGAGGAGTGGGCCAAAATCCCTCCTGCAGTGTGTGCAAACCTGGTGAAAAACTACAGGAAACGTTTGACCTCTGTAATTGCAAACAAAGGCTACTGTACCAAATATTAACCCCCTGAGGTTGGCGGTATCGCTGGCGATACCAGCTCGCTTTTAATTATCAGTGTAAAAGAAACTCATAAATACTCTGTTGACTTTGATTGTTCATAGGAGTTTCGTACATCAATCGATTCTGTTAAATGTGTATTATTTTTGTGTATACTCACAATAAAAACAAAGTGTGGTGCTTTTCGCCAAATAAAGAAAAATAAACACGAAGCGAGTTCTGCCTTCTCTCTGCCAGTTAAGTCCATTCTGAAACGCGTCCGAAAATGAACTGTAACTCAGCGAATACTTCTCACACAGACACGTGAGATATGTCTTTATGAAGCTTGGAATCTCTTCTTTTAAATGAAGTAATTTATATAAAAAACAAATGTTTTCAACTCATGTAATCCGTTTGAAAGCAAGGAGAGGTACCGTTTTTCCTTCTGCCTCATTATCTCTATAATAAGCTGCGGCCGCCCCGCCCCCGGCGCTATTCACATGGTAAATAGTTTAGGTGATCTAGTATGCATCGCATACACCCCCCGATCAATGCCATAAAAACACAGTTTCTTCATCAGACTTACTGATAGTTCATCGCGTTTTGAGTATGGCACGCTTCCCCGGTAAAGACGCCCTTCAGATGATTCTGGACAGCGAGGAAGAATGCACCTTTTCCTCAGAGGAAGATTGTAACTCAGACGACGAACGGCAGCATTTTGAAGAGCGAATTGATCCCGCCGAGGACACAATTTCGGAGTAAGTTTTACTTAAAAGTCTTTTGTCCTTTATTTTTCGTGTTCGCATTTATGAGGAAAAAACAATATTACGTGACAGTTCTCCATTATGGACACGAGCGCTCTGAAAGCAGCACTAAAAGACTTTCAAACTTTCACAGAGACCTCAAAACAGAAAGTACAAATCCTTTCTTTAAAACGAATTTCGTTTTGTATTAATTGTATCTTAATTTTTCATTCATTTCATTAACAAATTTCCGGGATTTAATACATAAAAAGTAAATATAGGCTAGCAATCACAACATAAGGTGCTTGAACTGGAGATCATCATTAACCAGACCGTAGCCTACTCGCCTCACATGTCTAAAAAATGTGAAATATATTTACAGAAAGCTGGTTCTAAACAAAACCATCCAAAACAAAAAACTATGTAGCCTAATAAATGTGCATTTCTCCGGTGCGTTCACTAGCCTACTGCGAAGATCGCGAGTCAATAGCCTATTGTCAACTTCATCTTTGCCAGAAGTTAATAAACAATTAAAATGTCTTATTGCAATTGCAATATTTTACATATTCATAATCATTACTTTTGGTGGATCTTTGAGGCAGCTTTTTAGGTTTATGGCGTTTTGGAAAAGAGCTCTTCATGTACAAACACCGTTTCACCAAGGCACAGCGGCCCTTCAGCACATCAGGTGTGAACTACTAAATATGCATGATCGTTTACGCCCCATCCGCATATTGGCTTTCCAAACTAAAAGTGTTTCACAAAACTTAAATCAATGTATCGTTTTATGTGAATGATTAGGCAGGATGATTTTCACATCATTTTGAAGAAATAACTCTAGGCGACTACATCCATTAGTCAAAAGTCTTATTGACACATATTTACTATGTGTTTTGTGGCCTTATTTCAGAAACTTTAGTTTTTAGTTTTTTCAATAACCATGCATAAACATTATTCTCTCAAAAATGAAAACATGTACATACACGTGGCTCACATATTATGGTAGCCCTGTTTGTGCTATATAGAGTGAATTTACACCTTTGCCATTAATATGTTTATAAGCAACTGAAAAAAGCACAAATGTCAGGGCATGTCAGAACATCTCAAGGGCCCCAAAAACAGCCCAGACCCCAGAGGGTTAACATTGATTTTCTCAGGTGTTCAAATACTTATTTGCAGCTGTATCATACAAATAAATAGTTAAAAAATCATACATTGTGATTTCTGGATTTTTTTTTTTTAGATTATGTCTCTCACAGTGGACATGCACATACGATGACAATTTCAGACCCCTCCATGATTTCTAAGTGGGAGAACTTGCAAAATAGCAGGGTGCTCAAATACTTATTTTCCTCACTGTATATAAAGAATGTGAAGACATCCTCAATCAAGTTAACAGTTATTGTTATAGGAATGGTTAACCTCGCCTGTTTGGCTTTGTTGTTCTGTTTTTTTTTTTTTTCTCTCGTTTTAATTGGGGGGTCAGTACATATATTTAGAGGTATGTATGCATATGTTCATTGGTATTTAAGAATATGCATGTATAAGAATACAGCTGTGCACGCTATGTAGCATTTATTGGATATGTATATATGCAGAATTTCTTTTCCTCCCTTCTGTTAATATTGTTTTTTACTTTCATTGTTAATCTTGTAAATCTAAATAATTAAAAAGAATTAAGAGTAAAGAAGATTTAAAAAAAGAAGAAAAGATATCTATGCCTGAATTTCATCCCCATTAGATGCAGATGTGCTCAAATGATTTCTCAGAGCTAACTTCAAATTTCTGAGCCAAACTTAAATTATTTTTAACCTGCTGGTCTCAAGATTTATTATGAACAATATACACCGATCAGGCATAACATTATGACCACCTTCCTAAAATTTTGTTGGTCCCCCTTTTGCTGCCAAAACAGCCCTGACCCGTCTAGGCATGGACTCCACTAGATTCCTGAAGGTGATCTGTGCTATCTGGCACTGAGATGTTCGCAGTAGATCCTTTAAGTCCTGTAAGTTGCGAGGTGTGGCCTCCATGGAACGGACTTGTTTGTTCAGCACATCCCACAGATGTTCGATTGGATTAAGATCTGGGAAATTTGGAGGCCAAGTCAACACATCAAACTCATTGTTGTGCTCCTCAAACCATTCCTGAACCATTTTTGCTTTGTGGCAGGGCGCATTATCCTGCTGAAAGAGGCCACAGCCACCAGGGAATATCGTTTCCATGAAAGGGTGTACATGGTCTGCAACAATGCTTAGGTAGGTGGTACGTGTCAAAGTAACATCCACATGGATGGCAGGACCAAAGGTTTCCCAGCAGAACATTGCCCAAAGCATCACACTGCATTCGCTGTGTATTCTGACACCTTTCTATCAGAACCAGCATTAATTTGAGCTACAGTAGATCGTCTCTTGGATCGGACCACACGGACCACCCTTCGCTCCCCACGTGCATCAATGAGACTTGGCCGCCCATGACCCTGTCGCCGGTTCGCCACTGTTCCTTCCTTGGACCTCTTTTTATAGGTACTGACCACTGCAGAGCTGGAACACCCCACAAGAGCTGCAGTTTTGTAGATGCTCTGACCCAGTCGTCTAGCCATCACAATTGTCAAACTCGCTCTCCCATTTTTCCTGCTTCTAACACATCAACTTTGAGGACAAAATGTTCACTTGCTGCCTAATATATCCCACCCAACAGGTGCCGTGATGAAGAGATAATCAGTGTTATTCACTTCACCTGTCAGTGGTTATGTTATACCTGGTCCTAACTATTCCTTCAAATTTTTGAAGCCTAACAAATTGTATTTTGTAAAATACTTTGGCTGAATTGTTCTTGTGCTGTTTATCTTTAAAATAAATGCCACTTGACTTAATTTCCACAATGTAATACATACACACTTGCACATTTTAAGTGTGATTTGCACATTAAAATCATTTTTGAGGCTGCTGTATGTACATTATAACAAGATAATCACATATGCATCACATATCAGACTATTCATTTTGTTTGTTCCATTCTGTGGTGGAAACATTTTAGATTTTTTTTGTTTGAACACTTGACTCGTTTGTAATGCTATGGCTTATTTCATAGCATGCATTTTATGTATAGTAAATAAACACAATAAAATTATATGTACATACTTTTTGGATTATTTTAAACAACATGATCCAAAAAGAAATCTAGAGCTAATAAGTCACAGAAACGCTTCAGTGTGCTAACTGAAATGAAAAAGACTGAAACTGAAACTAACATAAAATAAAACAAAGTGTACTGTAAGTTGAAGTAATAAAATAACAAAAATTAAAAAATTCTAAATATTAAATATTTATAAATGCTTTAAAAGTGTATAAATAATACTGAATAACACTGTGATTGACATGTTTATGGTGAGTGCTGAATTATTAACACACTCTGTATATGCTAACAATAAAGCATCATGACTTTTTTTTTTTTGCTATAATGATGTGCATGGATACAAAATATAAACAACACTGCATTTCTCTATATTTGATGCTTGAGGTGAACTAAAACAGATGGTTATTTTAATTCTGATCAGGTCTAATGTTGCCATAGGTGTTGAATCATTGTGTTCATCCATCATTTATGAAATTATGCCTGTAACAGCAGGTTTGAACATGAAACAGCATCGGGGAGCATCAAACTGACTCTCAACCCTCTGAAATGACTCTATATCTTTAAGTTTAATCCAGTGTCATTCCCACATTTACCGAAACAACGCTCGAATACACAAAATTATGTTCTCACTCCCAAGACAAGAAGCATTAATCTTGATTATAAAGCTAAGTGAAATGATGCTTTATTACAAGTTTTAGCAGATTTCTTCTCATTTGTGTGTCAGACGTGAATGAGTGTGTTTGTGTTAAGGTTAGGTTAGTTGGTGGACTTACACTTGCTGCCACCCGCAGTTTCATGCAGGTTCCATCTGGATCCCTGAACCAAAGACGCTCGACACGCTCCGAGCCAGACCACACCTGCAGACAAATAGACAGAGAGGTTGAGAATAGACACATATCCATCTATCAGATCTAGAAGCTCTTCGTTTCATCTCTACAGTTATTTATCTGTCGATTTCTCCATTCTTTCCATCATCATCCATTCAATTCAAATGCACATTGAAACACATACAGTATACAACAAGGGTTGGCAACAAGCAATAATAAATTTAATAAACCGCGCCCGCAGCCAGATTATTTTGATAGTGGCTGGTTCTGAAATGGATCTGTCATGACAGCAACAGTTACTCACAATCACATCGTCTTTAGTGATTTTGTATGAGAACGTTTTTGCAGCAATGGTTTATTTTGAGATGAATTGAGAGCTTTTAATTTGAAAAGTTCTGAAAGACATTCAGAAGAGTCTGTGGATTGCTTCGTTGCAGATAAGACACACCGGCTTTGCATTCACAAAACTAGATAGGATGAACGCATAGTTGTCTTTCCATTCTTCTTTGTATGCCCTATTTCCGCTGTCAACTTTCCTCTTTAGACTCTTTGATAGTGCTATTTTCTCTCACCAGCTAGCTTAAATGTTAACATCACTCTGCACATGACGTAATAGCGTACCTCCAGCATGCAAACAATAAAAAAATGCAGTTTAGTATGAGAGGATGCCAAGGAATAATTGTAAAAGTGTAAAAGTAGGCTACGTCAAATAATTATTACAATAAGTTAGACTCCATTGTGTAACAAGCAAATTCAAATGATACACATTTATTATTCACAATATGGAAAGAGGGAATAAAACATAGTTTGTTAGGAACATGACTCAAACATGCCATTAATGGGCTTATTCAAGTCCTCTTTTATTTTTTTTGCTATTTTCATCTATTCCGCATCTCCCACATGTACAGTGAGAAAAATAAGTATTTGAACACCCTGCTATTTTGCAAGTTCTCCCACTTGGAAATCATGGAGGGGTTTGAAATTGTCATCGTAGGTGCATGTCCACTGTGAGAGACATAATCTAAAAAAAGTTTTGAAAAAAAAAAGAAGTAGTTTTCAAAATCCAGAAATCACAATGTATGATTTTTTAACTATTTATTTGTATGATACAGCTGCAAATAAGTATTTGAACACCTGAGAAAATCAATGTTAATATTTGGTACAGTAGCCTTTGTTTGCAATTACAGAGGTCAAACGTTTCCTGTAGTTTTTCACCAGGTTTGCACACACTGCAGGAGGGATTTTGGCCCACTCCTCCACACAGATCTTCTCTAGATCAGTCAGGTTTCTGGGCTGTCGCTGAGAAACACGGAGTTTGAGCTCCCTCCAAAGATTCTCTATTGGGTTTAGGTCTGGAGACTGGCTAGGCCACGCCAGAACCTTGATATGCTTCTTACAGAGCCACTCCTTGGTTATCCTGGCTGTGTGCTTCGGGTCATTGTCATGTTGGAAGACCCAGCCTCGACCCATCTTCAATGCTCTAACTGAGGGAAGGAGGTTGTTCCCCAAAATCTCGCAATACATGGCCCCGGTCATCCTCTCCTTAATACAGTGCAGTCGCCCTGTCCCATGTGCAGAAAAACACCCCCAAAGCATGATGCTACCACCCCCATGCTTCACAGTAGGGATGGTGTTCTTGGGATGGTACTCATCATTCTTCTTCCTCCAAACACGTTTAGTGGAATTATGACCAAAAAGTTCTATTTTGGTCTCATCTGACCACATGACTTTCTCCCATGACTCCTCTGGATCATCCAAATGGTCATTGGCAAACTTAAGACGGGCCTTGACATGTGCTGGTTTAAGCAGGGGAACCTTCCGTGCCATGCATGATTTCAAACCATGACGTCTTAGTGTATTACCAACAGTAACCTTGGAAACAGTGGTCCCAGCTCTTTTCAGGTCATTGACCAGCTCCTCCCGTGTAGTTCTGGGCTGATTTCTCACCTTTCTTAGGATCATTGAGACCCCACGAGGTGAGATCTTGCATGGAGCCCCAGTCCGAGGGAGATTGACAGTCATGTTTAGCTTCTTCCATTTTCTAATGATTGCTCCAACAGTGGACCTTTTTTCACCAAGCTGCTTGGCAATTTCCCCGTAGCCCTTTCCAGCCTTGTGGAGGTGTACAATTTTGTCTCTAGTGTCTTTGGACAGCTCTTTGGTCTTGGCCATGTTAGTAGTTGGATTCTTACTGATTGTATGGGGTGGACAGGTGTCTTTATGCAGCTAACGACCTCAAACAGGTGCATCTAATTTAGGATAATAAATGGAGTGGAGGTGGACATTTTAAAGGCAGACTAACAGGTCTTTGAGGGTCAGAATTCTAGCTGATAGACAGGTGTTCAAATACTTATTTGCAGCTGTATCATACAAATAAATAGTTAAAAAATCATATATTGTGATTTATGGTTTTTTTTTTTTTGATTATGTCTCTCACAGTGGACATGCACCTACGATGACAATTTCAGACCCCTCCATGATTTCCAAGTGGGAGAACTTGCAAAATAGCAGGGTGTTCAAATACTTATTTTCCTCACTGTATGTTTTAGCAAGGTGGTCTGTGTTGCAAGTTGGTGAATGAAGATACTTGCCAGGTTACGTGTCACTACTGCTTTATTAATTTATCCAGAGTAAAACCTGGAAACCTCCACACAAATGTGACTTTTTGTTAATTACTGTCCTACTACAGGATTAGCAGCAGAGTAACAGCTCACTACCAGTTACAAAATACACTGTAACAGTCTGTCACAGGCAATTCTAGTTGCATTTTTCATCAATGTATTAAATGATCCTTTGATTTATCTCTATGATCTGCTGCGACATTCAGATGGGAGGGTCAGAATTTTGCATAAACAACAGCATGGATTCATTTAGCCTTGTATCAATGGCATGTCCATCCTTTTATGACCACAGTGTACCCATCTTCAGATGTCTAATTCCAGCAGGATAAATATGCTCAAATCATCTCAAGCTGGTTTATTGAACAAGGCAATGAGTTCACTATACTCAAATGGCCTCCACCATCACCAGATCTCAATCCAATAGAGGATTCAAATCCAACAAATCTGGGGCAAATGGGGGCGCTAGAAACATGAAGTCGCTTGGGACCGATTCGACAAACGGTTCCTGTCAGAAAATAACTGTCTCTCCCCATGAGTCTTCCGTTTCTTCTAGAGCTCCATGCCCAACAGGAGAAGTCATGGAAGAAACCATGTTCAGCTCGAGTTTATACATTCTAGCATTCGAACTACGTGAATGTGGAGGGATTACGCAAGCGGGGATATGTGAGGATGCCCCCTGTTGAAGAGACGCTGGCGAGCTATCTCTCACAGGGTGAGGCATCTTCACATTTTAAATGACCTAATATAAATCATCTGTTGACTACACTCTAAAAATGTTGGCCTGAGCCTATTGGGTAATTTTTTGGTACTTTTTTGGGGTCGTTTTTGTGCTACCTAGTTGATGGGTTTTGTGGCTGGATCAATGTCAGTTCTCAACACGGCCAAAATTGTTTTAAGTATGTTTTTATTGTATCTTGTTCTAAACTTGTATCTAAACTTGTTACTGTGCTGTAGATAATTTTATTACACATATAGTAGGGCTGGAATCAAAACCGTAATTCAGAACCTCTAACCGATGTAATTTTCCCATGTCATTTATTTAGTTTTTTAAATCCTGTTAATACTTTCCCTTAAAAACATACTACTACGTGTGTAGTCACGTGACTCCACCCTGTCCAGTCAGCGGCATGGAAGTAACGTGGAGGCAAACTCAAACACGAGTCAACACACATTGCGTGAGCCTCGAAGCGAGATCACTTTCGCTTACATTTAACATTTACATTTAATCATTTAGCAGAAATGAAGATTCAAGCAATTTTACAGCATTCAAGAACAAAAATATGGAAAACATCTCATTTCAGTGCTCGCAAGCTGTTTTCTGTGACATAGAGAGCCGAGCCGCGTCATGTATCTGACAACGCACGAGCCCTGCAGCCAGATCACTTTCTCTTGCGTCTTCACTAAACGTTGTCTGTTTTAAGGCTTGGCAGTTCGAACATTCAAGCGATTTTAGACCATCGGATGTGTATCATTATATTGAACTACTGCGCTGATGCCTTGTGGCACACAAACATTCAAACAAACAGTAGCTTGCACACCACGTAAAGATCACCCGCACAGAGAAACATTCAGGAGCGCAGAAACACATTGTGAACTATCACTAAACTATCACCTGTGATTTATCACTAAAGTAGCTCAGAAACCCAACAGTTATAGCATAGACTTTTCTAATTTTGAAGTAACTACAACCCACAGCTTCACAATTAATAGAGAGATGGTATGACTAATTCACACACGCAATCGCGCTCTCATTAATGCATTCAAATAAATGTACTCTCACTGTGCTAATTTATCTGTATCTGGTTTATAACAAGCAGAAATCTGTAAGAAATGTTACGACACATAGATGAAATAACTGCTGAAAGTAAGCTGTCAATACCACTGGGGGCAGCGCCATGACATGTAGCTGTGCACAAGGCGCTTCAAGTTCGAGTTCCGGTTCAAGGTTTGGGCTTTCTCAAGCCATCGTCAAGGTATGTTTCCATCAATTATTTTAAAATCACAAAGATAAGAAATGCACTCTTTTATTAGGAAAAAATATCCCACCTTTAATAGTTGAACATATATATATATATATATATATATATATATATATATATATATATATATATAGTACAAACCTTGTCAGTAAACTATGAGGTTAAAAAAACAAACAAAATAATCATTCATTAATCGTAATCAAGGTAAAATGTTCAGGTCATATCATCCAGCCCTATACTGTAGTATATGATATTGGAGTTATTTTGACATTTAACCGCATAATACTTGTTTCTGTACATTCAGTTACCTTAAGATGACTGTTATAGTTTACTTTATTGTTATCATTTTCGTTTGTGTAATACTTTACATAGATTAATTTGTTTCCCTCCCCAGTTCATCGACTGGGGGCTGAAGTAGGGTGGAGCTCCCTGGCACGGACTGACATGAGTTGAAGCAATCTTGGGTAGTAAAAAATGAAAGAAGCAGATTATGCTCCTTTTGTATGGATAAGCCCCATCCTAACAGACTACTCGAATGTTGGATCAGGGCTTGACAAATGGAATGATTTGATTACAATAAGAACAGTGACCCATTATCTGTTGTGTTTAGGTCTGGATATTATATATAGAGTTGCTGCCAGCAATTTCATATTTCAACTTGCCTGAGAAATAAATAAAATAGGCTGATGGATGTGGTGTTTTCGACTTAGCTGAGGCTATGTCTATAGTAGAGGCCTACACGGAGCACCCGAGACCCGAGGACCCGGGACCCGTACGGGTTTGGGTCTATATTTTAAATGGTCAGCCGGGTCCGGGTCGGGTCTCAATCTATTACTTCGGGTCCCGGGTCTGTTTAACATTGTGTGTAATATAACCGAGTCGATCGGACTCTGAGAACACCCGGCCGTGATCAGAGTCAGTCGGCACTGCTTTTGTGTTTTTTTGTAACTTGCAACTTGTAAAATTAGGATACAAAAAGTGTGAGCCAGGAAATAAGGTTTAAAAAAACACAAATTGCGCTAAAAAGCTCTTCAGGTTGCTCCAGGCAGCTAATGCAAATGTGCAGTCTCAAGCACGTCATGTTTCTATGACAACCAGAGCGGGACTTATTCCGCCAAGCCGCACTTTACACTTCTCCAAACACTTCCTTACTACTCTCCCATTTTTATAATAATATGAATGAACCGTCTTGTTTAATCTTAAAGTTTTGGTGGTCAGACTCGGTGCAGAAAGCACAGAGATGATAGCAAATAAATAATGCTAACGTCAGCGGCCATGGCACTGAACGAAATGCAAATCTGCAAAGTCACATTTGTCATCCATCACCGTGACATCAAGTGGACTTTTGAAGCTGAAATAATGAGTGGATTAAGCTTGGAATAACGAGAGGAATAACATGGATAGAACTGTCTTGTCGAGGATTGTAGTGCATCACAGTCTGTCAGGTAACTTACAAGGAAGGGAGACGACGGCTAATGTTACTAAAATTAGGTTTTATTTTATTTTTAATATTTTATTAATTTAAGTTTTATTTTTCGCAACTTGTGTGGAATATGTGACAATCGTTTATAGCATTTCTCAGATCTACATGGGTCCGAGTCCAGCTTTTGAAATAATAGACGGGTCCGGGTCGGTTCGGTGTAGCACATTACGGGTCTCTTCGGGTTCGGGCAAGAATTTTGGACCCGTGTCTGGTAGCTGAGCACGGAAGAATGGAGCTGAAGGGTTCTATTAACACCTGTAGCACTGAGCTAGTTGAGAACAGCAGCGCAATGTCACAGGAGGTGCCCGCTTGGTTGCTGATGCATAGGGTGCTCTGGGTTGGGGCCCGTTGAGCCCTTCAATGCCTACGACAGGATCATACTTGTGTAACAACTTTTTTAGCACACAGGCAGGCATTGGTCAGCATGGCGTAGTGGGTATTAACGTCTCCATAGTGTCAGCATCTGATGTAAAATAGAGTTCTCTCGAAAGGGAAAGTCATAGGGTTACATATCGTCGCTGTCTGGCGGAATCCTCGTATCTCCAAAACCATTATTTTTCAGGAAATTTAAAAAACTGCATATTTTTTTAATTATTAAACATTGTATCGTTAAAGTTGGTATTATAACTTATATTGCTATCATATACTGTTGTATACCAACATTAACACAACATTTCCCCAAAATCATGTTTAATCGGAGATACGAGATTTATGACTTGGGAGCAGGGAGATACGAGGTTACGCTGTCATTGATTAGAATGGTACGGACACAGACGTCGCTGCTGCCAGCAGTGTTCATCAAAGTCTGCGGTCACGATGAGCCTTTTGACAAGAGATAAGGCTTTAAGAGCTATTCATATCTAATGATTGTGGTTACACAATCTTCCTAAACTCTATTTTAAAGGTTTAAGAGCTATACTTGAAGCAGAACAAAAAACGATGAGGTAACTAGGCTGTCTAATAGGCGGAAATTTGCCTAATCTGCACGCAAATTTACCGTGGCTCACAGGCTTCCTTCTGCACCAAAGCATTACAGCAATCGATTTTTAACAAAACAAGCCTACTCAAATGTATCTAACCTAACTATTTTCACTCGTTATTGTCTAAAAAAACAGACAGAGTTATGCAATGATAGGCTTACTGGCGCCAGTAACGTTAGACAGACCCTTTTTCTCCCATAAATAAAACCTGCTACTTGGGGTATTTTACATGCACAGTGCCAACTTCGAGTCAGTAAAATAATAATAAAAACAATAATTTAATGCTGGTATCCAAAACATTTATTTCAATTCAAGTATTATATTAGATACATTTTAAAACAATGCACACGTATAATACGCCTAGTAATAATAAGCCTATAATACGTAGACATTTAAAATACATCAATAACTGATATCATAGTTTAACACAGATAAAATCAGAGTTAAGGCTTGCTTTACGTGTTGCTCGACGAGGATTTCTTATCGTTGCGACGTTCAATCCTGAGGAGACAAAATGCCGGATTATGCCGCGTAAGCTCCCGCCGCGGAGTGAAGAAGAGGTGGAGTTACGAGGATTCTCAGACAGTTGAAGTGTCCAATGGAGTTACGAGATTTGCTCTCAAGCTATTTTCAACACTTTAGATTGGTTAAAAATGTGTAAAAATAACAGAACCACGTGGGGACTGACCAATAGCATCGATTTGTGAAAAAATATGAAATTGACCAAATTTGGACATACGAGGTTTCCGCCCGACAGCGACGATATGCAACCTCAGTTCCCTAAGAAGGGAATGAGATGCTGCGTTGCGTTGCCATGCTTTGCGCATACCTACATGTGATCCTTTAGACAAATTGAAACTGATGATGTGTTTGCAGGTGCACTATTTATATGCTCAGGTGCTTCACGTGATGTCATCGCAATGTGTCTGCCTACCACTTACTGCCTATTAGCATATCTGAATTTCATCTCCAGAGGCATCCTCTGTGCTTGATACACAATTAGACGAATGATGGAGTTGTTTTTTCTGTATCAATTCCAGCGCAATTCAAGTCCTCATCCTTTTGAAGTGCATGCAAAGTGGATTGCGGAAAACAGAATCTTCTCAACATATCGAACAGACCAACGAAACTTTTTCAGGCTTCAGCTACCACTACAATGTTTGAGGTTGGGTCAACATAAACGTCATTCGCAGGCAGCTAATAAAGACCATAGGCTAGCATTATGCACATTTGTTACATTGTTATGTAGGTACAGTATGTAACAAGAAGTGATACTGGAATTGCTGATGAAGCAGATTTTATTTGTTGTGCAAATTAATCTTTATAACTTTGCAGATTTTATACATTCACAAACAGCTATTTTCCTGCATGAAAGGTAATATTCGAAAAAGCATAATAGTGGCACTTTAAATGTTACTAATTCTTTCAGAATGTTCAGACAACATTCAAAAATAATGTTCCCATAATGTTTGAAGAATGATCAAATTGAATGTTTATATGACTAATATTAATATTTTTTGCAAAACTGAACATTTTGAACATTCAAATAATAACTTTAAGAATAAATAAGAATAAACTGTGGTAGACTTTTCTTTTTTCGCACCTGACTTAAGTCTACCTGGGTCTCGTCTACAATCGACGTCCCCGAATGTCTACAGTCGACGTTAGTTTCCTGTATCTGGGTCTCGTCTACAATCGACGTCCCCGAACGTCTACAGTTGACGTTGGTTTATCTGGGTCTCGTCTACAATCGATGTCCCCTTTCAATAATATTTATACTCTAGCGCGTCTCCTCATCTACGTCGGCCGAGTCTCCTAACCCTAACTTGCTCCCCTAACTAACTTGCTGTGCAGCATTAACTAGACAGACTCCAGACAATGCCTTTGAATATGCTTTTATGCTGGAGGATCTCAGACAAATTTCAGAGAGAATCCCACCCGCAAAAGGAATACAACAGTTTTTATAGAATAGGAGTATGGCGAAAATGACATGATACATTACATAATTTCCCAACAATTTGATTAGTTCTTCATAGGCAAACCCTTCTGTTATTAGGTAGAAGCAAACTCTGTTTTCTTGATTACTTCATTGTTAATCACAAGTTTTCAAACCAAGACATCTGTCTAGTTTCATTTCCCCTATTTGTTATTTTTACACTCACACACTCAAAGTCACGAGTTTTCAACCAAAGGTTTTGGATGCATTTAAGATTCAAAAGCATATGAATGTTGTTCCTGCAAGACAAATAAATGTTAGTTATGATTAATTAAAAAATCCATCACAAAACTTATTTTTACACCTGTTTCACACATACGCCGTTTGCAGTGCGTATGTGGTGTGTATTTTTTTCCGTCCCCATGTTAACAGGTTAGAGCTTTCACACTGCACGTGGATGCGGTCCGGCGATCCGTTTCATGAGCGGTGCGTATACAGCAGTGCAACGATCGTTTCCGCACCAAGTCTATTTTTGCTGTGCTGCACGTGCTGAATTAAAGTGACAGCGCATTTAATTAAATAAAATGTAGTAATCTCACCACAAATGCATTTAATTAAATACTACTATTTTTCACAGTCATCTTTTTACTTTAAGACCGGGGTAAAGCAAGGAAAACTACAATTTACTTCAACAAGGCGACATAATGAACGACACTCGTTTCATTCGTAGAGGTGGAAAAACAAGTTATTTGTGTCATGCAAGATTTATTGTATAAAGATTTAAATTATGCAAAAGAAAAGGTATGAATCTGTTGTTTTTGTCAATTTTAAGTTTTAAAGGGGTGTTGATTATGATTTCACTTTTTTAACTTTAGTTAGTGTGTAATATTGCTGTTTGAGCATAAACAACATCTGCAAAGTTACAATGCTCAAAGTTCAAAGCAAAGGGAGAAATTTGCTTTTAAAGAAATCGCTTTTTAAGGACTACAACAAACGGCTGGTTGGGACTACACAACATTCATCCCGGGTTAGTGACATCACCAACCCTAAAATGTACATAAACCTCGCCCACGGAACACGATTTATAGATTATCAAGACAGAATATGATAATCAATGACTAGAAGATAACTACACATAAGCTACATAAATTCATCAACTAACCATTCAGAAACGTCCTGTTGCATTCTACATGTTGTCACCTTTTCTTGAGTCTCTCCATCATTGTCTGAATCCGGTTTGAACATAAAAGGCTAAAGGTTTTTGAAATTTTCAGTGCATGTCTGTGTGAGTGCAAGCTGTTGAAGTTCTGCCCTCTGTGCTGGGAGCAGCAGCTCATTTGCATTTAAAGGAACAGGCACAAAACGGTGTGTTTTTGCTCACCCTTAAAAATTGACAATTTTAACATGCTATATAAAAATATCTGTGGGGTATTTTGAGGTAAAACTTCACATACACACTCTGGGGACATCAAAGACTTATTTTACATCTTGTGAAAAGGGCATTATACCACCCCTTTAATTTAAAATTTATGCGATTTTAATATAAGTACATGGTTAAATATTTTACCACTTGCTTGAGCAACTTAATATACAATCTATATAGAAGTTACACATTGAATAATACGTTGTTTAAATTGTGTTTAAACATGAATACGTCTATTAAAAAGTGTATATGTGTACAAAGAGAATCGCAATGCTGACAAAACTTTTTTAAAATAAAAGTTGCTGATAACTTCTGGTTTTGAAATACAAATAGTGAGTAAATGTGTTTGTGGTGCAGCCGCGGATCAGTTACGCACTGCAAACACAGCATATGTGAAAGCACTATAGCGCGTGCTGCTCCTGTACCGCATACGCACTGCAACACGCACCGCATACGCACTGCAAACGGAGTATGTGTGAAATGGGCGTTACAGTTTAAGTATTTAAAGTGTAGTAAATCTCTATTTATTTTGGAGTTGAAAATATTTATTTTCCCCAAGCTATGCCCATGGTACAAAATTTCCAGTTTTAGATGCATTTGGATTTCAGTCTTACCGTTCATGAAACCCTCGTCATCTGAGCTGTCTCCGGCCAGAGGATTGAAAGAATAAAACTCCTCAGAATTTCACCTGGAAGACAAAAACAACAGAAACATGTAACATTTTAGAAGTCATACTATTTGCTCCCCAGTATTTCTGTATGAATTTATATTTCTGTTTATATTGTGCTGACTTTATTATATGCCTTGACATAGCTTTGGACCTGTATGTGTTGTGGTCCAGTGGCAAGTGTTCAGCACTAAATGCTTGTGTAACAGAGTCCAAAAACTTGTTACCTCTTATGATAAATTATCCACTAAGGTAATAGTTGTTAGTCAATTTCCACCACGGAATAAAAAAGGGGGAACAAATTATCAGCGAGTTATCTCTCAGTTCTCATTTTATTTCTCACAGTTCCCAGTTTCTATCTCTATCTAGTTTTGAGTAAACATCTCACTTTTTTTCTCTGCATTCTGAGTTTACATCTCTTTTAAAGAACGCCTAATTTTGTGTACAAAAGGTTCAGTCTTTATCACAAAATGCATATATTATTCAAAAAAATGTTTGGTACATTCCTTTTCGTATTTATATTAATGCACAAGTATTACAGGTATTGCATTCACAAAATTAATATTGCATGCACAAAATGCATTTCATGATCCAGACAGACCCTTTGTCCACAAAATTAGGCAGGTCATATTTATTCATAAAGATACTGAATATAATCAATTTGAATTTTAAAATATGTCCTCAGAAATGTGCGCTGTTTTTGGTGGGTAGGTTATAAGGAGTCAATTACAGCAGTTTCTGACTGTACAAAATTTACATTTTCAGAGACTGCACAAACACATGTATTACACATTTCACACTCACAAAAATCAATTGGTTTGATTTTAATCACTTTAGTAAGATAATCGCTCTTACAGTTCAGCTTGTTAACTGTCAGTGTTCCGGTAACAGCAACATGGTAACACACTTCTTTATGGCCTTTTTTCATCATAAATTAGGCATAATTCGAAAGCTTTAACACTCAATTCAAAATTCTGCTTTTAAATTGGACATTGCATAATGGAAATCGTACTTTAAACCTTTTTAGTGGACTCAACTTTTGCAATATCAACTTTTGCAAAATTGGGAACACAACTTGGTTAGACTAGGCTTTGATTTTTTAGTAAATGTAGAGTCCAAATGTTTTTGACACTATCATTTTTTGAAGTGCAATAATCTGCTGAGTGACTTCTTTAAAAAGAGACCAACTTTAGGTCTGTATTTCAAAGCAATCATTAATTACACACCTTTTTTTTAATTTTTTTTTAGACTTGCTGGTGTGCTGTTGCATAAACTTATTCTGCCAATGAGTTTTCGGCCACTGTTTAAACAGACTGTAATGTCCATCCTTCACAGCTTCATTTTAATTCATATCATATTAAATGTGCTGTCTAGCCTGACTAAGATCCATTTCATATGTAAACGGCAATTTGTGATCAGGGGCTCGTTCTTCGTACGTTGCTTATTACATCCGAGATCAAATGACACATCCAAGATGATATCATCGTGCTAATCATGATCCGGCTAATTGGGTTCTTCGAACACACCTGTTGTTTATGATTAGTATCGCTGGATTGAGTTATCTGAGATAACTGCGCGTTCATGCGCTGGTTTAAAAGGGGATATGTATCGATAGTAGAAACATTGATCAGCAACGCTGCTATTGGCTGTTCAGCGTGGCCAAAGAGCGCGCACAGTTTTTCTCCTCAGCAAAGCAAGAACTAATAGTCGAAGTTTATTCGGAATTTTAATGTTTAATCAAAACGCCAGGGAACACCTCAAAGTCTACAAAAGCCAGGAGAGAGGGCTGGCAAAAAGTAGCAGACAATTTAAATCCGTTAGAAGTGGCCATGTTAGATGTTTTTATCTCTTATTAGCCTTATTTGTATTTTAATAATTGCATAATTACTTTGTTCATTGTAATGTTAGAGTCACCACACTAGAACATGGGAACAAATAAAAGTGAAGAACAAAAAATTCTACATAATGGTAATTTTTAGTTAAATTATAGTCTCTTCTCTTCTATAAAAGGCACTGTTAAATAAACGGTTGTCTGTTTATAAAAGCAACCAAGAAAAAGGCTGAGAAAAAAAGAAAGAAAAGATCTTAGTAGCCTACACTGTAAAATAATTTTTGCTGCATTAAATTAAGGCCTTATAGTCATTTCAACTGTTAAATCTTGAGTAATGATGAATTGCTTTGACTTGTGAAAGTGAAAACTGATAAACTTATGTTAATGTAAAAATATTTTGCCATGAGTTATTGATCACATGTTTCCCAAGTGTAGTTCATTGTAATGACATTGTGTTTTCCTCTTTTGTGCAATTTTACATAATACACCAACACTTGTATCTGTTCCCAAGAAAGTGGCTGAAATATGTGCAGTAAGTGGACATTTTCTAACTTTCCAAAAGAAAGAAAGTATAAGACTCTGTAATGTCCATTTGTTTCCATTGCACTGGACAGTGAATAAACCCTCTCAGATAACTGTCATATGGAGGAACTAGCCTACCTGCAAGTGCATAAATAACTTTACTTAATTTATACTTGTATGCTTTATGGCTGCAATATAAGTTGCAGGATTCCACATCAACAGAAAGGCCTACAGAAGAGTCTGCACAGACAGATGAGACATAGGCCTACAGGTGGGCAGTGTATGGACAACTTTTCCTTTTTATTTGTTGAATGAGGCATGTGTCTAATATCTCTTGTTGCAGGCACTTGACCACTGGCTTTTCTTTACAAAGAACAATTGAAATAAAACTCAAGGAACTAAGCATTTGTCTTTTATTAAACATTTAATGAAAAGTGTTTTTTTTTTTTTTTTTTGGCAGTGTTGTGTAATATGGCACATGCAACAATGTCACAGGCCCTGTCAGGTGTGCAACCCTCAGACTTTTCACACTGAAATCTTCCCTTTAGTTAGCCAAAGTTCATTTCATTGTGTGCCCTTGTTCAATGAGCTAGAGCTGCATTGTAACTGGTTTGGGTCAGGGAATGGGGTCATAAAACACCTGTCTGCAGGCAGGAACATGTCATAATCACCTATGAAAAAATGCAGTTCTGTTAGGATCAGCATAAGTGTGTGTAATACAGTGAGCTTGATATTTAATTGTGGAACTTTCCTTACAAATAATGTGCATAAATGTGAATCTCTGAAAATTCTTAAGTCATGCACAGATCCTGGCCATTTTGCTTTCACATTTGTGATATGGAAGATTTGTCAACTGCCTTTTTTTTTTTTTTTTGATATATTATTAATCTGGAATATTAAGAATCACAATAGTAACTGGGCTGCACATTTACATTGTGAACCCCCTTTCTGTTCACATAATCCCCTTCATTGAGGCCTTGATGGCAGTCTGGTCTAGCCTATAAGCCTGAGTGACATATATACTGTAATCAGCATGGTCATGATTGCATGATCTTCATAAAAAAATATGATAGCCTAAAAAAAATAAAAAAATAAAACTGCTTAAAAAAAACTGCTTTACAACATTGGGTCTTAAGTGGCTTGGAAATGCCACAAAAAAAACTAAAAGAAAAAATTAAAACTGTTTTTTAAACCTAAATCGCCAGGTAAACTCCGAATGACACGACAGACTGCACTTTCCATAAAGTTCTCCACATCTCCAATAGTGTAAAGGAAAGAGCCACTCGCAAATAATAGGGTACAGTTTGTGCTGTAGCCTAGTTAAAGCCTGACTCCGACAAGTCGAAAATAAATGTGCGTTTCCAACAAATTAATAATGTAAACGACAATCTCACGAGTCACGAGAAAAAAATATATCTCTCAGAAAGTGCACTACCGCGCTTCCCGTATCAGCTCCGCTTATGAAGCCGGGATCTAATCTTGTTTACATGAAATAAGCCTGCTCCCGAGCAGGTTTAAGCTTGCGCACCTGTTGCTATGACAGCAAGTCCAGGATGAGCTTCGAAGAACCAAACAATCCAAGATCATGCCAAATCGTCAACAATCAAATCCAGCTAACTGAGTTAGCGACGTACGAAGAACGGGCCCCAGGTGTAAATAGGGCCTTTGTGTACATCATTACAGTAGATTGTCTAGCCATGTGACAGCTGATGATTGACTGGGTGATTGATTGACTGATTAGATTTGAGAGCTCCACACATTGTCAGACCTGAGCAATTAGTCTCCAAGGAAAATCAGATAAAAAAGCATTAAACAAAGTCCTTTCTACACTCTCAGTTTGTCCCTGGAGCTTAGTGTTTTATTTAGCTTCACTGCTAATTATGCAGACGGATATGTTTACTCTTCAGATCAAAGTTTCTTCCCTCTGTATTATTTACAGTTCTAAACAGTCCTTTCATTAGTATGGCAAACAAAGACTTTAGCACCTCCCCCTTAGAAAACTCATTAATTAGTGTGCATAATTAGTTAAGTGGTTTAGAGTTAAAACCGCTGTGCTAACGGACTCCTTTCTAAAGTAATTCCACCTCAGATATGGAGGACCTGCAGTCACGTCAGTGGCCTCAATCTTTGAAATGAGTAAATATGCACATCTTACTGAAGAAGGACAGATATTCTGCTGTATTATTCTGTCTTTAGAAAAAAATATATATCAGGCAAAATTCTGAATTCAATATTTGGCTCCCTACATAAGTGTGAGTCTGAATTGAATTGGTATTGCCACACTTGATGTTGAACTAATACAAAATTAAATATGAGTTGAAAATTTCTAAACACAAATGTACACAACACAAATACAACTACAATACAGCATCCTGCACAATGTCCATTACATTGTTTACAGATAACAAAACAAACTATACAAATAATACCTAACTATACAAATAAACAATTCAGTTAGGTCACACTTTACAGTATATTAAAGTTCAAAAAAAAAAAAAAAAAAATCCCATGATTTACTCACCCTCAAGCCATTCTAGGTGTAAATGACTATCTTCTTTCAGACAAACACAATCAGGAGTTATATAAAAAAAATACCATTGCTCTTCCAAGCTTTATAATGGTGGTGAATGGCGGTCCTGATTTGAAGTCCAAAAAATTGCATCCATCCATCATAAAATTAATCCATACGACTCCAGGGGGTTAATAAAGGCCTTCTGAAGCAAAACGATGGGTTTTTGTAAGAAAAATATCCATATTTAAAACTTTAAAATATAAAATAACTAGCTTCTGGCAGACTTATACGCAAGTTGACTTATGCCAAAAGAGTAACACTTGATGCAATATATGACGTAGGATGTAGGAGTAGCGTAAGCTTTGACGCCTCTCGCAGTTCAAACAAATAGGGCTGGGCAACAAACTCAAGCTCCTCTTCTCTTTTATCGAAATCCTCCAACATTTCTCTTTAAAAATTCTCGTTTTAGACTTCTAATTCGTGACCGGTGTTTTGTTTTGCTCTATCCTCTGCGCTTCCGCGTTTGTCAATCAATGCGTACGGTCGTCTGTCGGAAACTAGTTTTTTTAGTTTATAAAGTTTTAAATAAATATATATATATATATATATATATATATATATATATATATATATATATATATATATATATATATATATATATATATATATATATATGGTGGTGAATGGCGGTCCCGATTTGAAGTCCAAAAAATTGCAGCCATCCATCATAAAATTAATCCATACGACTCCAGGGGGTTAATAAAGGCCTTCTGAAGCAAAACGATGGGTTTTTGTAAGAAAAATATCCATATTTAAAACTTTAAAATATAAAATAACTAGCTTCCGGTAGACTTATACGCAAGTTGACTTACGCCAAAAGAGTAACACTTGATGCAATATATGACGTAGGATATAGGAGTAGCGTAAGCTTAAACCGAATCGATGTGTTTGTGTAAGAAATATATATATATATATATATATATATATATATATATATATATATATATATTTTTTTTTTTTTTCTTTTTTTTTTTCTTACACAAACACATCGATTCGCTTCAGAAATACTTTATTAACCGCCCGGAGCCGTGTGGATTACATTTATGATGGATGGATGCACTTTTTTGGGCTTCAAAATCTCATCCTCCATTCACTGCCATTAAAAAGCTTGGAAGAGCCAGGACATTTTTTTTATATATAAATCTCTTATTCTATTTGTCTATAATATACACCTAGGATGGCTTGAGGGTGAGTAAATCATGGGGTAATTATCAAATACACTTATGTTTTGCTGCAGTAGATTTAGGGCTAATGTACTATCAACAGTGTAATAGCATACGTAGTTACATGCAAATGCTTTAAATTGAATTACAATGTACCAACATGTATGAACATAATATATGTGCATTATAAATAAGTATATTATATAATTTTTACACATTTATGAAATATACACTTTTTTTGTATACACATTTTTTTTCCCTCAAAATACAATGATGCAATGAAAACTAATGCCATGCAGACAAATGATATCATCCAAAGTGAGCACGAGGAAGGACAGAGAAGAGCAAAGGAACTAATACTGAGCCTTGTGGCATACCACAATTTACCACTGTAAAATTAGGTTGTTGTTGTTTTTTTTGTTGTTGTTTTTTTTAAGACAAATAAAGTGGTATCTATTTGAAATCTGAGATTTGAAACCAGACATATTTGACATCTGTGCAAATAGACGTGCATCAAAGGTCAGTGAATGGTCAGGACATTTTAACACAATTTTATAGATATAGTAGTAGAGAATGTTACATGTTCTTGTTAATTTTGTTCAATGCTCATTTTCTTCTTTAACTACTATTATTCAATTACCATTATATTACCATCTAAAACATCATTGTAGCATAGTACTGCCTCGGTACGCTTCTTATTTGACAAGAAGTTTTGAGAAGTGTAATAAGTGCTGTGTCATGTGAACAAGTCTTTCAGAGATGCTTGTCTTTGACCAAAAATATATCATCATCTGGTTGGTTTTTGTAACCACTCACTTTTTGTGTAATGCAGCACATAGAGAGGTATTTTAATTCACAACAACCAAACGGTTGCAGAATCACCGGCTGTTTTTTTCTTTCTTCTTCTCCTTCTTCTTCAGATCTCTGTGCTGAGCGGAAACTCTTTGATGGCGAATCATTTCTGTCCTCAAACACTTCACTTTTGTGTGCTAATTTTGGCTCTGCTGCTAATTAACAGCTCTATGCTGAAGAGTTTGAGCATGCAGCCGCACAAACTGTTCCCCGCTGTGCGCGCATGTGTGTACCTGCCCGCGCATGCACACACACACACACACGCACGCACAGGTTTGACACCATTCTGTCAGAATGCTGTGAGAGCAGAGCTCACTGTTTCTCAAAGAAGCAGAGCACAAACGAACAACAGGAAACAGTTTCTATCACTGAATCATTTGAAACTGTCTCTCTCTCTCTTCATGTCTGTCTGTAGAAACAGCTGTCTGAGTGTCGTACGGCTGTCTGGTCCCTGCCATGATGCTTCTTGACTGTTGAAAAGCTGTAAGTTAATTAAGATGTTCTGTATTAATTCAGACATAAGCACAGTGTCATTATTCACTGGAGACGCGTTATACATTTACACATTACTCGGATGTCTCCTTAATTTAACTACATTTTAGTGTGCGAGAGTTTGGCTCATGGCTGCCAACTCACTGTGTCTAAATTTAGTAGAGTGTGTTTGGAGTCTGTTGGTTGTTTGTTTGAGATGATATTGACAGCAGGTGACAGTAAGCTTGTGGGACGATCTCACGGGACTCAAAGTGACACGTACGAATGCTGATACGTTAAAGCTTCAATCACTGCTGAGATTTCACACTATCTATCCATCTGTCTGATGTTCTATCTATCTATATGTCTATCTATCTATCTATCTATCTATCTATCTATCTATCTATCTATCTATCTATCTATCTATCTATCTATCTATCTATCTATCTATTTTCATGGATAAATGGGGTAAAATCAGTAGAAGGGCATTTTTAGGTCATGCAAATGTAGTAGAGCTCCACTATGGCAATACACACACACAGCTCATTGTAAGTGAATTAATTTGGTGATCTCTCGCTGTGTTTAAGTGGGCCAGACAGCAGGGGATGAGAAAAGAGCAATATTCATAAATCTACCACAGAAAGAAAGGCAGAGAGAGAGAGACAGCTGGAGGAAATATGGCCAAAAATGGAAATAATGGTCTACATAAAAAAGAGGAAAAAGATGAATTAAAGAGCAGAGCGTGTGAAAGAGCAGATGAAACAAGAGAATAAAGAGGCTGTGTGAGAGATTCACAGATGCGCCACTAGTGTGTGCTGTTCAACTAGTAATGACACACATTCACACAGACCCTGACATAAACACACACACACACACTCTCACACGTGCACTCACACGCGCACTCACACGCATACGCACACACACACACGCACACACACACACACACACACTGCTGTGACCCCAAGATCATTATGGGAATTGTAGTTCTTACACAATGAACTGAGCTGATCATCTGTCTCTCTGTTACTGATAAGAACTGCAAGATTACATCATCAAATAAACCAACAAAAAAGTATTGCTAAAAACACATACACTGAAAACATCACAGACAGACAGATAGGACACAAGCTGAGAGACTGTGATTTGAAAGACAAATCGTTCTTGGAACAAACATCAAACCTGATCTGTATATATTGAATGACAACGCAAGAGGCTGTAACATGTCTCCGTTTGGCCTTCAGCAGCTCACTGTGTGTGTGTGTGTGTGTGTGTGTGTGTGTGTGTGTGTGTGTGTGTGTGTGTGTGTGTGTGTTATTTTCTTATTAATGCTCTATTTTGAGAGTGTAATATATTCAGCGTCTCCAGAGCTTTTCCTGTTTCCAGCAGAATTTGACTCAAGCACACCATTAACTTCCAGAGCTGTGACTCAATAACTAAACAACCACGCAGACAGTGTGTGCATTTGTGTGTGTGTCGTACATCAGACGAGCTGCAGTCATATCGCTGAAGGTTTGAAGATTTTGAAGTCATTTAAATAAAGCTCAAGTGTGCTCAGTTGTGTGACTTGAGGTGTGCTTGGTTGTAATGCAATTCAAATCACGACTATACGCACAAAATAATAAGCATGGACTTTAAACACGTCTAAAAATAGACAAGTGATTTCACTCCCTGTCTGTCGCACGCACGCTCCAGAGACAGTTCTCCAGCATACCGACAGAGACAGATTCTCAGTATAAAAACAAATTGAAATGATGAAAACTTTTTGAAATCACTTACGGTTTCATGGACAAATAAATGAGTGTTAAACGATCATACAGGATCATCAGAAACTCATTTAGTTCAGAGAGGATGTGTTTCCTTTCATTCACAATTTTCTCTCAGTTAAACTTCACTAATCAGTGCAGAAACTGGATCTGAAGAAAACATTTTTATACTTCACTCTCTCTGAAGAGTTTTATAGGTCATTATAATGAGCTTTCAAGTCCTTCCACAAAATGTCAAATTTAAAGACAAGAGCTCAAAAAAAAAATATCCAAAAGCCCTGTCCCATTCTGTAGGCCCAGTCTCCTCCATAAATGCATTGTATGTGCCACTCCCACACAAGTGTACATTGACATATAGGGCCCTATCTTACACCTGATGCAATGCAGCGCCAAGCGCAATGCAAGTGTTTTTTGCTAGTTTCAGTCCGACGCAGTTATCATTTTCACGTCCTGTGCCGCGTTGTTTAAATAGCAAATGCATTTGCGCCCATTTGTGCGGCCATGTGCGTGCTGGTCTGAAAACAAGGTGTGTTCTGGCGCATTGTTGGCACGTTGCTATTTTGAGGCAACATAAATAGACTGCGCCATTTACCAACTGAAACCTGGTCTAAAGTCAATGGCACAATTTTTTTTTTTCATTTAAAGAGCGCGTTAGTAATGTGCGCCTATAGGCGGGTCCACAACGCGCGTACACTCTGCTTATTAAACACACAGGGACGTACAGCAGCACACAAACATGCCAAATATTTAAAATAAAAGGATTACAATGTAAAAGATTATTATTGTGTACATAAAGATATGGTGGAATCCGGCTTGTCCCGTAGATGGTCCGCTTGCGCACTTTTACCTTGCGCACGAGCAGTTCCGTTTGCGCTCTGGAGACGGCTTCGGTCTTTCCACTATCAAATTATGTCATGTAAATAACAAATCTGCCATGGCGTGAGCGCAACTGGCATTTAAAGGGAATGGGAGATGAGACTCTGATTGGTTTAATGCATGTAAATCCCCAAACACACCCATTACTCATTAAGAGAATAGGGACAATCCTTTTAGACCATGCGCTTGGCGCGCCGACCATTTTTCCCATCGTTAAACTAGTAAAAGTGGATTCAGACACGCTCTAAGTGAACTATTTATTTATATAAAGTATTCATTTCTAATACAAGTGTATTATGCATACAGTGTTATGCTGTATTGCTGTATTTTCTGAAATTTATTTGTGGTTTCAGAACAGCTCGATATAAATAAAAAAAATCTTTAAAATGACAGCAAGTGTCTCTTTAGGCCATCAAAACTCAAATCAAAGTGAAGTGCTTTTGAACAGCAAATTACAGGAGATGCTGCCCTTAAACAGGGTCACTCATGCCATGTCACTGTATTTCTCTTCTTCTTCTGGAAACACGCAAATCATTTGATGGCACTCGTACAACACACAATCCATATGTCTGTGTTTTATTGCCTTTTAAATGAAACAAAATTTTCTAGTTTCTATACTATAGTATATATATATATATATATATATATATATATATATATATATATATATATATATATATATATATATATATATATTCATAAAATGCCAATGAACATTTTTTATTATATTCACACAATGAGTCTCATTTAGCATTGTGTTATTTGGCTCCGAAGCTCGGCAAGTTGTGCCATCAGTGTAAGTACTAGCAGCAGCTGGATAACTAGATAACCACTCAGGAGGAGAGGCCTTCAAAAGCAAAGTATTTTTTTTAACTTAAAGGAAAAGTTCACTTTTAAAATGAAAATTCTGTCATCATATAATCACCCTCATGTTGTTTCAAACCTGTATGAATTTCTTTCTTCTGCTGAACAGAAAGGAAGATATTTAGAAGAATATCAGTAACCAGGCAGTTTTTGGGTCCCATTGACTTCCATAGTAGGAAAAAAATATACTATGGAAGTCAATGGACAGGACCCCAGCGCCTTTGGCATGTCAATTGCCTCGAGTTGCTGGCTGTACGTCTCGCCCTGCACCGCTTCCATGCGCTGCTCAAGGGTCAGCACGTACTAGTCCGATCAGACAATACTGCGACAGTAGCGTACATCAACCATCAGGGTGGTTTACGCTCCCGCCGTATGTCGCAACTCGCTCGCCACCTCCTCATATGGAGTCAGAAGCATCTGAGGTCGCTTCGAGCCATTTATATCCCGGGAGACCTGAATCAGGCAGCCAACGAGCTGTCTCGGCTTCGGCCTCTCGCTGGAGAATGGAGACTCCATCCCCAGTCGGTCCAGCTGATTTGGGATCAGTTCGGGGACGCACAGGTAGACCTGTTTGCCTCCCGCGACTCATCCCACTGCAACCTGTATTATTCCCTGACCGAGGGCACGCTCGGCACGGATGCACTGGCGCACAGCTGGCCGCGGGGCCTACGCAAGTATGCGTTTCCCCCAGTGAGCCTTCTTGCGCAGACCTTGCGCAAGATCAGGGAGGACGAGGAGCAGGTCATTTTGGTTGCCTGGCCAATCCCTCTGAGGAAGGACCTCCTTTCTCAGGGACGGGGCACCCTTTGGCACCCTCGTCCCGATCTTTGGAACCTCCACGTGTGGCTCCTGGACGGGATGAGGCAGGTTTGAGTACCCTACCACCAGCGGTGGTGGCTACCATCACTTCCGCTAGAGCATCGTCCACGAGACATGCCTACGCGTTGAAGTGGAACCTCTTCGTCAACTGGTGTTCTTCTAAACATCAAGAACCCACGAAATGCCCGATCAGTGTCGTGCTTTCCTTCCTGCAAGAGGGGTTGGAGCGAAGGCTGTCTCCCTCCACCCTGAAAGTGTATGTTGCCGCCATTGCCGCACATCACGACGCAGTTGATGGTAAGTCTCTGGGAAAGCACGACCTGATCATCAGGTTCCTGAGGGGAGCGTGAAGACTGAATCCTCCTCGTCCTCCCCTCGTACCCTCTTGGGACCTCTCAGTGGTTCTAACTACCCTGCAGAGTGCTCCATTTGAGCCTTTGCAATCAGTAGAGCTTAAGTTCCTGTCTATGAAGACAGCACTCCTGGTTGCATTGGCCTCCATCAAGAAGGTAGGGGACCTGCAGGCATTTTCGGTTGACGAAGCGTGCCTGGAATTCGGGCCGGCTAACTCTCACGTGATCCTGAGACCCCGGCCTGGATACGTGCCCAAGGTTCCTACCACTCCCTTTCGAGACCAGGTGGTGAACCTGCAAGCGCTGCCCTTGGAGGAGGCAGACCCAGCCTTGGCACTGCTCTGCCCAGTACGCGCCCTTCGTGCTTACGTAGACAGAACGCGGTGTTTCAGGACCTCAGACCAGCTCTTTGTCTGTTATGGTGGGAAGCTGAAGGGAAAGGCTCTCTCAAAGCAAAGGTTATCTCACTGGATAGTGGATACCATTGCTTTGGCATACCAGCAGCAAGGTCGTCAATGCCCCCTTGGTGTGAAAGCCCACTCCACTCGTAGTGTGGCTTCCTCTTGGGCTCTAGCGCATGGCGCCTCGCTAACAGACATTTGTAGAGCTGCAGGCTGGGCGACACCAAACACATTCGCGAGATTCTATAATCTCCGAGTAGAGCCAGTTTCTTCCCATGTACTCGCTTCAACCAGCCGGTACTAGATTCTGCTCAGGTGTCTTCGCTTGCTCGCCATTCCTCTCCACGGACGGGATACGTGCGATTATCTTCTCAGGTGAGTCTGATAAGCTCTGAGTTTCCTCCAGCACTGGTTACGTCAACGCCTGAGTTATGCCAATCTGCCATAACGCAGCTTTTGCGCTTGACTAGGTGCCTCCATGTGCATGGTCCCCCCTCTGGGCGACCCCCACATGTGTATTCCACTGTAAGTCTCTTTTGAGCGTGTGTCTTTCCCTTGGCAAGCCACCTTGCCACCCCTGGGGTTTAAATATTCCACCTGCGGCTGGACACCTCAGTGATACTCCATATGCATCCCTCTGGATCATATGTGTCTCTCAAGTCCCCCCCTTAATGGTTGGGCGTAATTGCATATTTCTCCTGAGATATGCTTCCCAGTGTACTTTGGTATTCCTGTGTTAGGTAGGACTCCTTCGTTCGTGCTAGTCTCACAACAGGGAGCTCAGACTTACGCAGGGCACTGGATGACAGCCGAGGTGGCGTGATTAGACTGGAACCCCAATCGTCGTCATCCGACGTAACTCGGAGTGACCACGAAAGGGAACGTCTCGGTTACGGATGTAACCCTCGTTCCCTGAGTAGGGAACGGAGACGTTACGTCTTCCTGCCACTTCCGCTGTATCGCTGAAAAACGCCTGAGTTCAGTCTCGGCTCCTCAGCGAAGACATATCTGCATGTTGCCAGCGTACTTCCTTATATACCCCCGGCGTGGGGTGGAGATACGCTATGCAAATTCCGCAGACCCATGGCATTTCATTGCCATTGGCTCGTTTTATATACTCGAAGATGACAGGCTTTCTAAGCGAATCCCCAATCGTCGTCATCCGACGTAACGTCTCCGTTCCCTACTCAGGGAACGAGGGTTACATCCGTAACCGAGACGTTCTTATACAAGACGTCAAAAATAGGAACACCGCAGATCGGACAGCTTCGTCTGTGCAAACTTCGCACTGCTACTCTTTAAACTGCCAGAGCTGATTCGCCAGCATCTCAACCAAGTGTCCAATTTACACATGATCTTTAGACAGCCAAATGCTGTATATGTGAAAGTGCCTAAAGTCCAGTGTCACTGTTGGTTAATCAGTCGTGTGGACCTTCGGTAAAACAGATATTATATCTGTATATTTATATAGCGTTTACGAGCAGGTGCAGAAATGACCTGATTTGATAGAGACAACAGCATTAGAGAGGAAATCATATCAATGACCTCGAAAACACTAAATACACAAGCGATTCAGGGCAGTGGATTCGTCTCAGGGATTCACTGTTCTTTAAAGATAATCTGAATAAACTCACTTCATAAATATTCACCTTCATTTGTCCCACACACACACTCTCTCAGTTTTATTTCCTGCTCTGCTGCATGTTCTCTCTTTCTTTTCATGTCCTCCTCGTGTCCGTCTGTTTATCCGTCAGATCGTCTTAAAAGCTCCCCCAATTAGTTAACAGGGAAAATCTGACTTGTTTGAGACTTTCGAACTGAACTACCGATACAATATCTGCAATTCAAATGTGAGGAGGCTTAACAAGAATATCAGACAAACAGACAGATAGACAGCCAGACAAAGTACACACATAGACATATTGATGTAGACAGACAGACAGTAATTCTGGATAAATGCGCTGTCAGAATGACAGCTGAAAATCAGCATTTAATGCATTCAGAGCATCAGTGTCTCTGGGTTCAGATCCTCAGGAGTGAATCATTATTGATTCTGAACTTAGTGAAGCTTCCAGTGTTTATTGGCGGCCGGTCTGTCTGATCTCTGCCTCGCATCCCTTTGTTGTCCAGACACGCCCAATTTCCTTTGTTGTTTCGGGAAAATTTGTCTCAATAGGTTGTAGTTTTGCTCTGCTGAGTTTGCTCTGTATGTCCATCCTCTATCTCTGACTAGTGCCGAGAGAAGAGACATTAGAAACCAAAATCTCATTTATAACATGATGCAGATGTGCCTATACTGTAATAATTCTAAATGTGAACATACAAAAATTAACTAAATATTCCAACAATTGATTTTAAAAATACCCATATACTCATACTGTAAAAAACAGCCTAACTCTATCCTGCTTTATTAATATTGCACCATCATGTGAACAAGCATACTCAACCTACAGAATGCCACTATCACCTTTACAATCTAAAAGATAATTCAGTAGCTTTGTAAATATCAAATAAAAATGTAAAAAATGGAAAGTTATTAATAAAAAGCTATACTACCGTCTTTTTATATCACTATTCATGAAAAGAATAAGTATTTGACTAATAAATTATATTTGTTAGATGTACTTATTATTTTGGTTAAATTTTAATCAAAATATACAGGAATGGAGAAAATACACTGATCTGTTTCAGGAACTACATTTATTACTCATTACTAATCTTTAAAAAGTAAATTGGGCATAATCACTTTTCCCAGCATGCTTTGCTACGAATTAGGAGAGCAAATGTAGAAACTAAGTGTTATTTTATTCGTTTTTGAGCAAGATTAATATAGTTTTTTAACTATATAAATACAGGACATGTGTCATGATTCATTAATTGACCATGTTTAAATGCACATACATAGTCCCGCTATTTATTCCAAGTTGATAACCCTGTATATTCATGTGTACATTGTAATCATATTCTATTTAAAGACGTCCAGTCTTTTCCCCACTGCTCTATTATTCTTGCCATTTATTAGTTGCATTTTAGCAGGATCATTTGATCAAATCATTAATTTCATTAATCTGCTCAACAATATCAGAGGAAACACTGAAGGATGAATTGGAAAATGTCAGACTGTTACGGTGCTTTCGCACATCTGAATATTGATTTGTCTTCATTTATTTTAATACCTGTACATTTTTCTCTCACCTGTTTGCTCTAACATGTGCTTTCTTATAGACACATGTCAATATATATGCATTTTATGTTACAAGGATCTACAAAAATAAGGTTTACATTAAGAATACATAATTTAAAAAAAATATATGTACACATGCAATATCCATTCAATCACTAAAAGTCATCAGAAACTCAAGTCGTGTTCTCTGGTGTTAAAGTCCACAGGGCCGTCGCTAGAGGGGAGAAATGTGGTGACGATTCCCCCCACCAGAATGCGATTTTTGCCTGGCAGGACAACCATGAACCAATGAAGCCACTGAGATTTGTGATATCTCACAATTCAGAGTTTATATCTTGCAAATGCCAAAAAAATCACCAAAAAATTATTCCATGGCAGAAACAAGCTTCCATAGTTTAGTCACGTCACTCGGGTGATTGGTCTGAAAACCCTGGCAGCAGAACTGAGTGAACATGAGCAAAGAAGGTGTATTTATAATCACATACTTGTGGGGAACCGACAACAGCCGAGCAACTGCTACTGAGATGAATGGCAATGTTAAACATCTCTCTCTGCGGATGTTATAGACCTCTCCGGGTCCAGCGGCACAGTAGATTCCCATGACGGGGACCAATGCAAAACACAGCATATGCTGGAGACCGTCAATGTTGAAAGATCTCAATACGGACTCCAACATGTCTCGTCAAATGCTGTACTCGCAGGTCAGCAATTGACTCAATTGTGTCCGTTGTCTCTTATGGGATTTTTGGATAAACATCTGGGACAAAGCTGATGCTTAAATGAAACAGACGGCCTCCATTTAGTCTCCTGAGCTCTGAAAGAGCAATAAATGTTCCTCTGGGTCTCTCTCCCTGGCGTAAGTCTCTCAGCTACCTGTCCTGCTAATTAGCTGCTTGTGTTTTGTGTGTGTTATTTTAAGTCATTTAGGTATAACATGTCTGTTAAGATCATAATTAGTTTCTACTCAAGGGAGATCTTAACTTCAGATTTCTCTTTATTCTAATTTTGCGAGCTGGAAAGGCAGCAGATGGCATCTGATCTGGATACGGCTGCTTTGTTCTGACAGTCTTTTCAGTGTCTTGGTCATGTGCAGATAGTGTCTCTGAATGTGAGATGAGCCCAAACCGTGGATATTATAGTTATAGTTAGGTAAAACTAAAACTATTAAAAACTATTTGTCATGAAATGGAAGTTGTGTGAGTCTTTTCTTCCCTATTGTAAAGTATATTCAAGTGAAACTGCTTGAACTAGAACAAATGTAGGGTGGGGCTTGATTTTGATCTCCTGGTTCAGTGTTACAAGCATTTTTGAAAAATTATGAAAATATATATATTGATATATGTACAATTATAATTGTCTCTTTGAAAATGACATTACACTTTTCCTGAATATTTAACTGCCAAACACTTTTAAGAGTCATTTGCCACAGTGGCAACAATACATGTTATGTTGATTTTGTCTCATGGAAATGGACAATAAAGCACTGAGTTTAAGTTGGGATGCAAATGTAAATATGTTCAAATTAACTACATTTGTAAGAAGTGTAAAAACTTAATTTTGAATAATGAAAAACATATTTAAATATTCTGACAGTGTGACTGAGTTGGGAATGGACAGCCCTTTTTTTATTTACTCATTACAATATACCATTTAGTCTTCCATAGTATCATACATTTGTAGATAATGGTAACCCAGGTAAAACCATGCATGGCCCTTCACTGCCACAGTAAAATAATAATAATAATAATAATAATAAAAACTATATGTTCTGTGCCATGTTTTGTAGTCTTTTGTAGTTTTTCTTGTTGATTTGTTTATGATTGTTCCCAGGTGTGTCTTGTTCGTCAATCTCCCCTTGAGTGTATATACCCAAGTGTTTCTCATGTTCTTTGTCTGGTGTTGTCCTTCCATGGATGTTATGTGTGTGCTTGTTGTGAGTTTTGTTTGCCTTCCTTGCCTGTGTCTGCATTTATCAGTTTTGCCTCAATTTACTTTTATTATGTTTGTTGCATGCTTGCATGCAATGCATGCTTTTAAAAGTAAAAGGTATATCTGTATCGGTGATACTGGCCCTGTATTTATTTGGTATCAAAGCGATACCAAATTTTGCAGTATTGTCCAAACCTACTGATAAATGTTAAAAAAACTGTAAGTTCAGCTGTTTGCTGGAACAGCAGAACTCTATTGCATGGCTGCAAAATGTAGTAACTCAGCCAAAACGTTTAATTCATGCATCAAAACCTAGTTATTGTGCCAGTAAATTGGCCAATGCCACCAAAATAAAAAGAACTTTTGTCATTGTGTGAGCCTGCCACACACAAATACAACATGTTCAGATTTTTTTCTGCTTTTTTGTTAACACTGATTGCTTTCTATACTATACAAGAACATCAGTTTTACAGTAATTTGAGATCTATTGTTTGTAATATATCATATATTTTAAAATATTTGTATGTGTATGGTTAACCAGTTAAAATGCATTTTACAGTGTTTTTCAGAACTGGTCAGATGTCTGAGGGACAGATACTTAGCTAAATTATCCTCTATTTTTCACAACTGCTACAAAAATTCTCCATTGCAGCCTTTGAAAGTCCCTAAAAGTTCCTGCATTATCAAATAAATCCATGGAGAAGCATGCAGTTCCAGGAAAGAACACAAAGCCGCCCACCTGACACAGCAGTTCACCCACCGGAGTATTGGAGGGACACCAGCAGATTCCAGACCATAAATCAACAGCTCAACCATCCTGACACATCTGAACCCAACCATATCAAACCCTGTCGTGGATTGACCTCTTTTTCGTTCAGTTTCTGACAAATGATTTCATACATTTTTCAACTACTGTGCTGGAGACTTGGACATTTGTTGTATAAAAAAAAAGCTGGTGTAACTTTGCAGATAATTTTTTTTGTCTAATTCAAATCAGTGAGGTTTATATGATGTATATAAACAGCAAAATGTATCAGGTTCTCCAAGGTCAAAACCACAGAAGGTGAGAATGAGATGCACTTTAAGAGGTTTCTTCAATGGTCCTGTGAATCATGGTGGAATAATTGCATTCCAAATAAATAAGCCACAAAAATGACAATTAAACACACAGTCTTTTGTATGAACGCTAATAAAACACACCGATGATCTTGCGGGTTCAACAGAAGTTCTCATTGTCGGAATAAAACTTTGCCTTAATGGGCAAAATCAACACCTTTATACATATAGATTTTTTCGCTCTTCCTCTCTGTCACACATACAGTGCAAACTCACAGGTTTTATAAACTCTTCTCGGCTCAACTTTCTTTTCACCGTCTTTTTTCCGTGACATCAGGGGAGTAAGACGTGAGAAACACATACACACACACACAGACACAGACGTGAGAAGATGCAGGATCTTGGCGAATAAAAACAGTGAAAGGCTGCAAATGAATTTTCATCTCACTTTTGGAGCGAGATCGTGAGAGAATGTTCTAATTTTAAACCCTTTGCGTTGTCGCCAGGGTCCGATGTGTTTGCTTGCCAAAACTTCATCAGAACTCAACTCAACTCCAGAAGATCGGCTTGCTCTCAGAGGAAGGTGTACGACACGATTCTCATGTTCGTGCACCATTTAATGAGCTCGCAAACACAAACGCATGTAATGATGCCCTGAACCAGCTGCTGTCAAAATACTTAAAGCCAAAATGACTTAAGCAGTTCAACTGGAAATTATTAACGGGTCCCAATGACTGATCTAACTATCTGTCTTATTAGGACCCCTAAACTTACCAGATTTCTGAAATAGAAAACTGAAATCATGACATTACCTAGATCAGTGGTCAAAATGCAATTCAACTTTCACTTATCATTACACTGTAAAATCCAACAGTGATTCTAACTAACACTTTTTAGTTAACTTAATGTCTTAATTGTTAAGACAATTAATTGTAAAAAATCTAGTAATCTGTACTATTCACATACTATGATTTGTTTACTCAGAAATCCCAAGATTAATTGATTGGTTTGAGTGTGGTTTTTGAGGCAGGGAAATTCTTAATGGACTGTTCACTCATTTCCTCCACTTCTGCAGTTGTTTTTCTCTGTTTGCAGTCACTAATTTCAAAAAGTCATCTTGAATGTTGAATTGTCAATACAACTGAAAAATTTGAGAGAACATCACATAAGCTGACTTCATAAATCGATGTTGATATTCCTAAAATGTCACCATTATGGTGATTAGTGTTCCCTTTGTTTGGGCACTTGGAACTTCATTCATACTATTGTAATTATCTTCCCATTAATGCAGCAATGCAACAAGAAATCAGGTTATTTGTTTTCATATATATATATATATATATATATATATATATATATATATATATATATATATATATACATACATACAGGTTATATATATATATATATATATATATATATACACATACATACATACAGGTTATATATATATATATATATGCGTGCGTGCGTGCGTGCGTGCGTGTGTGTGTCCTGCCTGTTTGTATCGCTGAAGTTATATTTGTAAGTAAACACTTTGTATTGGAGCCTTCTGCCTTCCTCGTCTTCTTCTGCCTGCACACACCCTGACAGAAGAACGGACCAAATAACGGGACAAGATGGGCATACTCATCACCCCTGCCAACTCCACCAACGGTCTTCTGACCTGTTTCCAGGATGGCCGTCACCTAGAGCAGTGGTTCCCAAACCTGTCCTGAAGGACCCCCAACACTGCACGTTTTCTTTGACCCCCAACACTGCACGTTTTCTCCCTAATCAAACACACCGGATTCAACTCATCAGCTCATTATCACATGGGTTAATGAGCTGATGAGTTGAATCAGGTGTGTTTGATTAGGGAGACAAAGAAAACATGCAGTGTTGGGGGTCCTTCAGGACAGGTTTGGGAACCACTGCCCTAGAGGAATATGTCGCTGAGTTCCTGGAGCTCTCGGACAGGGTAAGCTGGGCAGATGACGTCCAAAAGACTATGTTTTGGTACAGGTTGGACAATCATCCGCTCCAGCAAGCTCCAGCAGCAACGATCCCAGGGACGTTCGTTCGTTATCTGGATTACGTGCTTTTATTGAGCAGCTCAGCCTACACTGTGGGTGAGGCTGATTTTAACATCACCGCTCAACCACCGTCACTAGCCTCCGTCACCACCCGTCCTGAGTCTCATTCCACCGAGACCGCCCATCTAGTGGCTCCTGTTCCTGTCCTCGTCCAGAGTCCGGACGAGAAGGACTTAATTTACCTTTTTTCTGAGCCTGCGCATAACGCCATGCCCGCCGAGCCCGCGCATCACATCTTGCCCGCCGAGCCTGCGCATCACGTAATGCCCGGCGAGCCAGAGACTGTACGCGTATTGCCCACCGAACCAGAGACTGTAAGTGTAATGCCCGCCGAGCCAGAAACTGTAAATGTCATGCCCGCCGAGCCTGAGACAGTTGACGTCATGCCCGCTGAGCCTGCTTCACCACTGGTCCCGTCCAGCCCAGAGCCTTTTTCACCGCTGATCCCGTCCAGCCCAGAGCCTTTTTCACCGCTGGACCCGTCCAGCCCAGAGACCTTTAAACCGCTGGTCCCGTCTAGCCCAGAGCCTTTTTCACCCCTGGTCCCGTCCAGCCCAGAGACTTTTTCACCGCTGGTCCCGTCCAACCCAGAGACTTTTTCATCACTGGTCCTGTCCAGCCCGGAGCCTGTCTTGACACCAGAGCCTGAATCCCCACCCAGCCTCCCTATCCCACCTCCTCCCATCTACCACCTCTCAACTCTTCCACCACTGCCTGTCAGCCCCTCTGCTCCTCTCTCCATCTTCTGGGAGGTGGAGTCGCCGTGGGTCTGCCAGCCTATAGCTCCAGCCTGGTCGGTGGATCCCCGGTCTCCGCCTCCGACCTCCGTGACCAGAACTCCGCCTCAGCCCAACAGTCCATTGACGTCCCCTTGGCTCTTACCTCCTTCAGCTCCACCATGGCCCATCAGTGCACCAGTTCTGCCAGGCTCCCTCGTCCCCCCGGATCCACCTTGGTCGCTCGTCCACCTTCCCTCACCTCTGGACTGCACTCCTCTGGGTTCCCCTCGTCCCTTCATCCCCCCGGCTCAGTTGTACTCCTCACTCCCTTCAGTTCCTCCTTGGTCCTCACTCCCTTCTGTGTCCCCGCCTGCACCTCAGTCGCCTGAGCCGGGGGCCCCGCCATGTCCCGCTGGATCTTCGGCATCGCCTGGGCTCGTCGGTTCTACGGCTCCACCTTGGTCACCTCTCCCACCTGCTCCGCCCCCATCAGTCGGCCCCCTGGTGTCGTCATCCCTACCTCCACCATGGCTCCTCCCTCCGTCTGCTCCGCCCTGGCCGCCTACACTGCCTGCTCCGCCCTGGTCACTTTTGCCCTCTGTCTACCCTCACCTACTCTTTATCCTCCTAAGTTCCCTCTCTCCCTCTGCAGTTGGTCCCTCCGCGGCGCGAGGACGCGCCTACCGGGAGGGGGGAGTACTGTAACTGTTGTGTTCCTGTTTAGTCTTATTAGTCACATGTCTTTTGTTTTCCCGCCACTTATCCGTTGCCATGTCTACCATCATTAGTTCATCATGATCACCTGTGTCTTGTCAATCACCTTCATCTGTGTCACCTGGTTTATGTTCATCAGTGTCTATTTAGTTCCTTCTGTTCAGTCAGTCTTGGTCCGTTCTCGTCTATGTAACCTTGTTACAAGTGTGTGTATCCTGCCTGTTTGTATCGCTGAAGTTATATTTGTAAGTAAACACTTTGTTTTGGAGCCTTCTGCCTTCCTCGTCTTCTTCTGCCTGCACACACCCTGACACAAGTAGTCTCTAAAGTTATTTTTTAGTTACTAGAACTCTTGTGTAAGTGAACTATACAAACTAATTATTTGGCAGTACCACATACTATTCCTATTTCACTTTACTTGTTTTTTTTTTTTTTTAAGGCAATTGGTTTGCATGCTTTTTAATTAAGTCTAACTAATTAGATTTTACAGTGAATCTATATTGAAATAAATTGGTGTAGAAACAATTTTCACTTAGAAATAAATGTCACAAAAAAAGAGAAATGGCAAGCAACACAATGAACGTGAAATTTCGAAAAATAAATAGAAGTTCGGAAAGAAATACTAAAAAAGTTCGGAAAGAAGTAGATAATTTATCTTTTAAAAATGTACTATAATTACCTTTTATTTACAACTTTGAAAAAAATCATGTTTTACAGAATAAAATAACAGGGACTGTATATTTTTCTTTTTTTTAATTGTTGTTGGTTGTTGGCAATATTATAATTAATGATAACTGGGTTCAATACAATTCACAATACAAACTGATTTTGTATATGGACATTTCTGAAATACATAACTTAGACAGTTACTTCTTATAACAGATCACTTAAATTGTAATGTAGACTTTTCCTGTAAAGCTGCTTTGAAACAATGTGTATTGTGAAAAGCACTATACAAATAAATGTGAATTGAATTGAATATGATCAACAAAACTGTATACAAGTTTAAAACATTTTTAGATCTTATTTTATGTTATGTTATTTTAAGTCATAGAGACTTGAAACTTTGAGGGATGGTTGTACCCTCCTCATCTACAACGTCACCAAGGCTCGCCCCAATCGGCCTGATGGTGGCGCTACAGCGATCAAAAGTATGTAATGGCTCATAACTCCTAAACCGCGCGTAGCATAACTGTTAAAAAGCTTTAAAACATATGTCCTTGGTAATTTGCCTATTTTGGCTGTAAATGGTCTTTTCCATCTATGATAGGTGGTAACAGGCTTGCTAAATAAAACATTATACATTTTTATGCATATGCTTAAAGGCCTTAAAGTGCTTGAACTTTTGAATGCTAATCGCTGCTTGCAGCTATATTTATTATTTATTCATATCTGGATGTACTTTCATCAATGTAGAATAGTTAAGATGTGCGTGGGAAAAATGATGTCTCTAAACTTTAGCTGAGTAAATCCACATACAAGTCCAGCAGGGTCTCCTTATTTAATTATTGTACTCAATTACCAGTAAAAACAAATCGATGTTCCGTTAGTGCTAAATGAATCATTCAGTCCGCTCAATGCTCCACTGAAGCTCATATTGCAGTGTCTTTTCCTGCACTGAGTTGATCTGCTTCTGACTGAAGTAATCTGACAGATGATGTGTCAATCTGTCATCTTTCGTTGTCACCATGACGACACCGCAATCTTTGACCTCATTGTAGTTTTGTGGCGTCATTATTTTTTAACGTTCTCGTGGTAAAACATCTTCTATAAATGCCAGAAAAGCAGGCAGAGATCATTAGCAAAAGCACCTCACAAAACGATAAAGATCAATTCCCATTCTAGACGTCTCTCTGAAAAGCTGCTGGTGAAACACGACTAATGAGCCTGAGAGAAACTGACTTAAAAAATTTTTTTTTATATTACTCAGTAAGCACTTTTAAATAAACTATTATGGAGGATAGTAAATGCACATTATGCTCTCGTGAGCTGCCTATGTAGGCAACATCTGAAGTAGGGCAGTAACGACTCCTCAATTTAAGTTGAGTACTCGATTAAAAAAAATCCTCGACTGCAATTTACCCGTGTCGAGTAACCGGCAAAATACCAGAAGTAGTGCATTCCACAGACGAGAATCCATAAGCCGCATTATTACACCGTTTTCTAAGGCTACGCGACATATTTAAAACCATTTACAATCATAATATAGCATAGTGTTATCGTGAAATCACAAAGGCTGTGATTCAGTTAAATAAATATACCACCCACACCCCACAATAGCTACATATTTGTTAATGTTAGTTAATACAAATCCAGCTGTTCATTGTTTGTTCACAGTACATTAATGTTAACAAATACAACCTTTGATTTTAATAATGTATTAGTAAATGTTGAAATTAATATTACTAAGATTAATGAATGCTGTTGAAGTATTAAAAGAGGAGACCCAAGGTCTAGCAAGGACCAAGGAGCAGGACCGGAGCACACAACGTTTTAAATTATATTTATTGGTGCAAAACGACTCTGACTCGGCAAAATTTACTCTGAAGAAGACGCATGCGCGTCAAAACGTTAGTCGTTTTGCACCAATAAATATCATTTAAAACGTTGTGTGCTCCGGTCCTGCTCCTTGGTCCTTGCTAGACCTTGGGTCTCCTCTTTTGATTTCTGTGTCCTGTTCCGTGAGCACCAACCAGGCTGAAGCGCAAGTGACCCCTTTCTACTGCTGTAGAAGTATTATTCATTCTTAGGATGTTAACTAAAGTAGTTAACTAATGTTAACTAATGAACCTTATTGTAAAGTGTTAGGCTACCTATATTTGTATTTTAAGTCATTTTAAAGGCTGTTGTTCACTTGGATCTATTTTTATTACGACAATTTTTTTATCCGATTACTCGATTAATCAATGGAATAATCAGTAGAATACTCGATTACTAAAATAATCGATAGCTACAGCCCTAATCTGAAGTCTCCCAATGCAAAGTATGTTCCAAATCATTGGCATCTTTATCATTCAGCATAAAAAGAGGAATCTCAATTTAGATAGATAGATAGATAGATAGATAGATAGATAGATAGATAGATAGATAGATAGATAGATAGATAGATAGATAGATAGATAGATCATATTAAACAATTGGAACCATTTGTTTATTTTATATGCTAACAGTTACCAATTATTACTTTTTTATATACTTTCATTAAAAGTTGATGATCATGTTGAGAGCTCCAGATTGATTGATTATGAAGTTCAGAGATGGACTCTTATGTATTGTTGCATTTCCCTTAACCATTCTTGGTTCATTCGTCATTTTTATTTTTAATATTTTCTAGTTGATTTTGTAGTTTTTTCTCTCCCTAAACAGGGCTTGACATTAACATCCGCCAACCCGCCAAATGCAGGTGGATTCAGCAGTGGCGTGTTACCCAGTCACTCCTACTAGCCACTTTGGCGGTTTGAATTTTATATATAACATATACATTTTTCAGTTGTAGTCTTTTAAAAAAAGGCATCTGAATTAATACTAACGTGCAATGAATTCGATTTTTTGATACCGATACTGAAATTTCTGAAACTCTTTCCAATACTCATTTTCCGCAGAATAGATACAAGATACCATCTGTGCTTTCGCGCTCTCCCATCTCTCCGACAGCGAGTTGACGTCAAGCTCTGTCCCTAACCATCACCAACTGACAGTGAACAATGAAGTTTTCAGTGGATGAATTCAAGTAAATGGAATATGCTGATTCCTCCATTTCTCATAACTCTGTTTCTCAAAAGTTCTGTGCTACAGTGCTAGTATTACTCATTTTCACTAATGAACTAGTTGTTCTGAAGTACAAAGTTGCTGTTGCAGGCAATCTCTTCACCAGGTGCACGTCTTTATTGATCTCATGCAGCACTGTAACAAATTTTGCACAAAAGCAGACACGAATCCCTTCAGAAACCTGCTAGTAGATAAATGCAAATCACACCAGTTTCATGTGATTTCCACATTCGCTCACTTTCAAATATATCTCGATGTAGCAGGTTTGGTCTATCTAGTTTAACAAAACCTTTCAGGCTCGAGACATATCATAAATTATAGGAAAGTTGCTGACCGCTAAAATTAACTTCTCTGCCATCATGCTTCGACACTATACTACAGGATGAAGTGACTGATCACTGACTTCACTCCAACTGGTTGTCATTCCAGAAAGTCACTCTTCATTTGCATAAAGTTGCATAACATCTCAACTTTGTACATCCTGTCACCAACAGTCACTGTTGCTTGTGTCACCAAAAATGGCCAGATCTCTATTTAAATGAATGGGATTGTGTCGCTTTAATAATAATAATAACATTTATTGTTACATTTATATAGCACTTTTCTGGGTACTTAAAGCACTTTACATGGAAGGGGGATCTCCTCAACCACCACCAATGTGCAGCATCCACCTGGATGATGTGATGGCAGCCATACTGCGCCAGAACTTCCACCACACACCAGCTTATTGGAGGAGAGGAGACAGGGTGATGAAGCCAATTAGTATATGTGATACCCTGTCGCTGGTAGTGTGAACGCAGCTTTAACAAGTTCTGTTGCACTGTTTTAGGATCCACATCCAACCTGCTATATAATACGTGAACATCAAAATGTTTTTACTGTGTGCATCTTTCATAGTTAGGTTATAACATAAAATTGTATTAGTGAGGGAAAGCAAGACATTAATAAGTGTGAGACATAGTACTCATTTATTCATGGTTCACTGTTCTGAAATCAAATATATGCTATATGCATCACGGAACAGAAGAATACAAACACAGGTAAAATCCAAACAGAGTTTGAGAGACACAAAGGGTTCAATGTAGAACAACGAGACCAGACAAAGATGAAATGAGGCATGCTGGCGTATATGGTGACTGTGAATATTTTTGGGTTCAGGAGGTGCTGATCAGTTATCTGGTGATTGGGAGCGTATGTACAGCTGAAATCAGCCCCTAAACCCTCAATCACTATTCCCTATGTTAGTCCACTAATACAGTTCACTTAAAGGTGTGAATGAAAACAAGTGAGCGAATTCGGACAGCCAATGAATGTACATCAGCTGTACACTCGTTATTGCGGTGCATTGTGGGATTGAATGAGTGCTCTCAAGAACGTCCACGGTTTCGGACACCACTACAAAATACCAGAAGCTCTATAATATTTACTAATTATATTTAATCTTCTTTTAAATTCTGCCATTCCTAAACTTACACCATTATATAATGTTATGAGATATAATAAGATAGTGTTTTTGCTTCCTCTAAGTCAGTTATAAAACATTTATTTCATTATTAATTTATTTAGTTAGTGAGTGAGCATGTAAGTGAGTAAATGTCCTTCAGATCCTGCAGTTTGGCTGTTTATAGTAAAATTAAGACATTTTTGCAAATACTAAAATGTAATTTTTTTCCAATGATGCACGTTGGTACTTTTTAGTCAAATATGTCAAAGATATGCACATCATGGTTTGGTTACTTTTTTCTTTTTCTTTTACATTTTATCTGTTTATTCTAGAGTGCTTCAGAAACATTTACTGTGATGTAACCTTACAGAAAGCAAAATCCCATGCTGTGAAATGTACAAACACAGTTTGTTGTGCTTGTTTGTAGTTTGTGGTCAGAGGAATGTTCCTCCTGCTGTGTAAGAGAAATTGCGTGATTCACAACTTATCTCTGCAAAATCTGTCAGTAAGAATGTACACAGGTGACATACATCATGTCTGCGCTACATGATCATTACAGTGTAGCCACAGTCATGTGATTTTCTCTAGCGTGTGTGTATTTGACTCTTACGTGCATCACATCCAGATCCTGAACTTAGTAACTGTTCACAGTGACACAGCGTGAAGCTCTCTCTAATTTACATCCATTCATCATTCTCTGTGCAATTAAAATTCCCCCAACAGACTGACGTCTTGTTTAGAAAGACAATGTATTACCTGCTACAGAGCAGACAGCAGCAGCACACACAATTATAAATATCAAATTAAAGCCATCAAGCCTTCCTCCCACTTCTGTAAAGCATGCTGTACGTCACAAGACTCAAAACATCCATCATCTAATTATTCTTATAGTTATTATAACTGCAAATTTCCTAGCAGCACAGCAATTCGCTTTATTTTACTACCTCAAAAAGCATTGTTCCATTATTTATGTGCCATGTTATGTTACTCATACGATCAAGAGCAGAAAGTGAATCATAAATGAGTAGTGCACTCATCCCAGTAGATCAGGGCTTTTCAATCTTGTAGATGTCATGGACCCTCAAATGTGATAAAATTTAAAATAAAATAAAAAATTATATTTTTTTTATTTATAAACACCCAGTTTATATCTGAAAAATGTGTTATAAATCTAAAACTAGTTTCTATTGTTACATTATTACATATATATTTTGTTTACATTTAAGTGTATTATTTATAAATCTGATTGTTTGTTTATTTAATTAAATTTGCATTGTTAATACATATTTTATTTTGTTTAAACTAATAGATTAAAAAACTTTTAATGAATTAATTAATTTATTTATTTATCTAAATCAAATTTTTTTCTTTCTTTCTTTTTTTTTACATGTCCATTTGTTAACTTTAGTTAATGTATTAACTAACATGAATTAACAATGAGCAATACCCTTTTAACAGTGTTCATTAATCTTTGTTAATGTTAGTTAATAAAAATCCATTTGTTCATGTTAGTTCACAGTGCATTAACTGATGTTAACTAATACAACTTTTTATTTTAATCATGTAAATGTTGAAATTAGAAATTACATAGATTAATAAATGCTGTCAAAAGTATTGTTCAGTCTTAGTTCATGTTAACTATATAAAAATAGATGCATTGCGTGTGAATGGGAGAAAAAAAAAAAAAGTCTAGCGCGATTACATAAAAAATAATGGAAAAGCAGTACAGTGGAATGCAAAAAGCATTCTGTGGAAACGGCCTCATACTGTTCCTCATATTTTGATGTTCCGAAGCATTTGAGGCACGAGCTGTAAAGGCACACCCTCTTCTGGAAAGGAGGACGGGGAGCAGCAGCTCATTTACATTTAAATATACACACACGAAAACAGCGTGTTTTTGATTCCACCCAAAAAGGTTTGGGCTTAATAGATGAGATGGGGTATTTTGAGCTGTTCACAGACACATTCTGGGACACCTAAGACTTACAATACATCTTGTGAAAAGGGGCATACAGTAATAGGTCTCCATTAAGCCCTTTTATGTATTTAGTGGTGTGTAAGAACTTCCTCTAAATATTATATTCAAATCCCATATTTTCTACAGCTTCATGTGTCATTTCTCTTCAACAGTGTGTTGTGGGAATGACCTTTGCAGGAGCGTCGGCATGTCAATCACAATCTGATTTACAGCACTCTCTCACAATACGTCAGACTCTAACTGACAGCGGCTCATTCACGAAACAGCTGACCGAATGTTAATTATTCAGAAATGATTAAACCTCAAACCTTCACTCATCTCCTCCCACTCGCTCATTCTGTCATTTCCATCTACTTCCTCAATCTCACAGCTCCACCCACTCATTAAACCAAACGGTTCCACCTATTTTTTGCTTGACTCCACCCACTCAGTCATTTCCACCTACTTACTCAATTATACAGCTCCACCCACTTTTCCTTTGACCCCACCCACTCACTTATCCATTCAGTCATTTCCACTTACTTACTCAATCACAGCTCCGTCCACTATTAACCAAACTGTTCCGCCAACTTTTACATTGGCAACACCCACTAACACACAAGGCTTGTTCGGTGCCGGTTGTTGCATGCCGGTTAGAAATGTTGTCCGACTTGAGACAGCACAGACGCCACGTGACTGCGACGTATGGCATCAAAATACTGCGAGAGTGATTCAAGAGCAGCCAGCTGATTCATTCTGCGTAGCTTCTCCAGAGCGGCTGCACAAGCTCTGATGACGACACAACTGTTACATGATTGGCCAGATTTATCGCATGACAGCGATAACGTGTTTCATTTTTATTCGAACACATTCAGTTCCACTAATGCTCACAAATCTGTATTTTAATAACAGTAAAACCTTTTTTCATGTTGTCGCGATATTATATTGTGTCATGTTTATCACATGAAAAGTATCTGAAACGTCTATGTATTTGACAAATATTGCATTTATTTCACTTCAGCTATGATAAAGTATGCAAACACCACGTGAGCGGTCACTACGGGAAGCAAAAAGTCGGACTTTACGCCTCCATTTCCAGCTCCTCCCCGCCTGTGTGGCAACTCTCACCGATCAGTTACATCCAGCCGCAGCCGATGTCGAACACACCTACTGTCATTCCCACCTACTTACTCAATCACACACTCATTACAACCACAAAGCTCCTCCCACTCTTTCCCTCAACTCCACCCATTTATCCACTCAGTTCTGCCATCTCATACATTCAATTTATTTATATTATTTTCTCTATTTAATCTTCACTGTGTCCCACTTCTATGTGTTGTAACAATCCCGTTGTTAAAATGTGTGTTTAGAGTGACAGAACCTTAATTTCATTATACTGTGCAGCACAATGTTTGTTTGTGTGTGTTTTTTAAAATTCATTACAGGGTAATCACTTTCTGTAAGCCGTGATGCAAGTGTGTCTTTGTGCACCTGTCTGAGTTTGTGAGAGCGTCCCCATTTCTCATTAAGATCGAAGCTCCCTCACCGTATGAAGAATTAGCACATCTGATAAGTAAGAAACAAACTCTTAATGACTGACTCGTTCTCATTTACACAGCAGATTATGCTAATACAATCATAATTCACGCTCTCAGGAGCGACTAAATAACCTGTTCTCAACACGCTGATTAAATCACTGCAGACGCTCACGATTCCTTCCTGTCATCTTGGGAATCTGTGACGATGAGCTCTTGCCTTAAAAACTCTTTCAATTACAACCTGTCTTCTGATGCCGTCAGGACACTTTGGCTGCAGAAGTTCAGATTATTTACCATGGTAAATGGCCGTAATTAGCGTTTATAATGCAGAGAATGTCAAGCTTTTGTTTTTGTACACATTTATATGAATTTCTGACAGAAATATTTTATAATTAGCACTTATTGCTGACGTGAGAGGAGCTGAACCAGGGTACAAATTACTGACCCCCCTAATTAAACCTTGAATCTCCCTAAGGATATCAAAACAACAGTAAATATTTTATATAAGGATGATTTTCAATATCACTTTCAGATAAACACCAAAGTTACACCTTAATGTATTTCCATCTGCTTCTAAACACAAGTCACGTCTGTGAATGTGATTACTGAGTGTTTTTTGAGGATGAAGGTCTGATGGTACATTGTCACAAAATATAATTTGAATAGGCAGCGGTATTTGCACTAAGTGCAAATAGTGATAGATGCTATTTACACTAAGTGCAAGTAGCAATACATTTTATATACACTATATAAAAATAGCAGTATTTTTTGCAACAAGTGTAAATAGTTAGATGCTATTTACACTGTTTAAATAGCAATATATTCTATTTACACTGTGTAAAAATAGTTGTATTTTCTTTGCAATAAGTGTAAATAGTTAGATGATATTTATACTGATAAATAGTGCAGATTCTATTTGCACCTTTTTGTACATTAATCGGTAGAGATTATTTCATTTCTTAAAACTATTAAATTGATGCCACCTTATTTGGACAATAAAGCCCTTCCCACACCTACCCCTAACCGATAAACACTATTATTAAACACACGTTATTCACACTATTTTCTTAATTTTCATTGGAAATAAATGCCTTTCCGATCTGACGTGATAGGAAAAGGGAGTAGAGCGACTTCGGCAAATTCAAATTCAAACTCATTTGCATCAATTTCAAAATTTATTTGCGTAAAAATTTTCTGCCACATGCCTTACCAGTAGACTATTGCTAATGTTGACAATACAGTGTCTTGTGTAATTTTGTCTGGCCCAATCAGATGTCAGTGGGTGGAGTGTAAATAGCCTCTGCCAACAAGGCGGCTATTTTCACTTAGTGTAAACTTTTAATTTACACTACTATTAATGTTTGGAGTTTGTAAGATAAGTAGGTAAGATTTTTTTTTTGTGTGTGAGAGTGTGTGTGAGAGAGAGAGAGAGAGAGAGAGAGAGAGAGAGAGAGAGAGAGAGAGAGAGAGATAGAGAGATAGAGAGAGAGAAATAAGCATTACTATTCAGCAAGGATGCACTGAATTGATAGAAAGTGACAGTAAAGATATTTGAAATGTCTATTTGAAGTAAATGTTGTTCTTTCTAACTTTCTATTCATCAAAGAATCATGAAAAAAAAAAAGGTTCCACAAAAATATGAAGCAGCACAACTGTTTTCAACATTGATAATAATCAATGATAACATAATTGATATATAAAAAATAAAAAATAAAAAAAATATTGAGCATCAAATCAGCATATTAGAATGATCTCTGAAGGATCACGTGACAGAAGAATACAGTGATGATGCTGAAAATTCAGCTTTGCATCACAGGAATAAATTACATTTTAAAAGATGTTCACATATCAAATAAATGCAGCCTTGGTGAGCAGAAGAGACTTCTTTCAAAAACATAAAAAATCCTTACCAAACTTGAATGGTAGTGCATATGAATGCACATAAATCCTCTTTGATACTCTTTGGATCGGTTCACTACTACAGAGGAAATTGTGGTTGCTGTGACAATAACTGCTCAATTTACTGAGTTGTTTGCAGCACACAAACCTGGTTACTGTTAGTCTCATTTCTGTCATGCTCTTGATCTCTTTTTGTATTTTTTTCTCTTCCATCTAAAATCTTATTCACCAGGGGCGAAGGTGCTGATATTACAACTCATGCTCAGGTCTGTGCATTTTTTTTTCTTTCACGAGGAGAGGTGTGTGTGTGTGTGTGCGTGCGTGCGTGCGTGTGTGTGTGCGTGCGTGCATGCGTTCCTGCTCAGCAGATTTACAGCAGTGTTATCATGGTTCATACCTTCTGCACTTTAAACAGCAACATGAATAATGACCAAAACGCTGCAGGACTTCATTAAATGTCTCCTCAGGAGGCTGGAAATTAGAATACTTGCATTTCAAACACACAACATGTGAACGGAAACGTTGCTTGCAGAACTACATGGCAATGAAAACCTCAACACATCTGCCTGAAACACAGCAGCTTCTTTCTGCATATCATATGATCAACACACATTTAGTCTCGGATTTTACTGAAAAGCCCTAAGGTTCATTTTTGGTTCATAATTGGATGATGTCACTAAAAAATGTCATCTCAGTGTTTGTATTCTTGATTGACACTCATTGATTCTGTTAAGACTTCAATGGAACAAAACATTAAACTTTTCATTTTATTATATCAAAAGAAAATGGAGCAAAAACATCTAAAGTCTTCCTACTGGTTATCTGTGTTAAAACCATAAAATATTATTATAATGAATCACATATAAAAATAAATGAATCATATTAATATTATAAAAATTATATCAAGAAAGTGTGCGTTAAATGTCCTGAAAAATAAGTGTTCTGTTTAAAATCAATATTTGTATATTTTCTGTTTGTTGCTTCTGTTTTAAAATTACAGCCTTGTAACACTTGCCAAAATTGCTCAATATAAATTTAGATATGAATTAATACATTTGCAAAATATTTTGCAACACTGAATATTCACTCATGTATTCTGTCTTATTCAATAGTTACAAAGAATGTCCTTCCCCGGTTCACAGGCTGAATCTAGAAATGGCTCTTTAACTAAAGGGTTAGTCCATCCAAAAATGAACACATTGTCATCATTTACTCACTTTCGTGTCGCTCCAAACCTGTTTGACTTTCTTTCTTCTACGGAAGCTTTCAAACTTCAAAAGGGCTCAAAAGCAACATAAAAAAGTTTTATAAAAGAGCTCCACCTTTTTATGTGTAATATATTCCATGTCATACAGTAGTTTTGTGTGAGAAACACATGGAAAGTTGTTATCAAGGTGAAGAATAATTGAGTCATATGGGCATCTTTCAATATACTTTTTATGGTGCTTTTGCTTCAGTCCCCAAACAGCAACTACTATATTTTTCTTAATTCCTCATTTTGGGTTTCATTGAAGAAAGAAAGTCATATGTGTTTTAACAGGATGAGGTTGAGTAAATGATTTCAATTTTAGTTGAACCCTTCAATAAATAATTAAAATCCACTCTCTGGGAAGAGCATTATGATTATGAGAGCATTACTAATGACTAAACGTGTAAATTAACACAGGTAAACAAAATGACAGAAAAAATGGACTAGCCTCCACAAGAAAAAACAAAAAGGGAAAAAGACAGATATTACACACATTTATATGTGTGTGAACACAGATCTTTGGAATAATAATTTGATTGTGTGCCCACATCAGTCATACGAATCTAAATAACAGTCCAACATATAGAACATATAAAATATACAGTAAGACATTCTCAGCTGATCTCTGTGTTTCTCTCTCTCTCTTGCAAACTTCTTCAAGGCAGAATTTCCAATTACCAGCAGCAAACAGGCAGAGTTTCTCTTCAGATCTTTTAAAAGCTGCCCAGAGCTTTGGATCATTAGAGCCACACTCAATAAATGGCAGTCAAGACAAAATCAGAATAAAAAAGTCAGCAGCCTCACATTCAAAGAAATAGGATTCTGTCACTGAAGGCTTTTTGAAAGGATGGCAATTAGAGAACGATTTTACACATTTATTTAGGATTTAATATCCAATACCATCCATCCATCCATCCGTCTCTCTCTCTCTCTCTCTCTCTCTCTCTCTCTCTCTCTCTCTCTCTAGTATAATGTAGTGAACATTTGACCTGAATTACCTTTAGCAGCCACACATGGCACTCTTAACCTCTTTCCACAGCATCTATAAAGCAACATACAGTGAGTATGTGAAATTTAATTCAAATGTAACAGCACACACCTCTAGAGCAGCTTAACACACATTAGCACAGTGTCTCAAAACAGAACTCTTAAAGGTCCCATTGCATGAAAATTTCACTTTATGAGGTTTTTTAACCTTAATATGAGTTTCCTTAGCCTGCCTATGGTCCCCCAGTGGCTAGACATTTTGATGGGTGTAAACCAAGCCGTGGGTATTTTTGAGAAAATAAAAGCCCAGACGGGCGAATCTAGAAATCTTCCCCTTATGTCGTCATAAGGGGAAAGGGTACCTCCCCTTTCTCTTCTTTGCCCGCAAAAAGAATTTGGCCCGCCCATGAGAAAATGAGCTGCGCGAGCGCGATATTGGTTTTTCCTCGAAAGACATCATGGCTTGCAAACTTGCGAAGCATGGCAGTTGCTCAGTGTTTGGTTGTACAAATGAACACAAAAGTATTTTTTTAGTTCATTCATCCGAGCCTCTGAAGAACCAGTGGGTTATGTGAATTTCTGATGTGTAATTGTTCAAGTTCAGACAGATAATCTTTCTCTCAAAGTCGTTCAATACTGTTTATGCATCAGTAAATCAAGCCAGTGACTAAACGATCAACTTCACGTCGTTTCTCTTAGTAGGATGAAAATAATCTTACTTAAACTGTGATTAATATATATACAGAAAGTGATCAAAGAACTATCCCTTTCCAATCGCCCAAGCTGTCAATCACCCAGCGCAAGTTTATCTGGACACTTGCCAAAACTCGTTATGAAATCAATGACGCTGTTACACTGCACAACGAAGCTCTTACTGTACTTACCTCATGTTTGCATTGGTGAAATCATTAGTGAGAGTGCAGAAACTGCGTTGCAATGATTAGATCTTTATTCAGGCGATCAACAGGCTGTCATCTGCTCAATGCTCATCACTGCAAACTTTTATGTGATGGGAATAGATCTAAATACTTAAAAAAAGTCACACGATTCGTTAATCTTGATAGCTGTAATAGTAAAAACATATAATAGCTGTAATAGTAAACGTTTTCGAGAGAGTTCCACATGTAATGCTAGATATTTCATATGCAAGCATGTCAGCCAATCACAGCAGTGGGCGTTTACACTGAAGTCTCACAGCAGACACGCCCCTTCAAACAGAGTGTTCAAATCAGAGGCTAAAATCAAGCTAGGAAATATGCCTTTTATTTCTAAATTATAACAACTTTTGATCTAAAAAACATACTAACATTATAAGGGCACCCCAGGAAACATTCTAAAATAATAAAAAAACCCATGCAATGGGACCTTTAAAGAACAGCATCATGCATGCCTAATAATGTACCAGTGTAATACACTCTCATATATCAGCATCATCTATTTTTTGTCCAAGGCATGTTAGTAGAGCTAAAATTGGAGCAGTAATGCAATCTAGATGTAAAACCGCACTTGCACCATGGTGTGTTTAACACACTAAAGCTTGTCTGAATAGCCTGCTGTGGATCAGCACAGACCTCTAGGCAGATTTCCACTGAGGTTATAATACAGTGACCAGAGGTCCACACACACCCTGGGGCTTTTCTCAGAAGGTACATTTCTGGTTCATAATTGCATGGATGATGTAACAGAAAAAAAAAATCCTCTGTGGAAAAAGTGTTTGTCCTCTTACCAATTTAACAAAGTTACTCTGAGGTCCTTAGAGGACAAAAATATCCATGTCAAAAAACTCTCATAAAAATTTGAAGCTTTGGAGCACAAACTTACGTTTGGTCTCATTTAAAAAAATAAAAATAAAAAACCTTGGCCACAGTAACGAACACAATTATAGCTGCATAATTTATAATACGCAGAAGCAGAAAACAGGAGTAAAGCGAGTATTTGCTTTATAGGCCAAACCTGAGATGGCACAGTATCTGGTAAAAAGATTTGCCAACATAACGAAAGCCTATTAACAAAGATTGCATCATTTTATAAATAAATGGCCCTGAGATAAAAAAATTAAAAAAGTTTTATAAAAAAAACATTTTTTTTTTTTTTTAATGGTGTTTCAATGGGGACATTTTTTCTTTAAGGTCCTGAGTGTAACTATTATTTAATGTACCTAGTGTAAAATAGATTTATTAAAGGAAATGGGGGGGGGGTACAACAATTCCAATAAAAATACACACTTGTGCCAAATTGAAAAAATCGATTTATATATGAATATATTCATCTTCTACCGATTTGCATCGATTCACAGATTTCAAAAATCGGTTTTCTAAAGTGTTACACTTCTTTAACTTCGCAGTACTACTTAAAGTTACTTAAAGTTATTGATGTTAATCACAATAAGCCGCGAACAAGGACTCAATGTGCTGCTCGCGCTGACGCACAGCATCAGCACAGCACAGCACAGCATGCGATCTCGAATTCAGTTCTCTTTCACAGCTACACACACAATTATGTCAAAATGCACATCGGGTGGACTGTGGAACATTCGATGTAAACAGAGTCTGTTATGTCCTACGCAAATGAAAACAAAAGGGAGAAAATTGGACGTGTATGAATTTATATTTAATTCATACAGTTTTATTTTTACATTTGATTATTCAATTTCGGTAGTATTTCTTACTACATGTTAATTAAACATATGCTACTGTACCTGAAACACTTAAAGTTTGTTTCATTTGTATATATTTTTTTTATTGTATTTGTCCTATTGTTTGTAATTTGCTTCTTTGTTCCTATTTTTAATATCAAAAATAAAATAAAATTGCTTGCCTTGCTTAATTAAGACTGTGTGTAATGATTGTAGTGAGCTTAGAGGGCATTTGTTTTATAATATTGGTTGACTAAAATGGTAAGAAAAACTAAATAAATTTCAAGGTTCACATTTAATTCAGTAGGATTATTTTCCTTCTAGACCTATTAAACTGTCTACCGCAGTCAAATAAGAAAAGTGACACAATCTATGCACATATCGAATCGAAATTTGATTCAAAATCGAGAATCGATTTTTAAACAGATTGTGACCTCAAGAATCGATTTGAATCGAATCGTGAGGTACCAAAAGATTCCCACCTCTACCAAATTGCAAAGTCAAAAAAAAAAAAAAAAAATGTCAATAAGGATGCAAAAGGGTTAATTGACACTAAATATGATTTTCATTTACAATAATCAGTACTAAAATTCAGCGTTCGTAACTTTCCACGGCATCAGTTGTACGCACATTCAAGTTCCGGCAATATCCTGGTTCTTGGCTGGTTTTGATCGAATCATAGAATCAGTGATAACAGCTGCAATTATATCAAACTGATTCGCAAATGAATTGTCCAGTGCAATTTGTAAACCAATTCAACAGGTTTATTGGGAAGAATCAGCTCCTTCAATAATTGGACATCACTCTTGTGTCTCAGAATGGGTGATTTCTTCAGCTCGAAATAACAAGGAAATGTGATGTAGTGAAGCAAAAGTAAAAGTAAAACTTTTACTTTTAAAAAAGTATGAATTTCAGTGATATACATTTCTAAAAGCTGTCCTAGAAATATCCCTGGTATTAATTTCAGAAATGTTGGCCTTTGGTATTGCTGATATTTCAGAGCTCTGGAGAAGCTTAATAAGCTTGTGCAATCTTACTTGGCCTATACACTCCATTATTAACATTTGTGATTATGTAATTAAATGTTTTAATCCTTGTGAGGCCAGTGTTTCCTCAAATCACTCTGACCGGTCTTTATTAATTACCAGAGAAATGAGGGGAAATGCATTAGTTCCATTAAAACAGCTGATAACATGAGCTGTGCAGAGAGCAGGTTACAGAAAACAGCTTCAACTCACATTTCCACAAGTTTCTACAGATTCTAAAAATAGAGACAAAAGGAAGAGGCCTGGACCCTGGAGACCAAACCCCCCACCTCTCCCTCTCCCTCTCCCTCTCTCCCTCTCTCCCCCCCCCCCCCCCCCCCCCCCCCCTCCCCCCCTCCCCTCCCTCCCCTCCCCTCCCTCTCTTTGTAGTGAAAACTGAACTGCAGGATATTTCTAAGAGTAGCTTAACAATATGAAGGTTAAATAAACACATTCTGGCAAAAATCATAATCAGGATTTTTTAGTCAATATTGAAATCACAATTATTTAACACGTTTATTCGTGAGCGACATCACGATCTCAAGCAAAAATAATCAAGTCTTATTTTAAATATCAGTGACATTTCACAATTATCAATACTTGAGCAAAAACGAATACTGATACAGCAAAACATTACATTCTTGCTTGTATAATTTATGATCAACATTAAAAACAAGAACTCACACAGGGTATGTTTTTGCACCGGAGAGAGTTTGAATCTTAAATCGATCTCTATGCACAGTCTGTGTCTATATTTGTTCTTAGTTAAGTTCTAAATCCACACATTTACAAAGGTACATTGATTTGCAAAGGCAGACACTCTGCACACAACCTATCATATGCTCACTGCTTGTGTGGATGCAGTCAGTTTTGAACGCAAAAGATGAGGTAATTTGATTGGATGCCATGTATTTATGTCATTTTACCTGCTAGAAATACAAGCTCAGTTTTCATGTTATTTTAATGTGGGGTAGAATTAAATGAACGGCAAAACTCAGCATTTTGTCCGTGTACCTCCTCTGTCATCTCGCACACCCCAGTTGAGAACCACTGCCTTAAGACATAACCCACTGTGTTTATGTGAATATTCCCAAAAGATATTTTGACATTTTTGTGTGTACGCGCTTTTGCGGCTTAATGCACTTTTAATATCACTGTTTAATATCAAACATGTCCCGCATTTTAGAACACTCACTTATTTGGCTGATTTGGATGTTAAGTTTGGGCTTTTAGGGAGGAACGAAAGCACACCGCTCTGAAGGAAAGGAAGGTGCGCTAGACGGAATGCGGCAGCGGCACAATAATCGTTTAACCTCAATTGTCTTGTTTTCTTAATCGTTGGAAGCCAAAATTGAAATCGGAAAGCAATTGCGATTAATCGCACAGCCCTAGTTGGAAACAAATTTTTACTAAAGTAATGTGATAATACCTCACACACCCCTCTCTCACTGCCAGAACCACATCTGATCTGATCTCAGATCCCGGAGGAACCATCTAATAGCCCAAACTGGAGCTAGGTGTTAGCAGTGTGAAGGTCGTGGGTTTGATTCCCGGGGAATGCATGATCTGATAAAATGTACAGTACTGTGCAAAAGTCTTAGGCATGTTAATATGGTTTCTTCAAGCATCTTGGAGACGTTCCCGCAGTTCTTCTGGATTTAGTCTGTCTCAGTTTTTTCTGTTTCTTCATGTAATCACAGATGGAATCGATGATGGTGAGATCAGATCATCCTGGCTGTTGTCAGGACTCCTTGTGCATATACAAATCTCACTGGATTATTACAATTAATGGCAAAAAGAATGTTTGAAATATAAACTGATATTTCCTACTGACACAACTACAGCCAAAGATTTAAATAACTGACTTAAAACCTTTTATTGGGGGGGGGGGGGGGATATTAACATTCCTAAGACTTTTGCACAGTACTGTATATCATCAATACAATGAAAGTATTATTGGATAAAAACATCTATTAAACGCATAAATAGAAATGCAAATGTATAACATCTGATCTCAGAATCACCTCAAGTCTGATCTCATAACAAAATCACTTTGGGTCTGATCTCATAACAGAATCACCTCAGGTCTGATATCATATCACCTTAGGTCTGATCTCATAACAGAATCACTTTGGTTCTGATCTCAGAACAGAATCAGCTCGGATCTGAGCTTGGATCAGAATCCTCTTGGGTCTCAAACAGGCAAATGCCAAATACAGTCATGTCTTAATTGTTTTGCCTTAGAGTGCTGTCCTGATCTAGTCTAGTACATTAAAAATGGGATGAAAACAGTAAACAGTATGATATCATCTTTAACCTTCTGAAATTCCCACCAAACTTCAGAATCATGCCACTCTAATGAGCATTGAGTATGTGTGTGTCCCCTGCAGAGTTTTGGCATCATGTCTGACAATCTTCCCTCTCGTTCTTTCTCTTCTCTCTCCCTTTCTCTAAACGTCCATCTGTTCTTCTCCCCTGGGCCCTTATTATTCACTCCATCCAGGGGTTTCACTGCCCTCTCCTCTGATTCTGTCGGTGTGTTTTCTGGCCTCTGTTTCCAAACACAGAGAGAGAGAGAGAGAGAGAGAGAGAGAGAGAGAGAGAGAGAGAGAGGAGAGAGAGAGAGAGAGAGAGGAGAGAGAGAGAGAAGAGAGAGAGAGAGAGAGAGAGAGAGAGAGAGAGAGAAGAGAGGAGAGAGAGAGAGAGAGAGAGAGAGAGGAGAGAGAGAGAGAGAGAGAGAGAGAGAGAGAGAGAGAGAGAGAGAGAGAGAGAGAGAGAGAGAGAGATTCCCCTCCACGCTCCCTGGAAACTTCGGCACCATTTTGTTTCCAGCAGGTGTTGAGCTCTACTGTAAATAGGTCACTGATCCGGATCTGTAATGGTGGTTGGAGAAAGTTTGCAGATTGATTTTTTTGTGGAGAGTCGAGCAACTGGAACACAAAGGGGCTCTAGAGGCTGGGAATATCTCCAGCCCGATCCGTCCCGTGACCCCAGAGTCACTCGAGACTTCCTGTTCAGCCAGGCATGATGGCCGCACGCAGAGCGCGTTCACACGTACAGGTGAAAAAAAGCTCTTGCTGCAGGCACATGTAAATATTGCACAGAGCAAAAGTGCTTTTGTTTGTAATGTGAGACACTGCATCCATCTCTGACGCATCAAACATTATTTCACATTTGACGTGCCCAAATATCCACATACTCCAATGAGAAATCATTATTTTGATTAATAATCTGTATTTCCTTGATATATTTTACTGGGAAAATAAAGATTAATTTACAATTCATTATTTTATAATAATTGTTTTGTACATATTTACATTTTAATACAATTCATATTTAAAGCCCAGAGCTGTAATTTTATTTATAAGCAGTTTTCCTCATGAGGACCACAAAATGTCAAGGATTTCAGATATAGACATCTTTGTAGGGACATTTTGTCCCCATAACGTAGGGTATACCTGAACAACAAATGCACACACACACACACAGCTTTTATCTATTTATTTATTTATTTATTTGTTCGTTCGTTTGTTCTTTCATTCATTCATTCATTCATTCAATAGTTCTTTGGGTGATAGGATTTTTTTTTTACGTTTCAGAATATAAAAATCACAGTTATTATTTATTTGAAATGCCTAAAATGTGTGAGTATTCTCAGTTTCCGTTACCTATCTGTTCTAACAGTATACGTGTTTGTATTGATCAAATGCAATGTCACTACAGACACACTCTAAAAAATAATTCAGTGGCTTAGTAAATATCACAGTATAATAATTAACTTTATTAATTCAATAAAATCTCTGAATATAATTGACTTGATGGTTTGAGTTGAACATACCAAAATAATTGAAGTCGGCTGAAAAATAATTACTCAAGTAAAGTATAGATACCCCAAATTTCTACTCAAGTAAGGCAACAAAGTATTTGTACTTGACACCTTTGCACTTAATATATTTGTGACATTTATATCAAAGTATTTGAGAATGGATAATTAAACTGATCTGTTTTAAGAACCACAAATATTACTTAATTCACATTAATATTATTAATATATTTAACACACTCTTAATAAATTGAGTAAGTTTACTCAATCAAAAACAATGCACCCCTCCCCCACCCTCTGACTTGAAGACAACTCAACGGTTGAGTGAGCGCGGGCTTGAACCCTCTTCAGTCTCCAGAACAGTTCTCTCTACTCAGCGTCGCAGAATTGGTGCATTTCCTCAGTGAAATTCAGGTGTGTGTATGTTTCATTTTATCTATAAAATCATTACTGTGCTTTAAATCATTTTATATAATGCAAAACAACATACAGAGGCGCAATGTGACACCTAAATGAGTGTTGCGCCTGTCTTTTCGCGTGATTGAAACGCCTTGCATAAAACACACGACTTTATTCATAAAGATAATAAATATAATTAATGTGGATGATAAAATGTCCTCAGAACTGTGCACTGTTTGTTTATTGGCAGGTGATGGAGTCAGTCGCGTCGCAGCATATTTTGGCAATGAGTGAAACGCAGGATGGCGGTCTAAAGTTAGAAGTTCACCCGCAGAGTGCGAGTCAATCTCAGGCACGAGAACCAGCGCTGATACGTGGAAATGTGATAACAGGCCGGTTGATTACACTTGAATGTTTAAATGTTTAATTTTTTACTTCTAAAATGTTTGTTACATGAGTTTAAATGTGGACAATATTGTATACATGATGTTAAAACAGTGTAAATATGTTGTATTGCTGTACTCATCGACAATAAAGGCCAATGTCATGTACCGGTGGTTGTATGGAATATTTTACAAAGATTTAGAGGAAATAAAAAAAAGATTATATTACTCATAAATAAAAACAGTTAATATTACTCATAAATATTGTTTTTTTAAATGTTTTCCCCCAATTATTTCTGCTCAATTTTATTTAATATACAAAATGCAGTTAATCAGATCAACTTTTTTTTTTCTTACATTTACATTTTATGTAATTGATTTCACTGCTTTAAAATGTAATCAATATTTTTAAGAGTAAAAAAATGTTTCACCAAAAAAATAAAATAAATTGGAGTAAATCATAGTAAACGTTTTTAGAGTGCATAAAGGTGGTGATATAGCCAATTGTGAAAATATCTAGATAAATTTAAGCAATTTTCATGTACAAAATATGAGAATGCTCTGCCTTTTCTGAAGTTACACTGAAGTCTACACAGGTTATTTCGACCCGAACATAACAGGTGTATTTTTTTTTTATTTTTTTTTTGTCATTCTTTATATTAGGTGTCCTTGACTACTATGTACTAACAATATTGTGTTCATATTGTATTGCCAAATACGAGTAGAATACGGTTAAGGTTAGGGACAGGTTAAGTGGTATTGGTTTAAGGGTGGGTTAAGGTGTAAGGGAAGGCTCAACAATTATAGATGTCATTACAGAAATTAATTACAGCTGTAATTACATGCAGGTGTTTTTAATAATATGAGTACAATGTAAAAACATATCTGTACACACAATAAGCGCATTGTATCAAATTATTAATTTAAATGCTGGTACAGAAACCTAATATAAAGTGGAACCCTTTTTTAATTAAAAAGTTTAATTAAATTCATTAAATATATATATATATATATTTTGCTTTTTCACTTTTAGCATCTTTGAAGAGCAATATTTGAAGGAAAAAAGATCACATTTTGCCATTGATAAGTGTCATGCCTGTGTAGCACTGTGTTTAATGTTTATGTCATTTATATTCATCAGAATGAATGTAACAAAGAGCATGTCTTACCTTTTTGAAAACTCTTGGTCACATCTGCAAGCAAATAAAGAGAGAAAGGGGGGAAGAAAAAAAAGAAAGAAATATCAGCAAATGAGCAAATGAAGTAAACAAGGGAACATTGTGAATAATGACCATAGCCTGTAAGAACACAAACGCTCCTGAACCTACAAAACCTCATTTATCTTTCTCTCTGTTTTGGCATTTGCTCAGGTTACATTAATATTTGCCACGAGTCTCTGGGAGACTTTCGTTGCTCTAACTATTCATTTTGAGCTCGATTTATGTCTCATTTTGAGATGTCACTGTTCAATTCTTAAGAACGACAGCAAGAGGAAACTAGAGGAAGAGGAAAGTCAAATACAATGAGAGCGAGTGAATGTGTTTGTGTGTGTGTGACCAGATATTTAATAGGTCACTCTAGACTCATTATGTAAGGAGGCCAGAGAGCAGCTTCACCGTAATGACATCCTGAGAGAAAATCCTTCACACAAGCATTAGTCCAGGTGTCTTTTAAGGGTTATTACTGTTAGCTAAAACTATTTCAAAGGCAAAAATTACCAGTAAAAAAGTCCAAGTCAAATCCAAGTCTATGCTGTTAATTCTGTATGTGTATGTGTGTGTGTGTGTGTGTGAGAGAGAGAGTAATATTTATTCATTCTGGTGCTTAATAAATGTGAGATTTCTCTTTATGTCACTCATGTTTGAAGGTTCCACAGAGACAACATAGCTCAAGAACAAAGATTCCATAATCAGATTATCCCTTAAAAAAACACACTCAAAAGAAAAAGAAAATCCTCGTTCCTCATTCTCACCTTTCATGCAAAGCTCCTTTCTGAATTATTTTACCTGTGACCTCTAAACAAAGACCTGCAGTGAATGCCAGCGCACTGCCGTAGATTTACACCAATACATGAAACAAAGTTATGATCTGTGTAACACAAACACACACGTGCACATAAATATATCTGATTGAGCATTCATTAAAGACAATTCACTGAAACAACCAAAAAAACTCAGACTTACTTTTAATTTACTTTACGATTGTTGATTGTATGAAAAATTACATTTTTGCATTTTTTTTGTAGGGAAAAATAACATTTTGCTACAAAACTATCAAACAAAATCAATTACTTATTTTAAAATATTTCATGAATAAATCACCCATACAGGCAGAACAATCTAGAACGAGTTATCATGAAGAAACTGATATACTGAATATACTGTTACTGATCACCAATGAGCTTTTCTAAAAGCACTTATTAATTTAATTAATCTATTAATCTCTCTGAACAGTAATCCCATTAGTCTTTACATTTCCTATTAATTCATTTCTAAATAGAGATGTTAATTTTGGGGCTGACATTAAATCACATTGATTTGCAGTTTAATGGGTTTTGTGAAGTTTTGCAAACTCAGAACAATTTTCTTTTATAGGCTATTCAATGTAATCAAATTTAAATAATAACGGTCTGATTCAGTATTTTTTTTAATGCATTTATATGTGAGCAGCTCATGATCCAGTGTTTTCAATGTCTCAGAGCGATTCGGTTTACAGTAAAACATGAATTTAAAAACGCAAGTCACCTTCCAAAATTTGTAATGACAATATATACATCTGTTTATAAACCTGCCATCAACAAAAGAGAGGCTTTTCCACCAAAGTGAAAGCTTGATGAATTCAAATACACTTTTGAAAATGAAGAAATTAAGACAGGCATAAATATTACTATTGTAATGTTCATGTTGTCATGTAAAATATAATAATATTATTATTATTAATACACTCTCAGAAAAAAGGTGCAAAGCTGTCACTGGGCCAGTACCCTAAGGTACAAAAGTGAAAAGCTACATCTTTGCACCTTACCCAGATAGCAAGGAATCATTGAAACAATGTTAAACCAATGTTAATGTGTCAATGTTAAACGAATTGAATAAACATCACTTTTGTACCTGCAATTAATGTTAAAAAAATGCTGAAATTTCATCATTGAATCAATGTTACAATGTGATGTTGGTTCATCATCATGCTTGCACTTTCAGAAAATGAAACACAACAACTACAACTGACTTAAAGCCACACAGCCTGAAATCGACTGCAAATAAAATAAGACAATACATTTACATTTTTACATCTTAATATCTCAGCAGAGGAGGATTAAACAACTCCAAAAAGAGTAATACCAGCTTCACTTAATAACCAGATTGACTTTACTTCTGCCGTTCATCTACAGACGTTATTATTGAGAATTAACAGAGGGTTAGATGTTGATGTTTAATTGAAATGTCACCATTATGGTGATCTGTGTTTCCTTTGGTTGGGCAGTTTGACTCTTGGCTTTTAATGTCAGTTTGTGGTCTTTGTAACAGTGTTTACCAAAACACATAATTTGTTGCAAAGGAACCCAGAAACTGTTTCTGTTTTTGGTAAACTGGTACAAAGACCACAAACTCATATTAAGAGCCAAGAGTCAAACTGTCCAACTCAAGGAAATGCGTATACATTTTCAATAAAACTTTAACATTTAAACCTCTGTTAATTCTCAAAAAGAACTTCTGCTGAAATATTGAGAGATGTCTTGTCTTCTTTTATTTGCAGTTGATTTCAGGCTGTGTGGCTTTAAGTCAGTTGTAGTTGTTGTGTTTCATTTTCTGAGAGTGTTTAACCAGTTGTTGAACTAACATTACATTGTAACATTGATTCAATAATGAAATTGCAAAAAACAAATCAACATTAATTGTGGGTGCAAAAGTGATGTTGATTCAGTGCGGTTAACGTTGACACATTAACATTGATTTAACATTGTTTCATAGGTGCTTGCTATCTGGGTAAGTTATAAAGACTTTTATACCTTAGGGTACTGCCCCAGTGACAGCTTTGTACCTTTTTTTTTTCTGAGAATGTATTAATATTATTATTGTTTACTTTTTTTTTTTTTTTTTTTTTTTTTTACAGTACAATAGTAATATATTTATGTATTTTTTTATATAATTTTAATGATACAAAAATAAAATAAAAAAGTGATTAATAATCAGCATCATTTTATTTTTGTTGTTGTTTACTACTATTGAATGGGGGAAAACAGGTCTTACTTCTTTAGCTGATCACATGCAGTTTACAAAGTAATGCTAATGCATTATTATAAAGGTTTTTTTTTTTTTTTTGCAAAACAGCCACTTGATTCTTCCATACTTACTCTTAGTTAGCAGCACAATTAGCACGATTCATTTTGTATGCTTTTCAATTAACCACTCTTCGAGAATTGTACATTCAATTGAACTGTAAAGAGATTATTTGTCACACATCACCTCAGAACAATAATCTGAGTGCAGTCATGTTATGCTCAGCACTGTTTGGATGCGAGTCTCATCTAGCGCAGATTAAGTACACGTCTGCTGTGATTGTGTTTCAATTAACATGTGACAGCGAGCATTCCCTCAGTGCATGTTTCACTTTAACCTGACCAGTAGACCGTTAACTAAACCAGCTGCCTTTAACTGTATAGAGCCAAAATGGCTGTTGGACCAAATCCAAACCACAATAAAAATAAGAGAGAGAGAGAGAGAGAGAGAGAGAGAGAGAGAGAGAGAGAGAGAGAGAGAGAGAGAGAGAGAGAGAGAGAGAGACTTTGACTTTTACAACCTCTTTATTCTACATAAAAATGTAGATATACATTATTCCTTCACTTCACAAACACACATTTTTTAATAAATAAATAAACATATATAAACCATGTTCTTAACACATTCAATTATAAATCACCCATTAAAAAAAAAATCATTACCAATTAAAACCCAACCCCCCATACTCATTCACTGAAACCAGTGCTTCCTTAACACACCATCTCCATTTAAAGAAAATAACATTATTAACATGCTTGTAATATGTATATTCTATAACCACTCGTGCTTCCACTAAGGATCTGAACAATGCCACCATACAAATGTCTCTTCCTGCATTATTTTCCTGATGAGATTTCAGAATTGCTAATTTAGCTTGACCAATGACAAAATTAGCAAGTAGCCTACACATTGTTCTCGTAAAGATTTCTTATAATAACAGCCCAATATAAATAAGCTATTGGTATACAGAAACCCTAATTTTGTTATTATTTTTCTCAACAGTTCAAAAATAGGATCAAGTCTAGGGCAGTCACAAAACATATGAAAAATAGTATCAAGAGCATCACAAAATGGGCAATTCGATGTAATTATGAGATTCATGTTTTTTTTTGTTTTTTTTTTCATTGAATCCTTTAAAGCGAGATTCATCATGGCACTGAGAGAGACTGACAAAGATGTATGCAGTAGAACAACACAAAAGATTTAAAACTTGATAATCACATTAAATGGAAATATTTAAGAATTCATAATAATATTTAATGCTCGGTCTGTAATTATAATCCTGAAATATCACTTTATTTTCTCAAGTGGGCTCATAAGGAATGGCTCCATTGATCTCTGTTGTTCCTAATAAGCCACGCAGCTCAGAAACAGGATTAACTGAATTCACTGTGTTCAGAACATGCTTCCATTTGGTCACTTTAAACACTTACTTTATTTTCGTTGGAGGGAAATAATGGACTTTCTGAGAATCCATTTGACAATCTACAGACTATATACTACACACATGTATACTGACATCTATCCTGATAGATCCAGATCAAATAGACAAATAGATGTTTTTGTCTGAGACAGTCATAATTTTGGTCTGATCACTTGCTAAAACTCCCCCGTAAACTGATGCTTTATTGAGAGAGTATTCTGTTGAACAACACACACACACACACACACACACACACACACACACACACACACACACACACACACACACACACACGTCTGGTTTACTATCTTTGTGGGGACTCTCCATAGACGGAATGGTTTTTATACTGTGCAAACTGTATATTCTGTATATTCCCCTTAAATCTACCCATCACAGATTTTTGTTTGCATTTTTACATAAAAAAAAAAAAAAAAAAAAAAACTAATTATGTATGATTTATAAGCCTGTTTCTTCATGGGGACCTCAATTTATGTCCCCACATTGACACGAGTCCCCATAAGTCTGTATGTGCATTCAGGGTGAAGTCCCTACCGGGGAACGCACACACACACACACACTGATCGATTAGCAGGTGAAACGGGCAACAGAAGTGAATCAGTGAATCACAGGCTTTTCCTCCACACTCATTTATTAACGCTGATAGTTTGACTTGACTATTTTTGCTTACATGTATTTTCCAGCAGTTCTGTTCGAGGGGAAATATAAGCTTTATGTTTACCTCGTCTCATTTGGATAATGTGTCATATAAATGCTAAGCTCAGGGATTTCGCCTTCTCTGCTGTATTAATGTTTGATCCATTTCTTACTGTGTTTATGAATTTCTGCGCCATTTTAAACATGATGCAAATGAACAGCAGCAGAATATTAGTTCTGAAATTCTCTTTTTATTATTCTCTCTCTCTCTCTCTCTCTCTCTCTCTCTTTCTCTCTGCGAGGACCAGTTTGAGTTTTAGACCATTGGAGTGGGGACAAAGAAAGTAAAGCGAGGACATTTTGGCCGGTCCTCGCTTTCTGAGACCCCTTTAAAGGCCTGTTTGAGGGTCAAGACTTGGTTTTAGGGATAAGGTTATAATTAGGTTAAGGGTAGGTTTAGGGTTCGGGTTCGGGTTAGGCACTTAGTTGCGATGGGTAAGGTTAGGGTAAGCGGCTAGAGATTGCATTGTGTCAATGAAAGTCATCATAAAGATAGATGTACAAGAATGTGTGTGTGTGTGTGTGTGTGTGTGTGTGTGTGTGTGTGTGTGTCGAGTAATACTTGTGGGGATGATATTGCAAAAAGTTGCCTCATTAAAAACAACTCGAAGAACAACTTGTCCTCAAAAGCATAAAATGTCCCAAAGAGACTCAATAATGTCTTTATTCACTTGTGAAGAACCGCAGGCTGTTAGTCTGAGTTGGAGTCAGTAGACATGTCAGTCATCACTGCTATCTCATTTATTACTCATTAACTGGACACTGAATTTTAAAGTCAAAATGGACCATTCTTATTTTTGTATGGAATATTGCAGTGTATGATTAATCTGTGAACATCATATTGTTTTTAAATACATGTTTCTCGTGATATTTAATAAAATAACTTCTCCTCCCTCATGCAGCCACATATCTTCTCTTCTCTGATGGCGTGAGGGCAGGACAACCTGTCACTCACATGAGATCCACCAATAGTAAACTACAACAATCCAACCATCCAAACAAATCCCCATAGACAAATTCAAGTCCAATCCTACATTTGTTCTTGGTCCAGAATGATTCTTTGTCCCTCAGTTTTTGTTCAATCCTGCTATCTTACAGTGTTTCTGACATCATATTTGAAAGTATGACATCATAAGTATTGAAAGTAACATATTATGAGGGAAATTTTATTTATTTAGCAGATAAAATATTTTCTGGGCGCAAAGCACAAACAATATTGACTACACAATGATTGTAATGCAATGATATTTGGTCAAGGTCTTTGTTTAGACATTTCTGTACATTCAAATTCAAAAATTCAAAAGATTCAGAATGTTAAAGGTATTGTAGGTAGGATTTTTATAAAAAACTTATTTTCCAAATTTGTTTAAACTTTATTTATATATCAAAACATAATTAAAATGTAAGTACTCTGAAAAAGAAAGTATAAAAATCGAGTGTCTGTAGACCTCTCACGACTGTTTTAAAGACAGCTCATTATTTCCATTCACTCCACCCCCTCCCTTCTGGGCTCCTTCCAAAGCCACGCCCCCAAAACACATGAACGCGCGACGCCGACCACTGAGCTGAAGATGCATTATTTACCTGAGACGAGCAGAGAGGAAGGAGCGCAGTGCATGTAGTGACATCATGTCAGAATCACATGTAATAAAAAAAATCAAACTTTATCATTATGAAGATAAACAAATAAGATGTATTTTAGTACTCACTATCAAGCTAGCATATTGATATTGGTAAAGTTTAAAATATATATTTTTTGATTCGCTAACGAGCTAGTTATCTATAAGGCAAAGCTTAAAACAGGTTGCATGATACACGTTTTTCCATTACCATCATTTACACTGTGATGAAGATGAATTTCGTGTAAGATTCATAACATCTTCCCGTGGGCTCACCACCTACAGGAGGGACCGTAAGGGGCCGGTGCTTAGAGAATCGGGCGGCAGTCGAAGGCGGGGGCCTCGACAGCCCGATCCCTGGACACGGAAACTAGCTCTAGGGACGTGGAATGTCACCTCGCTGGCGGGGAAGGAGCCTGAGATTGTGCGTGAGGTTGAGAGGTTCCGACTAGCGATAGTCGGGATCACCTCTACGCACAGCTTGGGCTCTGGAACCACACTCCTCGAGAGAGGATGGACTCTTCACCACTCTGGAGTTGCCCATGGTGAGAGGCGGCGAGCTGGTGTGGGTTTGCTTATAGCCCCCCAGCTCAGCTGCCATGTGTTGGAGTTTACCCCGGTGAACGAGAGGGTCGCTTCCCTGCGCCTTCGGGTCGGGGATAGGTCTCTCACTGTCGTTTGTGCCTACGGGCCAAACGGCAGTGCAGAGTACCCGGCCTTCTTGGAGTCTCTGGGAGGGGTGCTGGAAAGTGCTCCGACTGGGGACTCCGTCGTTTTACTGGGGGACTTCAACGCCCACGTGGGCAGCGACAGTGACACCTGGAGTGGCGTGATTGGGAGGAACGGCCCCCCTGATCTGAACCCGAGTGGTGTTCAGTTATTGGACTTCTGTGCTAGTTACAGCTTGTCCATAACGAACACCATGTTCAAGCATAAGGGTGTCCATCAGTACACGTGGCACCAGGACACCCTAGGCCGTAGGTCGATGATCGACTTTGTAGTCGTTTCATCTGACCTCCGGCCTTATGTCTTGGACACTCGGGTGAAGAGAGGGGCGGAGCTGTCAACTGATCACCACCTGGTGGTGAGTTGGATTCGATGGCGGGGGAGGAAGCTGGACAGACTCGGCAGACCCAAGCGTACTGTGAGGGTCTGCTGGGAACGTTTGGCCGAGTCTCCTGTCAGAGAGATCTTCAACTCCCACCTCCGGCGGAGCTTCGACCGGATCCCGAGGGAGGCTGGAGATATTGAGTCCGAGTGGACCATGTTCTCCACCTCCATTGTCGAAGCGGCCGCTCGGAGCTGTGGCCGTAAGGTCTCCGGTGCCTGTCGAGGCGGCAATCCCCGAACCCGGTGGTGGACACCGGAAGTAAGGGATGCCGTCAAGCTGAAGAAGGAGTCCTATCGGGCCTGGTTGGCTTGTGGGACTCCTGAGGCAGCTGACGGGTACCGGCAGGCCAAGCGGACTGCAGCCCGGGTGGTTGTGGAGGCAAAAACTCGGGCCTGGGAGGAGTTCGGTGAGGCCATGGAGAAGGACTATCGGCTGGCCTCGAAGAGATTCTGGCAAACCGTCCGGCGCCTCAGGAGGGGGAAGCAGTGCCCTACCAACGCTGTTTACAGTAGAGGTGGGGAGCTGTTGACCTCAACTGGGGATGTCATTGGACGGTGGAAGGAATACTTCGAGGATCTCCTCAATCCCGCTGTCACGTCTTCCATTGAGGAAGCAGAGGCTGAGGGCTCAGAGGTGGACTCGTCCATCACCCAAGCTGAAGTCACCGAGGTAGTCAAGAAACTCCTCGGTGGCAAGGCACCGGGGGTGGATGAGATCCGCCCTGAGTACCTCAAGTCTCTGGATGTTGTGGGGCTGTCTTGGCTGACACGCCTCTGCAGCATCGCGTGGCAGTCGGGGACAGTGCCTCTGGGATGGCAGACCGGGGTGGTGGTCCCTCTTTTTAAGAAGGGGGACCGGAGGGTGTGTTCCAACTACAGGGGGATCACACTTCTCAGCCTCCCTGGGAAAGTCTATGCCAGGGTACTGGAGAGGAGAATCCGGCCGATAGTAGAACCTCGGATTCAGGAGGAACAGTGTGGTTTTCGTCCAGGCCGTGGAACACTGGACCAGCTCTATACCCTCTACGGGGTGCTAGAGGGTTCATGGGAGTTTGCCCAACCAGTCCACATGTGCTTTGTGGATTTGGAGAAGGCATTCGACTGTGTCCCTCGTGGCAGCCTGTGGAGGGTGCTCCGGGAGTATGGGGTCCGGGGCCCTTTGCTAAGGGCTGTCCGGTCCCTGTACGACCGAAGCAGGAGCTTGGTTCGTATTGCCAGCAGTAAGTCAGACTTGTTCCCGGTGCATGTTGGACTCCGGCAGGGCTGCCCTTTGTCGCCGGTTCTGTTCATAATTTTTATGGACAGAATTTCTAGGCGCAGCCAGGGGCCGGAGGGTGTCAGGTTTGGTGACAACACGATTTCGTCTCTGCTCTTTGCGGATGATGTTGTCGTGTTGGCCTCATCAAGCCAGGACCTTCAGCATGCACTGGGACGGTTTGCAGCCGAGTGTGAAGCGGCTGGGATGAGAATCAGCACCTCCAAATCCGAGGCCATGGTCCTCAGTCGGAAAAGGGTGGCTTGCCCACTTCAGGTTGATGGAGAGTTCCTGCCTCAAGTGGAGGAGTTTAAGTATCTTGGGGTTTTGTTCACGAGTGAGGGAAGGATGGAACGGGAGATTGACAGACGGATCGGTGCAGCTTCTGCAGTAATGCGGTCGATGTACCGCTCTGTCGTGGTAAAGAAAGAGCTGAGCCGCAAGGCGAAGCTCTCGATTTACTGGTCAATCTACGTTCCTACTCTCACCTATGGTCATGAGCTTTGGGTCATGACCGAAAGGACTAGATCCCGGATACAGGCGGCCGAAATGAGCTTTCTCCGCAGGGTGGCTGGGCGATCCCTTAGAGATAGGGTGAGAAGCTCGGTCACTCGGGAGGAGCTCAGAGTAGAGCCGCTGCTCCTCCACATCGAGAGGGGTCAGCTGAGGTGGCTCGGGCATCTGTTCCGGATGCCTCCTGGACGCCTTCCCGGGAAGGTGTTCCGGGCGCGTCCCACTGGGAGGAGACCCCGGGGAAGACCTAGGACACGCTGGAGAGACTATGTCTCCCGGCTGGCCTGGGAACGCCTCGGTGTCCCCCCAGAAGAGCTGGAGGAAGTGTCTAGGGAGAGGGAAGTCTGGGGATCTCTGCTTAGACTGCTGCCCCCGCGACCCGGCCCCGGATAAGCGGAAGAAGATGGATGGATGGATGGATGGATTCATAACATATATGGTGTTCTGCATGTAAGAGTTTCCATGATGAAAGCATTGTTGACTCTGATGAGGACTACACTCCAGAGACAAGTACCGCATCGTCAGCTCGAGGACAGGTCCGGGGTCGAGGGCGAAGCAGAGGAGGTCGTGCAAGAGGCCGTGCAACTAGGGTCCGAGGATATTGACACGCGTTTTATTCAAAGACTTTTTGTTCATTACCTTTTCTAGTACTGTCTTCCTTTTTTGCCTTGTTTGCCTTCGCTAACTGCATATGCCGGTAATGTGAATTTTTGATTGCTCTTTCTCTGCCATTGTTTTGCTATTCCTAGGTTCCGTGCCTCTTGAATTCCTCAAATCAAACGGGTGCGCGCGCATATGGGCAGATCCTGTGTGGCAAAAGGGTGGTTGCCATGGTTGCGAGAGAGTGACAGTCGCCTAAGCCAATCCTTTGTTTCGTCCCGAATGGAAATAATGAGCTGTGTTTAATACAGATTAAACGGTCTAGAGTCACTCGATTTTTATACTCTTTTTATCAGAGTACTTACATTTTAATTATGCATTGATATATATAAAAAGTTTAAACAAATTTGGAAAAAAGTTTTTTATAACAATCCTACCTACACTACCTTTAACACTAAATATAAATTATTATTATTATTATTATTATTATTAACAACAATAAAGTCACACATCATTCTTTGTGATGTGATTACAAAGCAAACTTGAAACTTATAGTTCTAATTTACTCTATTATTTAAAATTATTTTCTATTAAAAATATAAATATAATGCAGTGCTTTACAATGTTAAGTTTAGGTTTAGTAGTGATAAATAATTGTTTATACTTTGTACATTTCTAAGCATAGCTTATGATTAGAGGTGATATACAGTGAGGAAAATAAGTATTTGAACACCCTGCTATTTTGCAAGTTCTCCCACTTAGAAATCATGGAGGGGTCTGAAATTGTCATCGTAGGTGCATGTCCACTGTGAGAGACATAATCTAAAAAAAAAATAATCCAGAAATCACAATGTATGATTTTTTTTACTATTTATTTGTATGATACAGCTGCAAATAAGTATTTGAACACCTGAGAAAATCAATGTTAATATTTGGTACAGTAGCCTTTATTTGCAATTACAGAGGTCAAACGTTTCCTGTAGTTTTTCACCAGGTTTGCACACACTGCAGGAGGGATTTTGGCCCACTCCTCCACACAGATCTTCTCTAGATCAGTCAGGTTTCTGGGCTGTCGCTGAGAAACACGGAGTTTGAGCTCCCTCCAAAGATTCTCTATTGGGTTTAGGTCTGGAGACTGACTAGGCCACGCCAGATCCTTGATATGCTTCTTACAGAGCCACTCCTTGGTTATCCTGGCTGTGTGCTTCGGGTCATTGTCATGTTGGAAGACCCAGCCTCGACCCATCTTCAATGCTCTAACTGAGGGAAGGAGGTTGTTCTCCAAAATTTCGCAATACATGGCCCCGGTCATCCTCTCCTTAATACAGTGCAGTCGCCCTGTCTCATGTGCAGAAAAACAACCCCAAAGCATGATGCTACCACCCCCATGCTTCACAGTAGGGATGGTGTTCTTGGGATGGTACTCATCATTCTTCTTCCTCCAAACACGTTTAGTGGAATTATGACCAAAAAGTTCTATTTTGGTCTCATCTGACCATATGACTTTCTCCCATGACTCCTCTGGATCATCCAAATGGTCATTGGCAAACTTAAGACGGGCCTTGACATGTGCTGGTTTAAGCAGGGGAACCTTCCGTGCCATGCATGATTTCAAACTATGACGTCTTAGTGTATTACCAACAGTAACCTTGGAAACGGTGGTCCCAGCTCTTTTCAGGTCATTGACCAGCTCCTCCCGTGTAGTTCTGGGCTGATTTCTCACCTTTCTTAGGATCATTGAGACCCCACGAGATGAGATCTTGCATGGAGCCCCAGTCCGAGGAAGATTGACAGTCATGTTTAGCTTCTTCCATTTTCTAATGATTGCTCCAACAGTGGACCTTTTTTCACCAAGCTGCTTGGCAATTTCCCGTAGCCCTTTCCAGCCTTGTGGAGGTGTACAATTTTGTCTCTAGTGTCTTTGGACAGCTCTTTGGTCTTGGCCATGTTAGTAGTTGGATTCTTACTGATTGTATGGGGTGGACAGATGTCTTTATGCAGCTAACGACCTCAAACAGGTGCATCTAATTTAGGATAATAAATGGAGTGGAGGTGGACATTTTAAAGGCAGACTAACATGTCTTTGAGGGTCAGAATTCTAGCTGATAGACAGGTGTTCAAATACTTATTTGCAGCTGTATCATACAAATAAATAGTAAAAAAATCATACATTGTGATTTCTGGATTTTTTTTTTTTTTAGATTATGTCTCTCACAGTGGACATGTACCTACGATGACAATTTCAGACCCCTCCATGATTTCCAAGTGGGAGAACTTGCAAAATAGCAGGGTGTTCAAATACTTATTTTCCTCACTGTAACTGAGCATTGAAACTTTAAATTTCAAAATTCAAATGTATTGATCACAAAACCTTATATTGGAGGGTTTCACTCGTGGTGCTTCCCATATGGTAGTTATGACCTGATACTTTGAGCCTGAGGTAAATAAATAAATAAATAAACAAACAAACAAGTATGTACAGTATGTATGTATGTTACTGAAATTGAATATTGTCTTCATTCAAACAGCTAGATAAACGTGTGTGTGTGTGTGTGTATGTGTGTGTGTGTGTGTATGTGTGTGTGTGTGTATGAAAACGCTTGACTTCACACTACACTGTACTGTAGCACAATACTGTAATGAATGATGAATACATCATGAATGATAATATATTACTTCTGCTGATGTGACACAATATGGAGACATAGCTTTCTGTCTGGAAGTGTAAAACTAAGCAGCTCCTTTAAACAGCTTGATTAATAATTGATCACGTCTAATAAATGACTGGACAGTCTGGAGCCACTAGAGAAATTTACTGACTCCAGTGTGTGTGTGTGTGTGTGTGTGTGTGCGCGTACAGGTTTGGCTATACTTGTGAAGACCAAATGTCTTCACTTATATAGTGAAATATCATGACAACAGACTAGTGAGGACATTTTACCGGTACTCACTATTTAAAGCAACACTAAGGAACATTTTTGACCTTAAAATAATGTTTCCAAAATCGTATCAGTGGTTCATCAAGTCGTAACAGGGTGAAAGGCACTTCTGGATTCGCTTTGCAGTCCTATATCTGCTATAACCACACCATGCAAGTTTGCCAAACCGGGTCGCGTTTCTGTAGTTCGAATGAGACATAAGAAAACTACAAATTTGACTTGCTTTACGTCAAGCGTTACAATAGTCATTATTTCGTTTTCCTTCGTTTCTGATGTCGCAATACATCATACTTTCATGAAATCATGCAACATACTCTACCTTGTCAGTGGACATCGTTCATTCCAAAGCCAGTGCTAGATAAACAGCGAGTGTGCGTGCGACAGTAGGCTGCGGGCGGCGAAATTATTTACGACAGCGGTAATGGACAATTCCGCTTCCAACCTGTAGGGCGACCGAAGAGGAAAAGTTCCTTTGTGTTGCTTTAAAAAAGGCTTATGACCAGGTCCTCGAACGCACTCAATGCCAGCTAATGAAGCCGAGTCTGTTGGTACGGGGGAACCGCTGGATCAGCCAGGAGCACCGTGAAGTGCTACAACTGAGTGATGCAGGGGAACCACGAATACCACAGACTTCTAGGCAAAAAACAGGGACCCAGCTCAGAAGGCCCGAAGGTGGCCCGAAGCAGGGTCTGAGTGTGTAGTGTGACTCTTACCTGTCTGTTCATGGCAGCAGAGAGTGCGTGAGAAGGCGTGACCGGGTCCTCAAACCACACCCAACTGCCGGCTGGCGATACAAGAGGTAGCTGAGGGGTGCAAGGCTTTACAGGGTCACACACCACCAGTCTGGCCATCTTTGAACCCAGGAACAGAGGAAACTGCTCTTTCTTTGAAGTGTAGGTACCACCAGCTCCGCTATTTTTGGGCGCCAGTGGCGGAACAGTCACATACACACAACAAAGCCTCCACCCGGCCCTCCACTGGGGGGAGGGAGTGGATCGGACCAACTATAAGAGCATCCTCCTCCATCCCTGAGTGGCCCGCTCAGGAATGCTTTCGCTGTCGAGCCCGACAGCCTCGGTGGCCTGTTTAAGCATAGCTGATGTTTCTGGATCTGGCTCAGGCAACGTTACACTCCCAGAGGGAGATAACGCAGCCGAGTCATCATTTCCAGAGGTCAGCTCACCCTCCGATGCTGCAACCGACATCCTGTCCTCTGGAGGAGCCCCGAATAAAAACAGCTGGTCGGTCCATTACAGAGGGTCCAGCGCGCTCAACGGGGGGCTCCACCGGCTGCGCTGTGATAGAGGAGTGAGGGGCCCACAGGGTTTGGTTACCGGGCGGGGAAGCCTCACTATGATCCTCTGATCACCCATTCCACACGGCGCCGTAGCGGGCCGCATGAAGGTGAGTCTCGATCTCAACACCGCGATAGTCATATTCTAGCAATGAGAACATGAACTATCCACAAAAGCTGCTTCAACGTGCTGTATATCTAGCAGTTGAGAGCTCAAAGCTAGCGATCCACCGCTGTACTCGCACTGTAGAACCACCAGCACTGGGAGAGTCTTCCTAGAAGAACACCGACACACTCGCTCGTTGTAAACAACAGTACTCTTCAGAGACATCGAGACTGATCTGCTCCAAAGCGAAAGACAACTGGTGCGTGCATCCACTTCCGTATTTATACCCGTGCTGCGGGGCGGGGCGTGTGATGCGATTCACGCACGCCAATGTCCATTGGCACGTTTTTTACAATACTCGAAGATGACAGGCTCCCTAGCGTGATCCCAATCAGTCGACACGTCAACTACGTTGAACGTAACCAACTGAAAGGGAACAATATCCCCACAAGGTCATACATTTCTGGTTCTACTATCCTTGTGGGGATATTATACCCTCATTTGGTCCCCACAACGTAGGGTTTACCAGGGCCACACACACACACACAGTTTGCTGCAAATGTAATGAGCTATTTGGCTGGCAACATCTAACATAACAAGAGTGAGAGCTTGATATGGCCAGCAAATAAAGATGAGAAATGAAATAAAAATGGCAAAGCAGAAGTCTGAACCGACGGTGAGAATCTTTGAATGAAGCTGCATGGATGTGTTTTAAATGACACAGGAGAGTGTGTGCATGCTTGTGTGTGCGCTTGTGCTTGCACGTGTGTGTGTGTCCGTGTGTTATATGTGTGTACTAATACATCAAAATTCTCATTTGCGTTGTATGCTACAGCAGAATATTAATCATGTCTGTCATTTTTTTCTGTTTAATTAACATCACAGTCACTTTTTTTGGTCAACAAAATCTTCAGCTACTGGTCTCAAACAGCTGACATCGATCAAACCAAACACACACACACACACACACAGACACAGACACAGACACACACACACACACACATTATGGATTTCCATGTTTTATGGGGATGACTTTTTTATACTGTACAAACTTAATATATCCCCTAAACTCTCACAGAAAACTATATAAAACAATGAACAAAACGTTTGACATAAAAAAAATATTTGTTTAGACTGTATTTTACAGTATTTACATTGTGATTTGCAGTCCATATAATCTGTGTTACATTAAAACATGCGGAATATCACTGCACTGCAGGATTTCATCAGATTTACACTTGCTCAATATACTGTACATATAAGTGCACATCTGAATAAATGCTGCCGTTTTACAGTGTATAACAACAACATAGGAGTGAAGATACTGCTGACAGTCTGAAAGATGAAAGCACTGGACTCTTACAGGATGACAGCGAATCTGAGGTCAGAGCACTTTACAATACAGTTTAATTTTTAACATTAGTTAACTACATTATTTAACATGAACTAAATATGAGCAAAATATTCTTATGGCATACATTAACCTTTGTTAATGGTAGTTAATAATGTTCCTGTTAGTTCACAGTGCATTAACTAGTGTTAACGAATACAACTTTTGATCTTAAAATGTATTAGTAAATGTTGAAATTAACATAAACTAAGATTAATAAATACTGTAAAGGTATTTCCATTTATTAATGTTAGTAATGATAATAATGAAGTTAGCTAATGCTAACAAATTAAACCTTAAGTGAAAGGAATAACTTATTACAATCTTGATTCTTAACCTCAGAAGCCCAAACTAAATAAATTATGAGCTGTTATATTTTAGATCCATTATTAGGTGCAACAGTTACAAACATTTAGAAACCCTTAATACAGTTTACATCCCTGGTTTGTGTGATTTTGTTATTTTCTAGTGGTAAACATCAAAGAGCCAAAATATGTCTAATTTATTTCAGTACAAACAAACAAATAACAAATAAATTAATAAATAAATTAAAAATTAAAATATTTTGTTCACTTCTATGACAAAGTTTGCCAGGTTCATATATTCCACTTTATGTTCTGTCTGAAAAAAATGAATGAATACAGAAATGCTAATTTGCACAAATGTTACTTGTTCACAACTGTAGTAAAGTTGATCAGATCTTCAAACAGGTTTGAAATCTTTTAGCACGTCCGTTCATCTAGTTCAGTATATGCACACTATGACAGTGTCTGCGAGTGTTTTAGTGTGCGCTTGGCCAGAATAAGTGGACCAGACCTTAAACCATTTTTTTGTAAATTTGGAGTGCTGTCAGTACAGAAAACAACGACAAAAATCGGTGTTGCCTACACCGTGTTATCCTCTTTTTAAAATTTGCACCCTGTTGACTTAAATGGGGCAAGTTTTAAACCTGCTTTTAGCCTCTTAACATCCTTGATGTGTCATTACAAGTGCACAGCCAATGTGAGCAAAAAGAAGTGTGCTTAATTGTATTGAAAGCGCACTTTTTGTGTGCTTAAAATAATAAAAGTATACTTTTTGAAAAGTGCACTTGCAGATAATATAATAAAATTAAAATTAAAGACCACTTATGTGTACTTAAAGGGAATACACTTTAATGACAATATTTATTAACACACTTAAGTGCACTTTTTACAAATGCACTTTGTAATAATATCTAATTAAGTTTAACTTAAAGTAAGTACACTTTCATTACAATATTTATAAACACACTTAAGTGTATTTTTAAAAATGCACTTTGTAATAATGTCTAATTAAGCTTAACTTAAAGAAAGTACACTTTCATCACAATATTTATAAACACACTTAAGTGCACTTTTTACGAATGCACTTTGTAATAATATCTAATTAAGTTTAACTTAAAGTAAGTACTCTTTCATCACAATATTTATAAACACACTTAAGTGCATTTTTAAAAAAATGCACTTTGTAATTTCTACTAAGTTTTACTTAAACATACATTTTAAATAAGTATGATTTATAGTGTTTTAAATTTATTAAAGTTAAAGTTATAAGTTATTAAAGGAAATTTATTTTGATGTATTGACTAATATACTAAATAAAATATCAGTTTCAATACCGTCATTACCGGCACTTATATAGCCTATAATATATATAATTTATTTATTGCCTAAAAAATGCTTATGTGTGGTTGCAGTTTGGCAATATTTCTGGTCCCAACCGAATGAGAAGGGAGAGGCGGTAAATACTAGAGATGTAAACACCTCTAACCTAATGTCGCATCTCCGAAACAACCGCCCACTCACTGCTGCCAGGATGCTTTTTGTTCTCGAGTTCATTAAATAAACGCATTAAGTTTGGTATTTGTTAAAATATTATGATATGTTATTTTTTCCATCTTTGTTGATTATGAAAAGTGAACAGCACAAATAAGATGGGATGCATCGGGAGTCAGACGATTTGACCACTTCAATAAATTTCGTTTTGTAAAAGGCCTCTTTAAAACGAATTTCGTTTTGTATATATTTTATCTTAATTGTAATAAATTTTTCATCAACCACTTGCCTGGATAATCATGACATGATGGGCATGCCGCGGTCACTTGCATTGAAATCTCATAAATTAACCGAAACTCAGTGTAGGCTATGCCTCACAGACATGACAAATATATATAAATAAAGCTTGAAATTTCTTTAAACGAAACAATTAAAAACGAAAGAAATAGGCTACTCACTGATTAGGCTAAGTAATCCATGATGTGCATTTTTCTCTAGGCGCGTTCATACGGAGATGCCGATCGTCAATTTCTTTAAACGAAACAATTCAAAACGAAAAGAAAAAGGCCACTCTCTGATTGTGTAATGATGTGCATTTCTCTCTATAGGCGCGTTCACTACAGAGATGGCGATCGTCAACTTCCATCTTTGCAGAAAAGTTGTATTAATAAAAATAAATGTACACGCGTCACCGGATTACAAAGGCACTTCTTGCTTGTTGCACGCACACAGATATTATGTTGAATAATGGTGGGCTCGGGCTCATAATAACAGTTAATGCCGTCGGCCGGACTCAGACACAACGTGCACGGGTTGGGCTTGATTTTTTTTTTTTTTTCGATCTGGCATTCAGTTTCTGAACGGTGTAGGCACAAGCCAACAGTTTGGTGACGCCGTCTGAGCCCATTATGTCATAATTTTTAATTAGTCACGGTAATACCGTATACCCCGGTAAAATAGGGAGGAGGTTTGACGGTATCAAAATTCGAATACCGCCTAGTCCGCTCAGTTTATAAACCGTACTCACGAATTCTCAAACTGTTCCTTTGGTTTAACAAATCGTGCCCACGGATTAATAAACCGTACCCACGAGTTTCTAATTGCACTCTCAGATTTGTAAACCGTGCCTTCAGTTTTTGCAATCTGTACCCACAAATTCATAAACCGTGCCCACGCTTTCGCAATCCGTTCCCACGGGTTTGTAATCTGTACTCACGGATTTGTGACTCGCCCTCATTTTAGAAGAACACATTGTTAACGAATCTTATTGTATATTGTTTTATTGAATATTAAGTGGAATACATCAAATTGACATACGTCTGAATGCTTAAAGTGATTCTCAATTGTAGCGGGGTGGAATATACGATTAATATGAATGATGTGCATCAAAATATTTGGTTTATTTGTGATAATCTTAGCACTTTATTATTATTTTCTAACCTGTATTATGACTGATATTTGACGAACTGCTTTGTTCATTTTTTTGTAAGTTTTGGACAAAAGCGTCTTTTAAATATATCCTAAAATGTAATAATAATAATAATAATTATTATTATTATTATTTAAGTTATAAATGAACTATAAACGAGTTAACTTAGTAATACAGTAATATGTTTGTCATCAAATAATTTATCAATGTTTTATTATTATAGGCTATAACCTAACCTTCTACAGTTTTGGATAAAATAGGCCTACATTTTTTTGCATAATTTTTGCTTAAAAATAAAGCATTCATAAATTATTTTATGATAAACATATTACTGTCTTAAGTGAACTCATTTATAGTTATTAACTCAATTATTATTATTATTATTATAATTATTAATATTATTACATTTTAGGCTACATATTTTGAAGACGCTTTTGTCCAAAACTTACAAAAAAATGAACAAAGCAATTCGTCAAATATCAGTCATAATACAGGTTAGAAAATAATAATAAATTGCTAAGATTATATCACAAATAAACAAAAGATTTTGATGCACGTCATTCATATTAAATCGTATATTCCACCCATACCCGCTACAATTGAGAATCACTTTAAGCATGCAGACGTATGTCAATTTGATGTATTCCACTTAATATTCAATAAAACAATATACAATAAGATTCGTTAACAACGTGTTCTTCTAAAATGAGGGCGAGTCACAAATCCGTGAGTACAGATTGGTGGATCCGGCGACTCAAAACGGGGATTGGAGGTAACTGAAAAAAAAAAAAAAAAAAAAAAAATTACATGGCCTACGTAGCTTCTCTGCAGGGGCGGCGCCAGATAATTTTTAACGCATGTGCTGAGGGGGTGCTAGATCATTGACAGGGGGAGCTGCGCAAAACTTGGCCACTAAATATTTAATATTCAGTTATGTTAATGATCACAATTAAAGTTTTAATTTTATTAAACTGAACAAGCGCAACATTCAGCATTCAATCAAATATTCTGAAAGATGTAGGCTATTATTAATAATAATGTTATTTCAACACAGTATCTCGTTATTTCGACATAATGGGCCCTATCTTGCACCCAGCAATTGACTTTGTACACTGAGGCATGTATCATTCCTATTTTGCACCCGCGCAAAGCGCGCTTTTCCCTCCACAGAAGCACGTCGCTAAACTAGGGAATGAACTTGCGCTCCCTGGGCGGTTCAGCGCAAAAAAGGAGGCGTGTTCCGGCGCAAACGTTCCTTCATGCTATTTTGCAGGTTTAGAAAACAATTGCGCCACTAACCAGGAAAAAATAGTTTAAAGTCAGTGGCGCCTTGCGCATGTTATTCATATGCTATTTTAAGGGCGCATGCTTGGCCATAATCAATGTAGCGTGTGCACAACGCGCATACACTTTGATTCTCTCATCTACACAGAAGCAGCAGTTTTCATTTTTGCAAATCATACATTATTATGATAGATAGATAGATAGATAGATAGATAGATAGATAGATAGATAGATAGATAGACAATTTATTATAAAAGCATACATCTAGCTTACACATTTACCCAAATTATCATACTCCTTTTTAACCGAAGTTAATTTGGGTGGGTTTCTCCATCCCCAACGTCCCTGACGAGAGCGTTGCTCTCCTTGGCTGTGAACCGCTCCTGGCGCGCGTCTGGCAAATCCGCCGTTATAATAGGAATCCGCTTTAGAACAAAGCGCGTCTGCTCTTAAAGGGAATGTGAGATGACGCTCTGATTGGTTTATCTCACGTTACGCCCAAACCACACCTATGAATAATGAAGCTACTTCAGACCAACCCATTTTAGATTTGCGCCTGGCGCAAGAGTCATTTATCCCACTGGGAAAATAGCAACAGCGCCAAGACCCGCCCACAAAGTTACTTGCGCTTTGAGCTTTGACACTTGCGTTTCAGATCGTTAAAATAGGGCCCAATGTGTGCGTGCAACAAGCAAGATGTGCATTTGTAAATCCGGTGACTCCTGTATTGATTTTTATTAATAAACAAGTGTTTTCTCTGACAGTGTCGACTCGGCTGCAAAGATTAAGTTGACAATCGCCATCTCCTTGTGAACGCGCCTATAGAGAGAAATGCACATAAACAGGCCTAATGGATTACATAATCAAAGAGAAGCCTTTTTCTTTTTTCGTTTTGAATTATTTCGTTTAAAGACATTTCAAGCTTTGTGTATTTGATGCATTTTTCATGTCTGTGTGAGGCATACACCGAGTTTTGTTAAGTTAGGATGAGATGCGTTCCAGTTCACGTGCAATGCAAGTGACCGCGCGGGCGCCTCCATGATTGTCTGTTATATTTGCTTCTTATTCATTAAATCCAGGCAATTGGTTGATGAAAAATTGATTAAAATTAAGATACAATTTATACAAAACGAAATTCACTTTAAAGAAAGGCTTTCTAAAAAACAAAACTTGATGAAGTGGTCAAAATCATGTCTGACCCGCTCCATGTCTCATATTGCGCATCCTATCTTACTCGTCGTGCTGTTCACTTTTCATAAATCAACATAAATGGAAAAAAATAAAAATAAATAACATTATAATATTTTAACAAATATGAAACTAAATGCGCTTTTTTAATGGCTACAACAGGCCTACATATTCTCTATTTGTACAAATTGCTGCACATTAATTTAATTCTGAATTCTGAATTTTGCACACACAAGTTGAAAGGCATTTGTTCAAATCAAGTTCACGGATAATTGTGCGTGCATTTATTAATCATTATAATACTAAAATCATAACAAAGTAGGCTATGCTATGTACAAAAAATCAGATGAGCCCAGAATATGAATGCAATTACACGTTAAGCATTTTCCTCCCATAGAAAACCATTATAAGAACGCTTAATGCGGCTTAATGCAGATTAGAATGTCCCCTTATTTTGTCGAAATAACGAGATATTATGTCAATACTAGGCTATACTGCTGTGTCCACCATGGTCTCCACATTCTTGATCAGCAGAAACGATTTTTGCTTGTTTGGGATCTGACTGGCCAGCGTATTTGAAAAAGTTAAGCAAACTTTTCTGTCTGTTTGACATTTTTCCCCGAGTGAAACGATCGAGGCTAACAGCAATCTCAACTAGTAGGCTACAACAAGCGCGCAAGTCATGTGTCACAAACATTGAACACTAGGCTACACAAACAGTAATTTTATTTTTTTCATTTAGGCAATTAATTTTCCATAGTGACTCAGGAGGTGCCGGATCCAATAAAAAAGGTTCCGGATCCAATGTCGGAGGTGACGGAACATGTTCCGGCATGTTCCGGCTCAAATTAAGCCCTGTATATTACCCACCTCTAGAAAAAATGCTTGTAATGTGTTCAATTTCATTTTGTATTTAAAGAGTTGTTCAATTACTATTTGTTTTGGAATATGTAATATTTTTGTGTTTATCTGGATTTAAACATTCATTTTCCAGGATCAGTTCATATTTGTTATTGGAGATACAGTGCAAGCGGTGTGGAATCACAGACGTGTATTGATGAGGTGATGTTACAAAATTTAGACAGCACATCCTGATCAAGCTAAAACACTACTTTCAAGTCACTAACTATCCCTATAGCTTTTAAATGCTTCGAATCTTTTGCATGTGCAAGTAATAAATTCCCACCTGTGCATTTACACATGCCCCTATAATCATCATATATTTTATAGGTAACAAACCAAAGGAAGAAGGCTTGCAGCATTGCTGTGTCAACCGTGGTAAATACAGGAACAGGAACATCCTTCATGAAGATAGCTATGTGGGGCAAGCTTAAAATGTAAGAATACCTTTCTTAATTTGCATTGGTCCTGGGTTTGCATGGGTCATATATCTATATTTGTGTAATTGATAAAGTTATGCTTAATTCCCTGTAAAGTAGCAATAAAAAGGTTCTCTATTTTTAATCACTTTAAGCCCAGTGTCAGTAAAGATGGCGTAGTCAGTGGAATCCTGGTGTTTGTGGGAAATAGAAGGAACCTTGCCCAGCACTACGATGTGGCCCTGGTGACTGAGGTAATCAATCACATCACACATTCATCAACAGTTAACAGTCAAAAGTTTACATACACCTTGCAGAATAAACTGCTTCATCAGGGTAGTACTAAATACAAATAAAACGTATACATTTTTGTGATCCCTATTATTGCTAAAATTGTTAACATTTTGCAGATACTGCAAGGTGTATATCAACTTTGAAGCGCAACTGTATATCTATCTCTTTCATTCAATTGAGCCAAATATAATAATGGACTGGATCTGTATTATAAACAAATTTTCTGTTTTTTGTGTGTTTGTTTTTTTCCTCAAGGCATTTTTTCTGACTTTCCTGCATCTTTGAAACATTTCCATTCACATATACTGGGACATTGACATAAACAGCACTTTCCAACAACTTAAAAAATTGGGTGACAAATAATTTTGGTTTTTGTGCTTTTGGAGTTCTTCATTTTTTTTATTTTTATTATTTTTATTTTTTTTTAGACAAACTTAGATTCACTGTAATGCTGGAGTAAGCATTTGGTCCTGTTTAATGTTGGTGCTGGTAAAGATTTAAAGTGGATACTCCACTTTAAAATGAAAATTCTGTCATCATATACTCACCCTCATGTTGTTTCAAACCTGTATGAATTTCTTTCTTCTGCTGAACAGAAATAAAGATATTTAGAAGAATGTTAGTAACCAGACAGATTTTGGTACCATTGACTTCCATAGTAGGAAAAAAAATCAATGGTACCAAAAACTGTCTGGTTACTAACATTCTTATAAATATCTTTCTTTCTGTTCAGCAGAAGAAAGAAATTCATACAGGTTTGAAACAACATGAGGGTGAGTATATGATGACAGAATTTTCATTTTAAAGTGGAGTATCCCTTTAAGAGCTAAATAACAAGGTTCAGTAACACTTTTAATTAGGTCTCATTTGTTAATATTAGTTTATTTTTTAGCCAACATGATCTAACCAAGACTAATATTATCTTACTTAGACTAATAAATGCTTAAAGTATTATTCATTCTTAGTTCATGTTAACTGAAGTAGGTAACTAATATATTTTTGTAAAGCGTTACCCAAAGGTCTCTTTCCAAAACTGTTTGTGTTTATGCATAGTGTTTCTTGGGGTTTTCTTGTGCATCAACAGAAAGGTTTTTATGTATCTTTTAGAGATTATTTTGTCAGTAAATTTAGAGGGTTTTACATTCAGTTTTTGTTGATTGTAACATTGCATTTAATTCACACTTAAGTGTATTGTTAACTGACATTAAAGTATATTTTAAATCACATTAATTGCGTGTCATTATATTGTGTAGTGCACTTTAAGTATATTTTAAAAACACTAGAAGCAATTATGAAAGTAGATATAAAGTTGTAATAAAGTACCAATTAAGTTGTTCCAAAAAATCACTCTTAATGGCAATTTATTACATTTTATTTCAACTTAATATGTGATATATTTGAAAATAATTACACTTAATGTGCATTCAGTGTGTCGAAAACATTGCATTTAATTCACACTTAAGTGTATTGTTAACTGAAATTAAAGTATATTTTAAATCACATTAATTACGTGTCATTATATTGTGTAGTGCACTTTAAGTATATTTTAAAAACACTAGAAGCAATTATGAAAGTATATATAAAGTTGTAATAAAGTACCAATTAAGTTGTTCCAAAAAATCACTCTTAATGGCAACTTATTACATTTTATTTCAACTTAATATATGATATATTTGAAATTAATTACACTTAATGTGCATTAAGTGCGCCGAAAAGATGGCATTTAATTCACACTTAAGTGTATTTAAAGTATATTATTTCTGTAATAAGTACACTTTATAAAAGTACACTTAAGTGCACTTTTTTTTCACAAGGGAGTGATTCCTTCAGAGTGAACACGGTGCATCTGACTGCAGTAGATGTGAAAGATATGAATAAAAATGAAGTTAATTCGGCCAACGCTCATACCTGTATTTATTTCCTGTTTTCGGTCGGAGTCCACATTAGTCGATTGTCGAGTTCTCCACTGTTGCTTAGTTACCTATGATCACGCACAATCGACTACTATGGACTTCGACCGAAAACAGGAAATAAATACAGGTATGTGCGCTGGCCGAATTAAAGCAGCATTATGCAGCTTTGCCGATTTCTTCGCTGTTTTCTCGCTTTTTGCTTGCGGGTTTCTCTTTAGAGCTCCCCCTACAGCTTCGGAATAAATATTTGACAACACTGTCGTCAAAACTCGTTGGCGACTCGCCCCCCTACCATCTTCTCCCGCTGGTCCTGAGCATTTGTTTTCAAAGAAGACGGCAAACGCACGGAGCCATGTCCACTGAGGTATGTATGATACACAGAAGGCCAGCATATAAATGTTTAGATAGTGTATGTGTGCAGTGCCGTAAAGCAATTCGTTACATCGTGAGACCTGATATCACGCGATACTTTCTGACGCTGCGGCCGGCTGCCCGCTGGCCCAAAGTTGCAAGTGTGGTTTTTCCGCTCACAGGCGCTCGGGGGGTGCGAGAAGACCAGCATTCAACCAGTCATATAACCATTCCAATGACTCCGAAGCTGTTCGGTTAAGATAAAAAAGTTACTTAGAGCACCTTTAACTTCATTTTTATTCATATCTTTCACATCTACTGCAGTCAGATTCACCGTGTTCACTCTGAAGGAATCACTCACATTGGCTGTGCACTTGTAATGACACATCAAGGATGTTAAGAGGCTAAAAGCAGGTTTAAAACTTGCCCCATTGAAGTCAACAGGGTGCAAATTTTAAAAAGAGGATAACACGGTGTAGGCAACACCTATTTTTGTCGTTGTTCTCTGTACTGACAGCACTCCAAATTTACAAAAAAATGATTTTTTTGAATGAAGACAAGATTCTGACCAACATACGATTTCTCTGACAGTCGAACACCAATCAGCAGATGAACTCTACAAAATAATTCAAAACAGCCAGAGGAAAGTTTTCAAGTTGCAAACTGATGTGGAAAAGTGGCTAACAAGGGCCTGGAGGATGTACATCCACACACACACACACACACACACACACACACACACACACACACACACACACACACACACACACACACACACACACACACACACACACACACACACACACACACGTGTGATAGCTCTGTGCTGGAGAACTTGATGTTGTGCAAGCAGGAAGCAGCCGTCAGAATCTCTGAAACAGACTTAAATGAAATACAGCGATGTACACCTGACAGGTAAAAATAACAAACTTCTGAAAGACTTGCCGTATTCATCAGCGCTGACTTTGTCTGAGCGGTGAATCTGATATTCTCTGCTTTCAGAATCCGGCACTGACTCATGATCCTGCCTGTTTCCACACAACAGAATTTAACAACCAAAATGGCTTAATTACACAGGACGAGAAAAAGGTTGAGATATCATAACTGATATCATAAGCTGTTGAGATGATGCCATGACAAAGCTAGATATCTAGATACATTAGCTGAAGAACATGTGAGTGGTGTGGCAGTGTGGTTGCTGGGGTGTTCTGGATTGTTGCTAAAACATTGTTATGCAGCTGTTAAACACTTTTCTGCATTATTATGCATAGCAACAACCTAGCAAGTACATAGCAATGTGTTAAAATGCACATGTAGGAGAGACCGGGGAGTGTTGTCGGGTCAGTTGTAACACTGTCAGTTTTACAAGTCAGAAAATAATAATAATAATCGTACATATATATACAGCACCTTTAACTTACATAATCTGTGATTGTAGTACAGGTCCAAGTGAGTTTTATTTGTAGTAGACAAATGTGGTTACAGTGTATCAAAGTTAGAGAGCTCTAGCACAAACAACCACTGAGTTACTGATGCTCAAACAAGAAGTGTTACTTCCATCCCCCGTCTCCCCTAACGATAACTGGTGTTTTGAGTGTTTTGAGTGTTGCTGTACGGTTGCTAGGTTATTCTGGATGGTTTGCTAGGGTGTTTCTACACACAATTTTCTATTATGCAAAGGGTTGGGTTTATATTAATGAAATTAAAGGTGCACTTAAACAGAATACTTTCATGACTATGTTTCACAACACTTAAATACACTTAAGAGTACACTATGTAGTAGTCTCAAATTAAAAGTTTTAAAATACACTTTTAAATCATTATGTTTTCATAATACTGTGTTGTGCTCTAAAGAAGTATGCTTATTTTGATGTGTTTGACTAGTGTGTTATTCAACATTCCTAACTTCATATATTTGCAGTACTCTCCTTCTCTCCACTCTCTGGCTGAATAAGAACAAATGAGTTTTAGGAGAGCAGATAACTGCAAACATAGACTGAAGCATCTCTGAAGATGTTCACATTGAGATGGGAAGACTGTCTGCCTCTCTGCCAACACCAGGAACAATTTCCCACCCCACTTCCCCAGCTCATGCGCTTGTGGTCTGTGCTCTCCCTAGCAGTGACCGCTTTAGGAGCTCATTAGTGAGTGATGAGAGGAGGAATGCCTGACTGTAAGTGGCTTACTAGAAATTGAGGAGCAGAACAGGAGACACATTCCACTGTAGAGAGAGCTGATTTGATTATCTGGTAACCCTTCCTTTTACAGTCCCCTAATTACTAGGTATTTACCTGGTAAATATATGGTAAGTTATAGTTGGTTATTGGTAATTACCACAGGTAACAAGTATGTAAATGCAGAGAAACTACAAACTAATTACTAGGTATTTACCAGGTAAATATATGGTAAGTTATAGTTGGTTATTGGTAATTACCACAGGTAACAAGTATGTAAATGCAGAGAAACTACAAACTACTTACTAAGTATTTACCTGGTAAGCATATGGTAAATTATAGTATGTAATTACTTAAGGTGATTAGTATGCAATTACAGAGAAACTACCAGGGGAAAAAAACACCACTGTTAAATATCAACTCAACAAAGTACTGTGTACTTGTTACCTTTTATTGTGTACTTCCTCAGAATGTAGGCAGCCAATTTTTAGAAACACCTCCAGTATTACCCATCAATTCAAGTTAGGTTTGTAGTTATCCTAGGGTTATGTTGGTAACAGTCCATGTTTATTTATTACTATCTTGAAATTAAGACAGTAGTTTCCAATAAATTACCTTGTCTTACATAGCTGTTGTTCATTGCTACACCCATTTATAGAGGGTTTATCAAATAATTTACCTTACACTTACCTGGTAACTACCCCGCAGGAACAGTTTTCCCTAATGTCATGGCACATCTTAAATACTGGGTATGTTCTTGCAGATGTTTTTACAATTTACTCAGTAAGTAAAGTGCAACTGTACTGTAAAATGAAGCCTTGTTTATTTCCATGGTATTACCGGAATTGTACCATATAACCTGATCATTCCCTTTTCCATATAGTCACACTTTTTTACCTCGTATGTCCTGCAACGTTACCAAGGAAAACATGACATTTTACTCAGTAAGTAAAGTGCAACTGTACTGTAAAAGGAAGCCTTGTTTATTTCTATTGTATTACCGGACTCTTACCACATCCTTTGCTACTGCTTAAACATTTTTGAAATCACAAACTTTTACCATGTGTGTTCTGCAACTTAACTAAAACATTCCAGCCTGGTCTCATTAATACATAGTATTAATACGTAATTTTCAAAGATAGAAAAGTACATAGGCTACAATTCACCCTTCGTAGGGAGCTTGATTGACAGGCGATCTAACCAATCATAATCCGCCATCCGCCATTTTGTCCGACAAAGCAGTCAGGAGAGATAGCCATAGACAGTATATAAACTGGACACAGCGACCCCATAGGTTTCAACGGAGAGAAGTGAAGCACATTAGAAGCCCTCATTTCCTGATTGCCGAGCGTACTGCGCAGACTCAAACTGAGCTTGACGACGTGGATGTGACGTGAGCAGCCTGCCTGACAGTTGTAAGTTTTCTAGTAGCTGTGCCAAACGAAATCTGAACCATTCCCTTCCGAATCTTGCAGAGACGGAAAGCGTGAGCTAGGAGCAGGAGCAACGTCATGACTCTCTATGGGCTTCTCCCTTGACTTTATCGGACTTTATGCCTCCACGTCCCCCCGATTGACTGCGAGCTTCTCTTCCTGTCTCTACGGTAATTTCCAGAGAGTCGCGTGGTTATGACGCAATCGTTAGCCTACTTTTACAAAAACTGCTTCTACGGGGCCATAATGTAAGATACAAGGTAATGGAGCCTTTTATACATTGTCGTGTTTCTTTAGAAATAAACCATGGACAAATGGAGTCTTTAAACGCCTCAGATGTAAAGTTATTCGCTGTCAAAGTGACGCCAAAATGAATGGGAGTCAATGGGATGCTAACAGCAGGTGAAGGCTTGTTAGCCAATGGCGGCTCCCGGGGGTACCTTCAAAATAATATTGCTGCCCCCCTGGAGATAGCAGATTAACATGGGAGGATTTGAATTTAAAAAACGGAATGTACTGACGCCTTTCCGCGGTTTAAAACAACATTCCTTCTTATGTTCATTCATGTTTATTTGATGCTATAAATGAACTAGAAGGAAGAGATGATCGGTTCACGAGAAGACTTGCATTTTTCACTGCAAGATAGCGATTGAAAAGGTGCTCTTTTTGTGTAGGTGTTTTTTTTTTCTTTTCTTTTTTCTTGCTATTTATTCCCCTCTTCACACCTGACATTTCTGTCAGACACATTTAAGAGCCACAAAACGGTAGGCTATGTATCGTTTAAATTTCTTTTAAAAAATGACTAAATTTGAAAGATGAGACTTTGTCTAATATGTTTAATATCAAAAGTTACCGAAAAGTAACCTGGTCTGTCCTGGCTGTCAGCGTGTTGTCAGTCTCCTCTCTGCTCCGCAATGTATTTTTCACTGCGTGAGAACATGGTGTGGCATGAGAGCAGTAAATAAGGGGGGCGGGTCTTTGCGAAGGGTCAATTGACCCTTCGCTAAGCCCCGCCCTCCTTAGTTACTGTTGCTACGCCTGTCAAGCTTTTGCGCCTGGCACGTCTATTACAGTATGTATGCACTGGTTTCAGACATTCCTAAGGAGATAATTAGTCATTTTTGGCAAACAGGTGAAAATATGAGAGTGCAATACTGCAGTATGCATTCGAGAGCTATATCCACGACATAATATGCAAACGATTAGAGAATAATTTAATCAAAATTGAAGTTAAAGCATAACGTTAGGTCCCAGCGCAAGCAGCAGCCTACGCTGACCATTCAAATGGGAAACACACAAATTTGAGGAACAGCTTTGTACATGCCCAGCAGGGTAAGTGAAATTTGAAAATATTCTAATATTTATAAAACAAACAGCTTATCCATATGTATTGTGGAATAAACACAAGACATTAGCCTGACCACTTTGCAATGATAACATTCTCCCGCTTATATTTTTAGCGCGCCAGGCTAACGTTACTGCTCACACGTCGGACTAACTTACTGTTATGAACTGATTAAGTTTGCATACCAACCTTTTCCTTGGAGATCTCCGGCAAGCCCTGTGATGTTCCCTCCTTTTACTAACTAAGTTAACGTTACCTTTTACTTTTTACTAGAACTAACGGGAGAGTCGCGATCGGATTGGGGTAACGTTACTAGTTTGGCCGTCGATTAACAAAATGCTGAAATATATTTTTAAGTAACGTTAAATTATGTCAGTGATCCTCCGTCTTGCCTTTAATCACACTGCTTGATCCACGAGCTGGACAATAACTTTATTCTAGAGCTGCTTTAAAGCCAAATCACTTTACTTTTAATTTCCTATTATCAATGTAAAGCTGCTTTGGAACAATCTACATTGTTAAAAGCGCTATAAATGAAGATGACGCCCGGCATTTCTCCCCTTGGGTTTTAGGTTTCGGGAAGGGAACAAAATCCACCACCCCGTCCAAACTTTTAGGATACCGGGTATCAGATTTGCACAATCCATACGCACAACGCTTCAGCATGTTTCCCTCGCTCGAAAGCTTGCCAGACCTCCCGCGCCTAGTTACGGTTGCTAAGCCACGATTGGCCTGTGGCGGTTTTCAGGCGTGGCTTAGCGAAGGGTCAATTATGAAGAAAAACAACATAGGCCTATGTGTAATCACAATAATTTATTTATTGCGAAAATGTCAAAACCGGTACCAAAAGTCGTTCACATGACGATGTGTTGCAGTCACAGTCCTCTCTTTCAGTATATAATAGTTTTGAATGAGGTACAGAGCAGAATTTAAGTTATTAATCCATGAAAATGTTAATCCGGCTTCGCTCTGTGTGAAGGCGCGCGCGCTTCTCCATTTCAAATGTAGTTTACCGACAGAAATACAGCATGTCGCAATCTGTGACGAACATGGACGAACAGGCAAGAGCCAATGAGCGTTTGATATCACTGCCGTAAAACATGTTGTAACGCTTCTTGAGGGCGCAATTTTTGAATTTGAATTCATCACGAGCGCGGGATTTGACAGTTACGGACTGCGCTGCTGTGATAGCCTGTGAAATGGAGATGAAGATCACTCACTGGATAAAGGGCTGAATTTGGATCTCTTTCTTGCAAACGTATGGATTCTAAAGATTTGGATTATATCAAGTATAATAAAATGTATGTCTTTTGTGAATTTATGTTGGGTTTTGGTGTATTATTGTTCTATTGGAGAACGCATTTTGTGTCTCACTGTAAATAAACTAAATATTAAAATGGTTAAACGATTAAATAAGGTATTTTTAAGGTTCTAAAGTGTATTCTTGTTTAACTGCAAGTAGGCTAATCGTTTTTGTGCTGTTAATACGTAAACATTTTACATTTTAGTGCTGTAAATACGTCAGTATTATACGTTTCTGTGTGTATAAAACGTAAGTAAATGTACGTATGGTAGAATTACACTTTACGTAAAAAAACACACGTTTTCTCTTGAGATCACGTTGAACATTCTCAGTAAGTAAAGTGCAACTGTACTATAAAAGGAAGCCTTTTTATTTCCATGGAATTACTGGGATCTTACCCAATAATCTGTAATAGCTACAGTTATGTAGCTATTACAGATTATAGGGTAAGATCCCAGTAATTCCATGGAAATAAAAAGGCTTCCTTTTACAGTACAGTTGCACTTTACTTACTGAGTAAATTGTCATGTTTTCCTTGGTAACATTGCAGGACATACAAGGTAAAAAATTGTGACTAAGTTATATGGAAAAGGGAATGATCAGGTTATATGGTACAATTCCGGTAATACCATGGAAATAAACAAGGCTTCCTTTTACAGTACAGTTGCACTTTACTTACCGAGTAAATTGTCATGTTTTCCTTGGTAACGTTGCAGGACATACGAGGTAAAAAAAAGTGTGACTATATGGACAAGGGAATGATCAGGTTATATGGTACAATTCCGGTAATACCATGGAAATAAACAAGGCTTCATTATACAGTACAGTTGCACTTTACTTACCGAGTAAATTGTAAAAACATCTGCAAGATCATACCCAGTATTTAAGATGTGCCATGACATTAGGGAAAACTGTTCCTGCGGGGGAGTTACCAGGTAAGTGTAAGGCAAATTATTTGATAAACCCTCTATAAATGGGTGTAGCAATGAACAACAACTATGTAAGACAATGTAATTTATTGGAAACTACCGTCTTAATTTCAAGATAGTAATACATAAACATGGACTGTTACCAGCATAACCCTAGGATAACTACAAATCTAACTTGAATTGATGGGTAATACTGGAGGTGTTTCTAAAAATTGGCTGCCTACATTCTGAGGAAGTACACAATTAAATCTGAGTTATTACCAACCCAAACAGGTAACAAGTACACAGTACTTTGTTGAGTTGATATTTAACAGTGGTGTTTTTTCCCCCTGGTAGTTTCTCTGTAATTGCATACTAATCACCTTAAGTACTTACACACTAAAATACTATAATTTACCATATGCTTACCAGGTAAATACTTAGTAATTAGTTTGTAGTTTCTCTGCATTTACATACTTGTTACCTGTGGTAATTACCAATAACCAACTATAACTTACCATATATTTACCCAGTAAATACCTAGTAATTAGTTTGTAGTTTCTCTGCATTTACATTCTTGTTACCTGTGGTAATTACCAATAACCAACTATAACTTACCATATATTTACCAGGTAAATACCTAGTAATTAGGGGACTGTAAAAGGAAGGGTTACCCTCAATCGACTCTACATTAGCGATGGTAGGAAGATTCTCTGCAACTGTATCCTCTATCAGGCACGGTAAGGTTGACCAGTGAGTTTACCTCGCTGCAACAGTTCTCACTGCAGTCCTCTCCCCACCATGACAACCTCACTGCAACTGTCCTACCCCCCATTGTTACGGTCACCATGACAACCTCACTACAACTCTACACAACCATATATAAGTCACCATGACAACTTCACTGCAACTCTCCCCTCAATCAGTCATCATGACAACTTCACTGCACCTCTACCCTCCACTATTTCAGTTACCATGACAGACTCAAACTCTACACAACCATCTATCACAGCTCTGTGACAACCTCACTGCAACTCTACTATCACTATTTCAGTAACCATGTCAACCTCAATGAAAGCTTTAGCGTAAGTTCTGCTAGGAAGACTCAATCGTTACGTCACTTATTACCTTCACATTTAACCAATCATGTGCTAATACTTGAAGTATAAAAGATTGGTACTTACACATGTCTGAGTTTGCAGATGCTGACGTAGACAATTACCTCCATCCTCCCCACCTCCACCAGGATGGTCCCTTCCCCTCCATCCTCCCCACCACCACCAGAATGGTCCCTTCCCATACCTCCTGAGGGTCGGCTGCGCCCCTGCCTTCATCTTCAGGCAGGAAATGCAGTTTCCGCTATGGACGGGGTCTACGCCAAATAACTTTATAAATATTTGCTTGCTGGGCTGTTAATAAATATATGCTTTTGTTATATTATTTTATCTCCCAACTCTTTCTGGTAGAACTGAAACTCTTCTATCACAGTAATGTAACAACCTCACTGCAACTACACCACCATGACAACTCTAACCAACCATCTATCACATCAGTCAACATAGCAACATCACTGCAATTCTACACAACTGTCTATCAGTCACCATGACAACATCACTGCAACTCTTTGCCATCACAATCACCATGACAACCTAACTGCAACTCTACACAACCATCTATCAGTCACCATAACAACATCACTGAAACTCTTCCCCATCACAATCACCATGGCAACCTCAATGCAAATCTACACAATCATCTATCAGTCACCAGGGGCGACGACAAGATGGCACCGAAGAAACACGCGTTGTAAGTTTCTCTATATAGGCTTTGGCCATTACTCCTTCAAAATGTTGTTTTAAACGGATTACCTAGTTTTTTTAAGTGCTTGAATCGTTGAAACACTTGAACACTCTACTTGATAACCTAAAAAAAGAAAAATCAGAAGTAAATCAGTGAAAGTTAACCGAAATTAGCATCGCAAAAATGAGTGGCGCAAATGAAAAGAGCAAGAAAGGTATCCAGAAATTGGACCACTCGTATCCTGCGGAATCTAACAAGCCAAAAAGCCTAAGTGGGAAAAAGCATCTTTCAAAAGAGCTGGATTTTAGCGCCGAATCATTTCCACCTCTCCTCGCCGGAACGCCGACAAATAGCCCTGCGTCAAAAAAAACAAAAGCTGATCTCTCGTTACATGAGCTTCAGGAGAACATCATCACAGCCCTTAACAAGAGAGCGGACTCCCTTGAAGAAATGATAAAAACGAATTCAAATACCATCGAAGAGCTGAAATCGTCACTACTTTTTGTCAACGCAGAAATTGTGGACCTGCAGAAGTGTAAAGGCGAATTGACAGCTAAAGTTTCCGAACAAGCAACAACGATATCTCAGTTGGAAAACAGAATCGTGGAAGCAGAGCGATACAAACGGCGATGGTGCCTACGAGTATACGGAGTTCCAGAAACGGAAACTGAAAATGTCAAGATCAAAGTGACAGAGATCTGTAGAGGAGTGGTACCTGAGCTGGCGGAAAAAATGTGCGAGGCGGTGGACGTTGCTCATAGATTGGGCAGGCCGGTGTCGGGTCGCGCGAGGGCCATTATCATCCTCTTTGCACTGCGCTGGGTGAGAGATTTCCTCTGGAAGAGTGCAAAAAACAGCGAATACCTGAAAGAACGCAAAATACGCTTCGGAGAAGACCTGACAAAAGAAGAAAAAGGATCTTGTGCACTACTCTGGCCTTATGTACAAAAAGCACGCAACGAAGGGAAAAAGGCTTACTTCATCGACTCTAAAGCATACATTGCCGGCAAAGAAATCGTTTCAGACAAAATGGTTACTTCCTGATTCCTGCTAGTGTTTGAGCAAAATCCTTGATTCTACTGAAAATAAGCACTTCTTTATTTTGATATGTTTACAATCATTTAATGGCTGTTTGCCTATATGTTCAAATTTAGAAGGAGAAAAGCTAAGCTTTCTTTTTCTTTCTTTTTTGTCTCTTTTTTTCTGTTTTTGTTTTAACGTTCGATGGTTTTGAAATTATGTTCCATTAATGCCAGAGGTTTGAGGAACCTGGTCAAAAGAAAAGCTTTTTTTCTTTTTTGCAAACAATGCAAAAGCGACTTAATCTTCATTCAAGAGTCTCATTCGTGCCCTGAGGATTTTAAATTTTGGAAAAACCAATGGGGAGGTGAGATGTGGTTAGCTCACGGGTCAAGTCACTCCGGTGGAGTCGCAATTTTGTCACATACTTTCCATGGAAAATGTGTATGGAGTAAGGGTGACTCTAAAGGGCATTGGATAATGCTACTGATTGATATAAATGACTGTAAATTCATTATTGTTAATGTTTATGGGTACTGTTCAAAAGATGCAAACACTTTGTTATTAGGTGAAATTGAAGACTGTGTCAATTCTGCCATGAGTAATAACCCTAATGCTAAATTAATAATTGGTGGTGATTTTAATTTGGTCATGAATGGTTCAATGGATAGATTTCTTCCTAGAGTAAACAGTGAATCCAGTGATCTTTTACGTTTAAGTTACAGCCTTGACTTGATTGATATCTGGAGGGTAAAAAATCCCTCAACTAAACAGTTTACTTGGAGCAACAAAAATCTCTCATTACAGTCGTGTATTGACCTTTGGTTGGTTTCCTCAGACTTAGAACCTTTTATTTTAGAAACATCTATATTACCTGCTGCTTTAACTGACCATAAAATCATTAGCCTTAAAGTTGCATTGTCTGGACGTAAGGATCATAGAATTAGTGGAGGATACTGGAAGCTCAATAATTCATTGCTAAATTCTGAAGACTTGAAATCCATTATAGAAAGACTTATTCAAAATCATTGGAACTCTGCAATTAATTATGGTGAATTTGGTAAACAATGGGAACATTTGAAATTTGAAATAGGGTGTGCAGTTAGGACCTATAGTAAAAAAATAGCTATTAAAAGAAGGGCAGACTTAATTGAAATTTCAGCTGAAATTAATAATTTGATGGAGAGATCCACTTTAACGGTTGAGGATCAGGCCACTTTGAATAAACTCCAAAATAAACGTAACAAAATATATGAAGAAAAAGCCAAGGGGGCATTTATTAGATCGAGAAAGAAGTGGTTAGAGATGGGAGAAAAAAATAGTAAATATTTATTTAGTCTTGAAAAAAGAAGGGTGGAGGTAAATGCAATTAGGAAAATGAAAATTGATGGTGCTGTCTGTGAGGATACAACTCTTATCTCATCCCATATAACAAATTTCTTTGGTAAATTGTATGAAAAGGATGTTAATGTTATTGACCCTTTTCCTATTCTAAATTCTATTACTTCAATAAAAACTGTTAGTAACGATTTTAATTTTATATGTTCAAAAAATATATCATTGGAAGAAGTTAAAGAAGGGATTAATAACTTGAAAAATAACAAATCTCCAGGGTGTGATGGGTTGACTTCAGAGCTATATAAAACTTTTTGTGACCCTTTATCTAAATTTTTATTGGCAGTGTATGAAGAATCATTTATCAATGGATGCCTTCCTCCATCAATGAGAGAGGATGTTATTACTCTCATACCAAAATCCCATAAAGACACTCTTTTGATTGATAACTGGCGCCCAATCACATTATTAAATAACGACTATAAAATTTTGGCATCTGTTCTGGCAAAACGACTAAAATATGGCCTGGATGATTTGATTGATGAGTGCCAGTCAGGATTTATGAAGGGACGTCATATATCAAACAATGTAAGGTTAGTTCTTGATCTGATTGATTATTGTGATTTGGTTTTGGATCCTGCTCTAATTATGTTTTTAGATTTCCAAAAAGCCTTCGATACAGTTAGCCATAATTTTATTTTTAGTGCATTACAATTCTTTGACTTTAATAACTATTTTATCCATGCAGTGAGAACATTATATGTAAGAGGAAGTAGTTGTGTTCAACTTTTTTCTGGAACAACACCTAAATTTCATATTCACAGAGGAATAAGACAGGGTTGCCCTATCTCACCCTTTCTTTTTTTGATAGTTACTCAGTTTTTAAATTTAATGGTCAACCAGAATAATATGATTAAAGGTATTAGAATTCATGATAAAGAAATAAAAATTTCCCAATTTGCAGACGACACCACAGTTTTCCTAAAAGATCAATCGGAAGTTCCTAAAGCATTGGAGACCATTCAAGAATTTTCTCAGGTCTCCGGCCTCTCTCTCAACATTTCAAAATGTGAAATACTGTCTTTAAAAAATATTGATAAAACAGCGATCTGTGGAATTCAAATTAAAGATGTAGTTAATTATTTGGGAGTAAAAATATCCTTGAATTCAAATATGGTTATAACAGAAATTAATTTAAACCCTATTAAAGATGTAATTAAAAAGAAATTCAATTATTGGTTGGCAAGAGATTTATCTCATACTGGTCGAGTTTTATTATCAAAGGCAGAGGGTCTATCAAGAGTTTCTTATCTCTTTTCTGTAATGGATTGTCCCAAGTCATTATGTTCCTTATTAGATAAATTATTATATAATTTCATATGGAAAAATAAAGCACACAAAATTAAAAAGGAGGTTCTAAGAAATTGTCACGGTTCATAGATCCAATGTCTCTATCTAGTCTCGTGCTTTGTTGTTTACATGTGTGTGAGTGTGTGACCTCACCCTCCTGACTGGGAAAGCGGCGTTATGGGGAACGGCGGTGTGGGAGAATGAGGATCCGTGCTGCGCCTCGTTCCAGGAGCTCTCCGCTGAGATGAAAAGAGTTTTCGACCGGGCGGTCGGCGGAAGAGAAGCTGCAAGAATGCTGGCTGATTTACGTCAAGGAGAGAGATCAGTGTTGGACTTTTCGATCGAGTTCCGGACCCTAGCAGCGGAGAGCAAATGGAACGAGGAGGCACAGTGGGACATGTTCCTGCATGGGCTGGCTGACCGCGTCCAGAGAGAGATCTATGCTTTGGACCTGCCTCAATCTCTTAATGAACTCATCGCTTTAGCCCTCAGGGTTGATGCTCGACTATCCCGAGTTAGAGGTCACGCCACGAGTAGACGCCCTCTGGCAGGTGCCGAGGGGCCACGATTTGGAGGCGGGGACGCGGTCAGCCCCGTCGACGATCACGAGCCCATGCAGGTGGGTTGAGCTCGGCTTTCCCGGGAGGAGAGGGAAAGGCGGAGGTCCCAGGGCCTTTGCCTATACTGTGGAGGAGCCGGACACTATGCTTACAACTGTCCGGTAAAAGGCCAAGCCCGATAGTAAGTATGAGGCTACTATCGGGTGGGATCTCCGCCAAGAAGACCTCATCAACATCTACCCTCCTTCCGGTAAGACTGAGATGGTCAACACTCACTCACAACTGTCAAGCACTCTTGGACTCCGGGGCAGAAGGTAATTTCATGGATCACTCATTCGCACGTCAATTCAAGATTCCCCTCAAACCCCTCACACATCAGATTGCTGTACATGCACTTAATGGACAAGAACTTCCCACCATCACTTTTGCCACAGAAGACATCACCCTCATCACATCAGGCAATCACACCGAGATCATCTCTTTCTATATCCTGGACACTCCCCTTGCACCCATTGTCCTTGGTCACCCTTGGCTCACCCGTCACAACCCTAAAGTGGACTGGCAGCTCAAGTCTGTGTCTTCGTGGAGTAATCAGTGTCATAAGTCTTGTCTATTGTCTGCCTGTCCGTCTGTTTCTGTCCCTGTGTTGCAGGAGGAGGCAGTGGATCTGTCACGGTTCATAGATCCAATGTCTCTCTCTAGTCTCGTGCTTTGTTGTTTACATGTGTGTGAGTGGGTGAGTGGGTGTGTCCGGATCGTTACTGTTGATCAGTATCCAGCTGCAATCACTCATCATCACCAGCTGCCACTCATCTCATCTCCTATAAATGCTCACCACTTTCTCATCTCCTTTGTCAGATCGTTGCATGAAGTCTCTGTGTTGTCTGATCCTGTTCCCGTGCCTCGTGTCCCGTCTTGAGTTCCTGTGTTCCGGTTTCGCGTCTTTTTGGATTACGTTTCATGTCTGGATCCCGTCATCACTCATCAGAGCACGCTGCACGTCATCCATCACTCCGTGTCTGACCATCGAAGTCCCTGCGCCACCGCCTGTATCACCCAGATTATTCATCATCATCATCATTACTGATTATTAATAAAGAGCTTTTTACTTGCATATTGTGTCCTCGTTTCTGACGTAACAGAAATAGGATAAGTGATGGAGGTCTTGGAGTTGTTGACTTTACCCTATTTAACCATGTGTTAAAAGTAAATTGGTTAAAAAGATTTGTTAAAAAAACAGACTCTATATGGAATGTTTTTCCTAATTTTGTGTTTAAGAAAATTGGAGGTATTGAATTTTTGTTACAGTGCCCCTTCTCACTTGGTAAATTACCCATTAAATTAGCAAAATTTCACCAGCAGGTTTTATTATCATGGTTACTGGTTTACAAACATAATTTTTCACCTCACCGTTGTTTTATTTGGAATAATCAGAATATTATTTACAGAAATAAATCATTGTTTTTTGAGAGATGGTATTTAAACAACATATACAGTGAGGAAAATAAGTATTTGAACACCCTGCTATTTTGCAAGTTCTCCCACTTAGAAATCATGGAGGGGTCTGAAATTGCCATCGTAGGTGCATGTCCACTGTGAGAGACATAATCTAAAAAAAAAAAAATCCAGAAATCACAATGTATGATTTTTTAACTATTTATTTGTATGATACAGCTGCAAATAAGTATTTGAACACTTGTCTATCAGATAGAATTCTGACCCTCAAAGACCTGTTAGTCTGCCTTTAAAATGTCCACCTACACTCCATTTATTATCCTAAATTAGATGCACCTGTTTGAGGTCGTTAGCTGCATAAAGACACCTGTCCACCCCATACAATCAGTAAGAATCCAACTACTAACATGGCCAAGACCAAAGAGCTGTCCAAAGACACTAGAGACAAAATTGTACACCTCCACAAGGCTGGAAAGGGCTACGGGGAAATTGCCAAGCAGCTTGGTGAAAAAAGGTCCACTGTTGGAGCAATCATTAGAAAATGGAAGAAGCTAAACATGACTGTCAATCTCCCTCGGACTGGGGCTCCATGCAAGATCTCACCTCGTGGGGTCTCAATGATCCTAAGAAAGGTGAGAAATCAGCCCAGAACTATACGGGAGACGGGAGGAGCTGGTCAATGACCTGAAAAGAGCTGGGACCACCATTTCCAAGGTTACTGTTGGTAATACACTAAGACGTCATGGTTTGAAATCATGCATGGCACGGAAGATTCCCCTGCTTAAACCAGCACATGTCAAGGCCCGTCTTAAGTTTGCCAATGACCATTTGGATGATCCAGAGGAGTCATGGGAGAAAGTCATGTGGTCAGATGAGACCAAAATAGAACTTTTTGGTCATAATTCCACTAAACGTGTTTGGAGGAAGAAGAATGATGAGTACCATCCCAAGAACACCATCCCTACTGTGAAGCATGGGGGTGGTAGCATCATGCTTTGGGGGTGTTTTTCTGCACATGGGACAGGGCGACTGCACTGTATTAAGGAGAGGATGACCGGGGCCATGTATTGCGAGATTTTGGGGAACAACCTCCTTCCCCTCAGTTAGAGCATTGAAGATGGGTCGAGGCTGGGTCTTCCAACATGACAATGACCCGAAGCACACAGCCACCAAGGAGTGGCTCTGTAAGAAGCATATCAAGGTTCTGGCGTGGCCTAGCCAGTCTCCAGACCTAAACCCAATAGAGAATCTTTGGAGGGAGCTCAAACTCCGTGTTTCTCAGCGACAGCCCAGAAACCTGACTGATCTAGAGAAGATCTGTGTGGAGGAGTGGGCCAAAATCCCTCCTGCAGTGTGTGCAAACCTGGTGAAAAACTACAGGAAACGTTTGACCTCTGTAATTGCAAACAAAGGCTACTGTACCAAATATTAACATTGATTTGCTCAGGTGTTCAAATACTTATTTGCAGCTGTATCATACAAATAAATAGTTAAAAAATCATACATTGTGATTTCTGGATTTTTTTTTTTAGATTATGTCTCTCACAGTGGACATGCACCTACGATGACAATTTCAGACCCCTCCATGATTTCTAAGTGGGAGAACTTGCAAAATAGCAGGGTGTTCAAATACTTATTTTCCATCAGCTGATGGATGACAATGGTCAGTTTTATTCATTTCCAGAATTCTCCAGAAAATTTGTTTTTGAGACTTCGTTAAAGGAATATAATATTGTATTCAACACCATTCCTAGAGGTATAACAACTCTCTTGAAAGGAGAGCAAACTTATAGTCCTATATCTTTGTATAACACTTCTATTTCAATTGAAGGGATTTTGATTACTGATGACAAATTCAATAACCATTTTGTTCGTAATCTTATGAACAGAAAATCTATTCCAGTATCATCTTTCAAGTGGATGGCGTTATACAATATTAATTGGAGAGTGGTCTGGTCTCTTCCACACAAATATTTGTTAACAAACAAGATAAAAGAAGTTACATATAAAATACTACATAGATGTTACCCCTGTAATAGTGTACTCAATAAGTATATCCAAAACATAGAAGATAAATGTACTTTCTGTGATGTTGAAGAGACAATTGTGCATCTTTTTTGTGAATGTGTTTGTGTTAAAGCTTTTTGGAATGAGTTATGTACCTCTCAGAAAAAAACAAATGCCAAAATATGTATTAACACCTTTAGTATTATTTTTCTTTATCATAATCCAAATTCTCATATTCAGTATGTTGTTAATTTGTTTATGATTCTTGGTAATTTTTTTATTCACAAATGCAAATTTTTGGGTAAGATCCCGTTACTGTCTATTTTTATAGTAGACTATAATTCCTATGTTTTGTCTTTGATGGGCATAAAAAACAAAAAGTCTTTGAAAAGTCAAAGATTGCTTTCAATGTTTAACCTTGTATAATTTATTTTTATTTATTTTTCCTTCCCTCTGGCACTTTATTTTGTTTATGTATTTATTTTTTTATTACTCCTGTTATTATGTACTTGTTACATTTTCATTTTTGGCATAACAAAAAAAACAAAAAAAACTATCAGTCACCATGACAACATCATGGCAGCTCTTCCCTATCACAATCACCATGAAAACCTCAATGCAGCTCTAAAAAAACATATATCAGTCACCATGGCAACATCACTGTAACTCTTGCCCATCACAATTACCGTGGCAACATCACTGTAACTCTTCCTCATCAAAATCACCATGACAACCTCACTGCAACTCTACACAACTGTCTACCAGTCACCATGACAACATCACTGCAACTCTTCCCATCAGTCACCATGACAACCTAACCACAACTCTACACAACCATCTATCAGTCACCATGACATCACTGCAACTCTTACCCATCACAATCACCATGACAACCTCACTGCAAATCTACACAACTATCAGTCACCATGCCAATTTCACTTAAACTCTTACCCATCACAATCACCATGACAACCTCCCTGCAACTCTACACAACCATCTATAACAGCACTGTGACGACCTCAATGCAACTCAACCTCTTTTTCAGTCACCATGACAACCTTACTGTAACTGTACTCTCTCTTCTACCAGTCACCATGACAACAACCTCACTGCAATTCTACTTTTCCCTTCTATTAAAGTCACTATGGCCACTTTTTCCGCCATAGGGCCAAACTGTTCTCATTGTTTTACTGAGAAACTGTTAGCCAGGCAACAGACAAGTGACTAATCCTGAGTGGTGACATCACTTCACACATTGTACCAGCACGTAGGGCTGGGCGATATGGCCAAAAAAAAAATGTTTTTTATATCAGTCGATATCGATAATTATCACGATAAATGTCAAATCTTTATTTCTTTCAAGTTTAAAGGCAGATTTTTGCTCCTAAGTGAAAGTTGTAGAAACCAGAGCGTTAATTGTGGTTTTAAACTACTCTTGATTGTCAGAACATATCATGACAAACACTTGCCAAACTGGTGAACATTTCACAAATCTGAGGTAGAACATTCAAACATTTGTCATTTTTCCTTTTTCCAAAATAAATATCTTAACATAAAAATGAATATCTTAGTTTCTGCATAATGGGGGATATTGTTTCAAGTCTTGAAACAGGTTTGTGTTGCTTGACTTTGATGGAACGTATCTTCAGCACAGTTTGAAGTGCAGGCTGCAATATTAATATTACATGTTTTGTCTGGAAATGCATATTTGACAGTGAGTTGACAGTAGTATTAGCTTGAGTTAGGATGCAGATTTACTATGTTAAATTTATGTTCATTAACAAAAACAGTAACATCTGTAGCAAATTAGCTCTATGAAATATTAATAATCAATAATAACTGGTTATAATTGATTATGAATATTTGGATCAGTTAATATAATTAACTTACTGTCGTAAATTAATATTACAATCAATTAACCTGTTTGTCCCATGAACACTCAGTATTAACTGTTTATTAACTCTAAGAAATGTACATTTCCGGGGCATGGGAAATGTCTTTCTTAATTTACAGTACTACTAAGAGCAGTAGCAAAAATCTATATGATTAGTGACGCCAATTATGAGCTTGAGACACGGACAACTTTACGTGTGACATGAACAAGATTTTATTAACTAAACTCTTAAACTACTCTAACATACACACACGTACATGCATACAGTTTACCAAGGGAAAGAGAGCTGAAGCAGAATACAGGAAAGCAACAAATTATAGCATTGTTTGAAATTCAGCAGATCAACAGCCTTGAGCAAACCATCAGTTTAGTTCTAACACACCCTTCTTTAAAGGGGTAAGGATACTTAATGTATCAAATAATGAGACTAAGTTTGATACTTGCATGTCTCGCCCATTTGAATTAAACTGTCCTGATACAATCTGTTGAAGTTCCAGTTGATCTTTGCTGATGTGGTCTTGATGAGAGAGAACCAGTGGATTTCAGAGTATCTTTGGTGAATGGAAAGACAAGGCCGCAGCCTGGCACAAGCTTGGTGGGTCCTTAGAAGCTTCTAGTTCAGCATCATCTTCACGTCAGCATTTCAGAAAGGGACTAAGCGAGAGCTAAGAGCTGATCAGTGACTTTAAAGCGTGAAGATGGCACAACCTCTGGATGTGTGTGAGCCAATGAGAAGATTTCCCTTTGGAGGGAAATTTTACGACCCATTGTGTTCTAGCAGGGCATTTGCATATGTACTTTCATTGGGTGTTTAAGAAACGGATCTTTAAGATTCTTATAACACTAATGCATCACAAAGTTAGCAAAATGTAATGTAAATTAACAAATCGGAGGTGAAGATTGGATTTTATAGATACCAAACATGCCACACATATGATTTTGGTTAACCATAATATGCAAAGTCTGTAACATTAACCCAATAGAGTTTACAAGAATACAAACGCCACACCACGTAAAAGGAAAATCATGAGATGGGAAAATTAGATACGTTTACTCATTTCTCAAGTGGTTATATATAGAATATATAGGATTACAGGGTTTATTTCTCCTCCTCTGCAAGAGTTTAAGTGAGAGTCGCAGCTCTCTGGAAATTCCTTTGGGTCGTAAAACTCTTATCAGCCTCAGTGTGTGTTAGCTTCATTTGGGATGTTAGTTTTTGGGGGTAGTTTCACAGGCCTTTGTTGGGAGAGTGAGTTTGCTGGATTATTCATTAAATAAATTCATAATTTGTGTGTGTCTGATTGGTCCAGACGCTACACATTTGTTAAAAAAAAAATGTAACAACCTCATTTTTATTTGGTAAAATGTAATATTCTGACTGTTTGAGTTTTATTAAAATTAACCATTGGTCATCCAGTATCATGCATTTAGATCATGATAATCACAGATAAAACCAGGCATAGCCTATAGCACCTCACTATCATGGCAAAATGTAACTTTAGCCTATAGTTTCTATGGTATTTGTATGAAAAACAGTAGCCTAAATACATTATTAAATACTGTAATTATATTCCATTAGTCCTTCAATACATTGTCTACATTAATAATATAATACAATTCAATATGCCACATATCCCACATTTCATGGTGCAGATAATATTACTAGGCTAACGTTACAGTAAATCCATGGTAAATGATGGGAAAAAAGCCTTCTGGCTGTATCATTGCGCACAGTGTTTCCCCTGTTTGTCAACGCTGTTTCATCTGCCTTTAAACTGGTTTAAATCACTGAGACATTTGTGTTCTTCGCTGAATTCAAGCGCTTCTCACTGGATCTCGTGACCGAGACTGATCAGAGTAAACGCATCTGCTCTAGTGAGCTCGCGCTGCGCTGCCGTTTGGACTTTGAGCCGAGCGGATAAATGGTCCGTGTGGCGCGCGGTTCAAATGAGTTTCGTTTTCCGCTTTTGGTGCATAAACATTATCGAACATTTATTGAACTCTTGATATCGTTTTCACGAGAAAATATTATATCGCTGTAATTATCGTTATCCAGCCCTACCAGCACTGGTAGTGTGTCCAGAGCACCGATCGGCGGCTGACTTGAAGCAGTGCATGCTGGTTAAAAATTATGTCCGATTTGAGACAGCGCCAGCGCCACGTGACTGTAGGGGTGTGCGATATCACAATTTTTGATCGTGTACGATTAAAATGCCTCCACAATCTGCTTTTGAAGAAATATTATAGTATCGTGTTATAGTGCATTCTATCAGTTCAGTTCTGGCGCCTCCATCTCAACATACTCAACTGCACTGCTACTTCTGCGGAGTGATTTACTCCAACTCTGAGCGAACTCTCTGCTACTCACCACGGGGTTTCTCAGGTGCTGCGAGCAAATCACTCCGCCCAAGTAGCAGTGTTTCGCTTTCTGAGAATATAGTTCCCAGTATGTATACGGTTAGAAGATGGCTATGTCTCATGTGACCTTGTTATTTGTACACGCTGTGACTATACAAATCACAACATGTAAATAGGAAAATGTTGGCGTTATTTTGTCACTTATTGGGAGCAGTATGCTAGCTGGAGCCATTTACCTCCAGTCTTTGTGCTAAGCTAGGCTAGCGGTGGGTGCGTCAGAGTTACGGCACACACGGAGATGAAAAGAGTATGTATGGACTTATCTAACTCTGGGGGATACGGTGAATAAGATAAAGTCCCAAAAAGTCGGTGTGTTCCTTTAACACAGCGGTAGAGTTACATTCACGGGACACTGCAGTTCATAAAAGTTCATAATTTGCCTGTGCATTAAAGCTTTGCCGGTTAAACATTTCATTCACGTGCTGTTGTGCGGTTCTAACTAACATGCGCTTTTCTGAGCGCATACACCTGAAGCACACACATTAAAACATCAAACAGCGCCTGATTACTGGACTAAGTTATCTTTTAAGTCTTATTGTGCTAATACTGTCAAATACACACAAGGTTTACATAAACATAGTTGGTTATGTCTAAAGTGAAAGCACACATTTGAGAGAAAATAGGGCGAGTGTCATATGCGTGCCCATTAGATGTGCCGGTCTTAAAGCGACAGTAGCCTAATAGTAAACTTGACCTTAAAGGGATAGTTCACCCAAAAATGAAAATTCTGTCATTATTTACTCACTCTAATGTTGGTCCAAACCTGTATTAATTTATTTCTTGTGCTGAAAAAAAAGAAAAAAAAAAAGAATATATTTTGAAGAATGTGGCTATCCAAACAGTTGCTTGTCCCCATTGACTTCCATTGGAAAAAATATATACTATAGAAGTTACTGGGGACCAGCAACTGTTTGGTTACCCACATTCTTCAAAATAACTTTTATTTTCAACAGAAGAAAGAAACTTATTCAGGTTTAAAAACAATTTGATAGAGTAAATGATGACCATTTTCATTTTGGGGGGAACTAATCCTTTAATGTAGCCTAGAAATCTAGACGCACCCTAGCGGCAGCAAAATGTATTTCGCAGCCAGGTGGGTCTAGCAACTCTCAATAGACCTTCTAGCTGCAATAACCTAAATTGGGTCAGGCCAATCACGTCGTGTATAGAGTAGGCGGGGGCGGGCTTAACATATGACGACAGAGTTGCGATGGCTGCCACTTGAAAACAAAGAATGACGGCTGCTGATGGAGAACAACGGTCTTTCGAATCGGCTTTGGCCGCGACTCTGGAGGACTTGGAGTTAAGTTTTTCTTTGAGAAAAGAGCAAAGAACGGCACTTAAGTCATTCTTAAAAAAAGGAAGATGTGTTCGTCGTTTTGCCGTCCAGATATGGCAAAAGTTGAATCTATCAACTAAGCTCCGCTGTTGGGAAAACGCTCTGGTTGGTTTAAGCGCTGTCCTATTGCGTGCAGAGGGAATTTGAAAGTCAGCCGTTTATCCCGCCCCTCGGATTAAACCGCGTCTATGGTGAGTTTCCAGACCTAACATCTTGATGTAGGTCTGGCTTGCCAGGCTACCTTTAATGTTAATAAAACAACAAAACAAAGAGAAAATCACTCATTGCTTTTGACTGAGAACTTTAAAAGTAGCTTTAATAAGAATCAATGTATAATTTATACAATGATGTCTATGTAGTGTTTTATTTTTATATTTGTTTATTTAATTTCTTTTAATTTGAATGATGTTGTTAAAGAGGCTACATGCAACTTTTTCCCCAAAATAAACGTAACAATAGCCTTTTTATTTGACCATTTATGACTCAAACATCTCCTGATGAGCATACTGACACCTTGTCAGCTCACAGTGGGTGCACCTATAAGCCTGTATCCTATTTTTCCTATTTTCTGTCGGGTCGGATTTTTCGCGCGCTGTCTGCGGATGTGACGTCAAGCGCGTTCATGTTAAACGTTTCAGATCACTCTGCCACCACCGCTAGTCAGCAAACAAACTTAGTTTCTCAAACAATATATGTATTTGACTGTTCTCAAATTTACCTCTGTAAACATAATGTTGACTTCTTTGCAGCGGATGACTTGTGAAGTGTGCACGTACGAGAGCGAGCAGAAAAGAAGAGCAGTTCCGTTTTTTGGCCACAGGTGTCAGTCGCGAGTTTAAATTTCAGAAAATCGCATGTAGCCTGTTTAAATACATCTACTGTAGTTGAAAAAATAAAGCACTGTTTATTTCATTTGTATATTATGTTGTGTAGCCTATTTTTATTTGTGCCGCTTTGGCCTAATTGTCTGCCATTCTTTTTTATTTCATATTTTGAAACCTTGTAAGGCTTCGTTTTTAAAATAGGGAAATTAGTTTGGATGTAATGCTCAGTCACTTGCAAAATAGTAAAACCAACATGAAAGAGAATCGTGATAAAATCGTGAATCGTGATTTTCCGAATGCGAATGAACTGACTCTGAATTTTAGTATTGTTTCTTATATGAGGATCCTTTTTCAAATACAAGGTCAATATTGATTTTCACTAACGACAAAACAACAAATTATCCGTGAATTTATATGGAACTAAGCTTTAGGAGCTTCCCATCATTACTCTCCTCCCTGTTACATTGCATTCGGAGATCGACTATTTTTGACTGACAAAATGCCGGCGGCCGGAAACAAACAACAGCTACAGTGAGTTGTTCAAAACCTTTCTTTTTAGTAAACTCTGTGTACACAAACAATGTTCTCAATGCTCGAGTTCATGTGTAGAGCCCCTGGTGATACTTTGAGCAAAGTTTCATGTTGTGTCGAGCCTTCTTATTGTTTTAAAAATAGCGATTTTGATGCTATCATAGTAGTGCCCTTAGCACTTCCATTCAAAAGGCAATTTGACCGGAAACGAAAATACGTTCAATCATAAAAGTGGCGTTTCCATCCTAATTATGCTTTTAAACGAAAGTTTGCCTCGGGTAGATTCACAAAAAGACCCTAGGTTGCATTTTGGCGAGAGTTACGCTTTCAGTTCCACTAATGCTCACAAATCAGCATTTTTATAACAGTAATTTCTCTTTACATGTAGTCGCGATTTTATATTGTGTCATGTTTATCAAAATAAAACTGATAAAAAAATTTACAGCTGGTAGACAACCAGAATAATGCTTTTACCAAAATTGGGGATGTGTATTTGCTGCCTTTTACCAATAAGTGGCACTATAATCACAGACTTTGAAAAGTGTCCTTTTTAGTCTCTCTATCACGTAGGCTAATCTGCCGCGGCTCATTGAGAGCTGTTGCAGATACATTCAAGTGAAACATTGTAGTTAAACAAATTCATAATCACAATACTGAAATTACAGTACAAATTTAGAACTGAAACAAATGTAGGCTTCTGTTTTTGGATCAAATTTAAGCAAAGTAGGCTAAACGTTAACATTGTGTGCCCAGTTTTTCTATAATTTTGAAAGGCTATGCATGTCAATAGGTTATGTGTCTTATAATTCATGTTATTTTAATTTGTTAGTGGATTTATTAACTTAAACATAACAGTGAAATAAATTATACTAAATGATAGTAAAATTAAAACATTTTCAGGACTTGCTAACCGATGTTAGTCGGCGGCATTTGTGTTTAACCATTCTTCATTATATTAAGAATTAAATAGGCTTACAGTAGGTTGTTATGATTAGCATAATTTTCTTTAATAAATAATGAAAACATTTCATTTCACATAAAACAATGCAGTAGAAAAATGTTACATCAATGAAGCTTTGCATGAGAATTAAGCTCATGCTCTAAAGAGAGCATACGATAGCTTTGTGGTCAATGCCACAACATGTGCTTCGCGGTGCTTCAAGCGTTAAATAGGTAACAGATTGTTAAAGTCAAGCGTTTTGTTTAATTAATAATGGCACATTACAACATAAATTTGCAACATTCCAGTAGAGCCTCTGTTGCGCTGCACTGACGACAAAACCCGAAGGTGCTGTTGAAGGCAGATTGTCAGCCGATTGCACCAGAAAATCACAATGTGCCTGACAATGATGAAGCTTGTCTTTAATCTGCTAAATTATTGTTTTGTGAATCATTCACAAAATTGAGATGAATGACAGTGATACCTGGCCATAGCAACGAAAGAAAAATTTCAAAACAGATCCATACATTGAACAAATCAGAAAAATACTGTTAACATTTTGTTGACTTGGCTACAAAAAATAGACTAACTAAATAGTATTGCTTTCAATATAAAAACCAATGAAAATGTAAAAGAACACTCAAATTAAAACCTTTCAAGGTTTAAATAAAGTGTCGGGGCAGTTTATTTATTTAAAATAGGGTTGCATTGAGTTTAGCGTTTATTCCCTTTGCGATGCAAAATGAGAAAAACAGAATCTTATTCTTGCGATATTTTAAATTTGTATTGTCAAAGAAATTGCAGCTTTGCTGTGTACAATTAAAACAGTACAAAATAGTAGCCTACAAAGCATCATAAATTAAGAACAGGCGTTTTTCTTTGCCTCTCTCTCGCGAATGCGCTGGATCTCTTTTTAGCAAGTTTCTTTTGTCTCCCTCACTGCGCGCGTCGAGTCTCGATTGAAATTAAATGTTTCAGGGTAGAAACACATCATGCAGCTGATAATACTGTATATGTTGCTGTGTGTCATCCACACCAATTACAAAAAAAGAACTGTAACAAATTATTTAGTCTTTGTTGCTTGCTTTAAAGAGACAGAATGCCTTGTTGAATTCACATTACAATAAAAATGCTCTGTAACTGCTGCTCACTCACATTTGTTTCTAGTTGGCATGAACGTGTTTCGTCAACAGTTAATGCCAAATTGTTGACAATCATACATGCACTAGTCAAATATTCTAAAACTCTGGATTGAACACTTCAATTGATTATTTATTTATTTTTTTTAATGAAAAACCTTTAAATACATTAGATACAATATATATATAATTTAATAAGATAGGGCCTACATTTGGACACATTGAGATATTTATCCAAAGGAACTTTGCCTTTGCCTGCTTTTTAAGATATCATCAGGCTGGCAATTCTACACTCTCCATATGAAAGAGGAGTGATTAACACCTTAATTGTCCTGCACCCCCACGATAAAGCCACTGAACTGCCCCTCCAAACCCCCCATAGGCTATCTGAGAGGAGAGGAGCGTCTGAGACTGACTTAAAACAAAGAGAAGTCGCAATTCAGACTTAAATCGCTATTCTAGACATTAGCATTATTAGTGTTGATAATGAAGGAATTAAATAATTTAGGCTACATGTAGTAATATTTCTGTCATAAAATAATTATATAAAAATAATTCAGCAAAATCAGATGTAAATTCAGTCATTCTGTTGAATAATATTTGTTTCTTGGTGTAAAATGGAAATGCATGATAATTTTATATTATAAATATAAGCAAAAAAAACACAAAAACAATATGGTGTAACAAAGTTTTAGAACTAGACAAATCTCTCTGCATTAACAATAATACAAAAATTACAATAGACCATGCTTGTTTGCACGAATTTACTCTCTGATAAATGCCCAGAAGTTCGGTAGTCCAGCAGTCAGTGTTCATGCACACAAGAGAGAAGCGCTCTTCATTCATCTCATTCCACAATAGAATAGCAAAAATAATCAGCGTCATTGCACCTAATTTATTTTCACTGACTGCGAGATCGGTCTATGATGGTCTTTTGGTGTCTTTTTTTGTTTGTTCGTGATGCTTCCCCGAGGAATAGGCTTCTGTTGCCCATCGACGTCTACAATATGAAATATAGGCTATATTGTTGTCATCTCTATTTTTTACTTTTGATTCTATTTTTCTGTTCTAAAAGTTTGCTATATTCTGTTTTGTTTGTTTATTTTATTTTTTTACATATTCAATCAGTCTCATTCTTGTTGAAACAATGAAAAAGGTTTTAATACAAGACCTTGTGCTGTGTGTAGCCTACAAACAGAGATATATAATAGTTCACTGGTCATACAAATAATAGTATATATGTATACTATATGTATACTATAATCTGTATATGATCGTTTGTTTAAACAACATTAGCCAAATTTTCTTTATTTATTTAATAATAAAATTATTACTGGAGAGTAAGAGGGTAATCGTCAACGCCATGCCCCTGGAAGCCCAGACTACCTTACGGCAACCAACATCCTTCGTCCGGGAAGGGGAGAAACGGTCGACCAATCGATCGCCTCCAGACTCATGCCCACTGAACGCAGCCTGGGACTGGGAAATGTGGGTAGACTTAAATCAGAGGCTCACCTTCCCACCCGAAATTGCGACCGGAATTGTGACCAACCTGCGCCCAGACCTGGTCCTTTGGTCCAAATCCTGTCGACGTGTCTTCATAGTGGAACTGACAGTCCCATGGGAGGAAGCCATCGATGAGGCAAAGGTAAAGGGGTGCACAACTGATGATGTGTTGTATTGGAGGCACCAGGCGCTCATCCCCTAATCCAACCCCACCCAAGAGGACATCTCTAACAACAGCGCTTGCTGATTATCAAGGGATTCTATTATCTAGTCCTAGTAAGCATACTATTACTTTATAACATGCAGTTTTACTCCACCAAATCTTTGTTTGTTTCATTATTGTACAGCAAATGTCAATAGCTCTTGTTTAGATTTTTCATGTTTGTTGTAGGCTTATTTGGAAATTACCGTAGTTGTAGTATTTCATTCTTACTGGTAATTGACATTAGCCCCACACTTACATTTCAAAATGCGGCAATTTCAGCTATTTTGCAAAATGTCCCTTCGCGACACCTGGCGGTCATTTCGCGAACGACTTTGAAATGCGACTGGTTTGAAATGCGACTAGGCATTCTGTTTGTTCTGGTTGATCACCTCACCTCATTGGAATTTAAATAGTATAGGCGTATGTTGAACTTTATTCCTGTACAATTGGACGCTGTATTAAGCAGTACATAAAGTATTAAATGAAAACGTATCTGAAACGTCTGTGTATTTGACAAATATTGCATTTATTTCACTTCAGCTGTGGTAAAGTATGCAAACACCACGTGAGCGGTCACTACGGGAAGCAGAAAGTGTCTGACTTTACGTCTCCGTTTCCAGCTCCTCCCCGCCTGTACGCGGCAACTCTCACCGATCGGTTACATCCAGCCGCAGCTGATGTCGAACACACCTTATAACTGTACTGCCCCCTAACCCAGTAACCATGACAACTCTGTCACTGTAGCAGAATATTTCCTTTGACTTAGTGGACAAACACTGTGTGGCATTTCCTCAATATTACATGATGTTTACTCACCTCCTTTAAACTTTAACTGAAATATGCACATATTTGTATTTTTTCTCTCTCTTGTTAGAAAGACACTTCTGCAGGGAAACTGAAAAACTTTCACATGTGATTGACAGTAGTGGACCCTCACATAAGTAGTGCATGTGTGTGTGTGTGTTTGAGAGAGAGAGAGTAGTGTAATGCATATGCGTCTGTCTTTGTTTACAAGCAGAATTTGTTAGCAATCTCCGGCTTCGCAGTATGATCCATGCTTACACACACACAAAGACAGAGATAACAGATGGCCCAGGTTGTTATGTAGGCACAGAAAGTATCCTGCATTCTGTGCATATTTAGAATGTAAAAATGACATTTTCCAACATAAAATATGAGACAATAAATTATCATTTGCCTTGATCAGACATGAATGTGAGACTGGAAAGCGTGTTTGATGCAGATGATGCAGATATAACCGGTTCAGGATTCAATGGTAGATCAATGATTTCTAATGACTGACAGATTTTTGGTGAAAAAACAAAAACAAAAAAACACATCGCTAATTTTCTGGGAGAACAATTTTCATTTTAACCGATGACTGGTTGTTCTTTTTTACATTCCACTAGAAAACTCTTTAAACAAACTTTGTTTATTGTTTTGCACTAAGATTATCATCTACATCTTGCTGTACCTATACATATCCAAACCCGCCTATAAATGCTAAAAAAAAATCTCTCACATGCCTCCCTGCCAGCTGTTGCCATGGAAACGGCCCCATTGGTTGGCACTGTGAGCTCATGGGAGTGCCAAGTAGCAAACATCCCATAGTTAACACAGGAGACAGTCAGACCACATGGTACAGTACGTGTAAATTATATTATTATTAGTGTAAAGAAGTAAGCGAATAAAATAGTCAATGTTTACATTTACTTTGCAGGCATATAACACACGTCTAAAAGAGTCACCTTGATTAAAATAAATGCATATTTAAACAAACAGCTTATCCGTGCATACAAGAGTGATATCCTCTAAATCCACACAATACTCTCACAGCTGTGTTTAGACTGTCACTGATGTGTTCATATTCATACTCAGCTATATAAGTTCTCAGCAATATATTAACTTTGTATTAGTGCTGCGTATGACATGTTGAGTTTTATCCTTTTGGCCTCATTTTTTTTTTAACCAAAAGTAATAAATAAGTCAAACTAATATTTCTAATAAATAATTCAAATGAGTGCCACTGATCATGTGGCTCTTTTAACTCTTTGTAACTCCCATTAAAACTTAAGATCAAGGTCAAATCATGTTCTCTTGCAAATGTGTACCTTTATCTACATGTCATCATGTCAATTTTCAAGATCCCTATATAGACTAAAATTACTTAATTTCGAACAGAAACCACTGAAATTAATGATACAGTTCAGTGAGTGAGTCATTTAATAAAGGATTCGTCAGACTGATTCAACTCATAAGAGCAATTTGTTTCTGAACAGGACCACTCTGGAGTCTGGTTGTGCTTTTAGTGTGCAAAGATGTCTTTTTTCTCATCACATTCATTTCAGAATGCAGACTCATGTTGGTTTACACAGGCTCACTCTTGGTTGAAATCTAATCTCCTTTGCCATCCCACCGCAGATTTGCTTCACCACTGAAAAGCTTTTGAATAAAGAAAATCATTTGATCTGTATAAAAACAGAATAAAAGTAAGTGGAAAGTTCCAGCATGATAGAAAAACAGAGAGTTTGTGTTTGTGTTCAGAACAGAAAAGACCAGAGTGAAGCATAACAAATCTCAGTGGTTCAGAGTGAATCTCACACTAATGCCATTTATTATAACAGAATTATATGTCTGTAAGTGTGTGTGTGTGTGTGTGTGTGTGTTATAAATCAGTGGGATGTGATGAATGTTCCTGTCATCTGTGTGTGAGCTTCAGCTGTTATAGTCGCTGACTTTCATAAATGTGTGCTCCTTCAGAGCGCAGCGCTGCAGCTCAATTAGCGCATCTCTACCGTGACCTTTGACCCAGTCTCTCACAGATGCGACGGGTTCTTTGAAATTTACGTGACCTACAAAATAATGTTCGTAAATGTAATTTACAGTTGCAGCTATCGGCAGGGATGTTTCTAACTTCACTTCACTTCAAAATGTTTTCACTTCATTTTGTTAGTGTTATAATGACTGGCAAGCAGGACTAATTCACTCTGTTTTTGATTTTAGGCTCAGAAAGCAACAACGATCTCTTCTGCACACGCTCATATTTATCGCTATCTGTGCAATTGAAATCACAATATAAATTAATAAATGGTTTCCCACTATTATCATTTAGCATGGGTTTCATTCTCAGGCAAAGCATTAAGTAATAAAATGTACTGTACACCTGAATGAAATGCAAGTTGCTTTGGATAAAAGCATCTGCCTCAGGGGTTGAGCTTGAAAACCAGTGCGAAAACATTACAACAAGACCAACTGATCCAGAACTATCCACTGACCTACAAAAGCCTAAAACCAACAGTGGCAGAATTCGAAAACAAGTTATTAAATTATGTCACAAGTTATGATAATGTTAGAAATATTCCAGTTTGGGCAATTCAAGTTAAGATGGTAAATCAGAGGTGTAAAGAATATTTGAAAACCATACGAGTAAAAGTACAGATACCTTACAGCGAAAATTACTCTATTACAAGTTACAAGTCAGCAATTCCAGTACCAAATACCAGTCTTAGACATGCCAGTGAAAAAACAAGAAACAGTTGTGAGTTGTAAGGAGAGCAATCACGTTTATTTTTTAAAATCCAAATAAAACTGAATGCCTCAAAATTGCAATAAATCAAGGTTCGACACAACAGCCTCTTAAACGTCTACAAACACTCAAGTCTCCTTTAAGCTCAAGTGCTCAAAAAGGCCATAAGTAAACCAATATCCATCAAAAATGTCTCTTCGACATAACATAAATAAAATAATGTTAAGTAAAATTTACGTCAAAGCCTACTTGCACTGGACAAGATGGTTTCGGTTTCATCACCGGCAGCAGTCTTGACCTCCTCTTGTAAATTAAACACCTGCGAATCAGCAACTACCTGCTAATGTACTCACATTCACATAAAGTAGCCTTGTTGACAAGTTTGGGAGTGTAAGGGCAAAACACTTAAGATATAGTACCTTCAATGCCCTGTAGATGGCGATATCACTTCTTTTGTAGCAGAAATGTACTGCTGCAGGATAGGGTTGGTCGATGTCTACCAATTTGGCATCAGACGATGTCTACAGTGAAACATCGCAATGATGATGACATCGGGAAGGGGGGATATTTAGATATATAGATATTTTTCTCTACATCTCATCAGCAATTTCGATTTTGGCACGCTCTGCAGCAGCTGACCACTAAGGAATGAATGTACAGTGACGTGACATAACTGGCAGATTCAAATTGTGCTTTCGCACTATGGCTGGCGCTGAGCCAAAGACGGACGCGCTCAGCACTTGTCATATATCACAACTATTCAGTGTTTTTAACCACATAATGTTTATTTTACGTTTCAGACATTTAAATACATATAATTTATAGCAAAACAATACATTTATAGTTTGTAAGATACACAACAGTCTATGGAACAGTCTATGGAAGCAGCAATAACAATCCACTCAAATATATTTGCCGACGTGTTTTATTCATATCAGATACACAGTGCAAGTAACTATAAAGTTTACTCTATTCTTCTCCCAGTTCACCGGTCACTTACTTTCATGTATTTCGGGAGAAACTGATGAATTCACGTGCTTTAATAAATCCAACAGACAGGAATCTCTGAACTGCGGCCCAAACAAACATGGCGGCGCCCATCTCCCGTTACAGATCAAGATCATTTATAAAGGATTTTTAATGACAAAACAAACTCACTTACACGTATTTGAAAATCGGAATAGAAGATAGTTGATGACATGGTAAGCAAGTTTGTTAATATTTAGAAATAAAAGCCCTACATCATAGACATAATAAATACATAGACGCCCTATTGGCCGCTTTGGAACATTGCTGCGATACGTCAACACGTCTGCCATTTTGCTGAGGGCAAGACTGCGCTGTAATCAAATGCAAGTAAATGGGTGAGCTGCGGTTTTTCTGGATAATAACAAGAAAAAAATTACATTTATCAACCGATTTTAGTGGTTTGTATGTGGTGTAAAAAAAGTTCCATCTCTAGTTACTTAAAATCTCGATAGTTAGACGATAGTTAAAATTTTTTTTAATAAGGAATTGTCAAAGCTCAGGCTTGTCATGCTTTTTATTCTTGGATAAGAATTGTGAAGACCCCCATACTGAGATATAATTTAATTTTCACATTAAATGAAATAAAGTTTTCTTATTGTGGATTAAACTGACATTTAACAAAATAGAGATTTGTGTCATTTTATTTTATGTAGGCCTACATACAGTGAAGAGAATGTATAATATATTTAAAAATATTCTTACATAGGCTAACATTATATAAAATAAAATGACACAACCCTGTCTCTTTTTGTTAAATTTCAGTTTCATTGATCAATAATAGCCATTATAACAGTATAAGTAGCCTAAAAGGTATAAGAAGCTATACAATCAATAAATAAAGTAAACGATTCAGTCAAACATTCAGTCAAATATACAGTAGGCTACAACGTTAAAGTTAAATAGCCTAAATATATAAAGTTATGAAACTTCACTTTGCCCTCAGCCAAAACAATTTGCCAGGGAACAAATTGTAGATTGAGACCAAACATCGCCCGTTAGATATACACAAGACGAATTATATCTCATGTTTAACCACTAGACTAGAGACATCAGAGCCAGCGGCAAATGTCAGAAGCACTAGCCGAGGAAAGGCTGTTCCAAGTGGGGTACATGAGCACTGAGCGCCTGGTGATCGCATGGACTCACAACTCCGAAAACGTCATATCAAATTTTTAAATAGGCGCTATCTTTATAAATAAACCACAGATTTGAGCTTTAAACAACTACATTGTCGACTGAAAAACTTTTAAAACTACATTTCATGACACAATAACAGTAGTATTTTTAAATTTCGCAGCCTTTCTCCTCTGAAAATACAAATAGTAAATGAAATATAGTGACTAGTACCTACCCAAAACGAGTACTTGTCATAAAAGTCGGTTTTAAGAAAATATAGATGAATATTTAGATTTCAGGAAATTTACTTTATAATATAAAATATAGTGTAAGCTAAAACTATAATATAAATCATGTCAACTCATGTTTCAACTTTCACAGCTAAGTGGCGAACTAAGGTTATTATTACTAATTATATAATGACCAAATACAACCAGAAACAAATGTTCAGTCTTGCTAGTGAAAGGTAATTCCCCGAGACCTGTTTTCAATTGTGTGGCGATTTGTACAGCCCCAAGCAGCACACGAAACAGGCATTTTTCTCAATTCCCGTTATGAGAGGTGTGTGAAAGTTGCCCTCCGCAATATGACGGCGCCGTTGACATACGATCCAGCGGCCAATAGGGCGTCTATGTATTTATTATGTCTATGTCTGGATCGCGATGCCGGCTAAACATTGTGATGTCTGTCAGCTATCGCGATGAACAATGGCATCGTCTATCGGCCCAACCCTAGCTGCAGAAAAAGCTAGTTACCATGCAAAATGTGACGAGTAATTGCATTACTCATTAAAAAATGTATTGAATTAAAGAGTACATTTACTTACAAAAAAATGTAAAGTAGAGAGTAATAATTGCTAATATCTTTGATACTCAGTAAAACTACAAGGTACCCAAAAAGATACTTCAGTACAGTAACTAATTCATTTACTCAAATACTTTGCACCACTGTAAATCGATTGTTTCAGTTTTAACTTGGAAATGAACAAACACTCCATTACAGACCTGATCTCTGGATCAGTTCAGTTCATATTATCTATGTATTAAAACAGTAAAAGTTATCGTATTTAAGAATAACTTCCATCTGCCGTGTTGTGACACCATAAACAGCGTACATTGAGCGTACATCAGTGTGGCGGTCATGGATTGACCGCATATTTAAAATGGACTTGGACACACACACACACAGACTGTTTACTGACATAAGATTTTATTATGATTTATCGAAACGAGTGAATTAAATACCTGTTGACTGTATGCAGTATTGTTTGTGCCATAATTTTAGAGGTCTGATGGGGAAATGGTGGCAGGAATATTTGTCCCTCCCCATGAGGTAATGTATATAGACTAAAAAAAATACAAAAAAACAAAAAAAAACAAAAAAAAAACAATAACATTACTAAACAATAAAAATGAAAACGGAGAATATAAAAATAAAAAGCGATTAAAAATATTAATAAAAACTGCAACAATATTTCAACGACATTAAGTGGCCATTCGCACAGAACAAATTTTTGCTTTGAAAAATGTGAGACACTGTCCATCTAGCATGTTTACATTGAAAAACAATGGAAAATTAGCGCAGTGGAATGGAAAAACGCGTTCTCTGTGAACGGCCTCTGTGAAAGCGACTTGGGCTCGTGGAGGTCATTGTTTAGGAAGTAATGTAAACTGTGCATGTATGTTAGCTGATGGTAATTTCATTAGTTCAACAAAACACAAGTAAAACACATGTCTCCGGTTGACGAATGCGTATGCGCCGCGTCTGAACGCGTTGTTGTCTTTGGAGCTCCATCGATTTGATTTATAATTCTTGATTTTTCTCTTTAAACTCACTTACAATGAACATTTTCTACTTTTCCTCACTGAGAAGCACTGCTGCTCAAACCTCATAGTCACAACGCGGACTGTTGAGCAGACGCGTCTCAAGCCTTTTAGTGATCCAACGCCGGATACTCTTAAAGGTTACTCCTGGGGATCACGGCTGAACGCGTCTTCTCCACACTCACTTACAAACAAACATTTTTTCGCCTATTGTGCGTCTACTCTACACCCGTACCACTAAAAAGACGGATTATATCCAAGACTTCAGTCATAAATTAGTATTAATATTGATAGCATCACTGGTAGCGTCGTTGCTAACTTACTGACCATCTGTTAAAATGGCGAATATATCAGATGTAAGTAGTCTACCTTTTGGTGCAGGTGAGGACACATTTGAGCTTCACGCATTGCAGTCTGAGCTGGAAGCTGTTGAGAAACAGATCCACGACCTTTTAGTAAGACAAGCCGAGTTGATAGACCAGCGTTTAGCTCTTGAAACATCACGCGCCGATGCACACAAATCAGTGATTAACGTTACTAACCCGCTGACCCCGACCTCGTCTACTCCGTGCGTTTCTCAACATCGGTCCCGAGCGCCGAGGTCGCGATCAGCCATGGTCTCGTTCACTCCGGCTCAAACACGCCACCACGAAGCCTGGATGGTTCCGCAGCGGAAGACGCGAGTCAGGTCTAGACCAAGAAGACTCTCTCCGACCCTACCGGTTTTCGAGATATCCACCCAAAACCGCTTCTCCCCTCTTCGCGAAACTGAACGCGATGCTGTGATCATCGGCGATTCCATCGTTCGGCACGTACACGCTACGTTAGGTAAAAGTAAGGTGCACAGTCACTGCTTTCTTGCTGCTCGTGTTTCTGAAATCGCTGCTCGCGTTCCCGAGATTCTGAATGGTGACAAGCGCGTCGGAACTGTGGTCCTGCACGCGGGAGTGAACGACATCAGGCTGCGCCAGACGGAGGTTCTGAAGAAAGACTTCAGGAATCTGATCGATATGGTATGCAGCACATCGCCTGAAACAACGATTATTGTGTCAGGACCGCTTCCCACGTACCGACTAGGACAAGAAAAGTTTAGTAGATTATTCGCGCTAAATGAATGGTTAATGTCATGGTGCAATGAGCACAAACTGCTCTTTGTAAATAATTGGAATCTGTTTTGGGAGCGTCCTAGGCTTTTCCGTGCTGATGGCTTACACCCAAGCAGATTCGGAGCGGATCTTCTGTCGGATAACATTTCCAAAATGTTAAATACCTTTTGACTAGTAACCAAAAGTCCAAATCATAGTCTTTGCTGCACCAATTTAACTGATATAAATTCTAGTGTAGAACATTGCATAGAAACTGTGTCTATTCCTCGTTTAGTGAGATCAAATAATACATTTACTGCAGGATCTAGGAAAAATCTAATTGTTATTAAAACAGAAAATGTTGCTATTAGTAAACAAAAACAATTTCTAAAGCTAGGTCTTCTAAACATTAGATCACTCACACCTAAGGTAGTTATTGTAAATGAAATAGTCACAGATAATAGCTTCGATGTACTTTGCCTTACTGAAACATGGCTTAAACCAAATGATTATTTCGGTCTAAATGAGTCTACCCCAGCAGGATACTCCTATAAGCATGAGCCCCGTCTGATTGGTCGTGGCGGCGGTGTTGCAACAATCTATAGAGATATTCTCAATGTTACTCAGAAAACGGGTTATAAGTTTATTTCGTTTGAAGTACTTGTACTGTTGTAATCTTGTAATGTTACGCTCTTAGATGTTAGAAAAACTTCCCTATTATCTCTAGCCTTGGCTACCGTATATAGACCGCCTGGGCCTTACGCTGATTTCCTAAAAGAGTTTGCAGATTTTCTCTCAGACCTATTAGTCAATGTCGATAAAGCATTAATTGTTGGAGATTTTAACATACACGTAGATAATCCAAATGATGCGTTAGGGGCTGCGTTTACAGATTTATTAAACTCCTTTGGGGTCAAGCAAAACGTTACCGGACCAACTCATCGTTTTAATCATACACTCGATTTAATTATATCACATGGAACCGATCCAACCGATATAGATATCATTCCACAAAGTGATGATGTCACTGACCATTACATGGTAACTTGCATATTACGTACTCCTGTAATATATCATGCTGCGCCGCGTTATCGATCAGGCAGAACAATCCTTCCATCCACCTTAGATAATTTTTCAAATTGCTTATCTGATCTGTCTCAGCTGCTCAGTGAACCCAAACAAACAGATGAACTAGAGGAATTAACTAGCACTATGAGCACCATTCTCTCTGGAACATTGGATATTGTTGCACCCATTAGATTAAAAAAGGTCAGAGAGAAAAGTAAAGCACCATGGTACAACAATACTACGTATGTTCTAAAGAGAGAAACCCGTAATTTAGAGCGTAAATGGAAACAAACTAATTTAGATGTCTTTAGAATCGCATGGAAAGACAGTATGTCATGTTATAAAAAGGCCCTTAAAGCGGCCAGGGCTGAGCACCTCCACAAACTAATAGAAAACAACCAAAACAATCCTAGGTTTTTATTTAGCACCGTGGCTAGACTAACAAATAAACAGATGTCACCTGAACAAAATATTCCGTTACAGTTTAGTAGTAATGATTTCATGAAGTTCTTCACTGAGAAAATAGAAAACATCAGAACCACAATTGTAAACGTTCAATCCTCAATCGCGCCTTATAATTCAGCCTCAATTATCACAACGCAAGAACAATTACAGTGCTTTACAACTATAGAACAAAAAGAGTTAAATAAACTTATCACTTCATCTAAAACAACAACATGTTTATTAGATCCTATACCAACTAAACTACTGAAAGAAGTGTTACCTATAGTGGAAGAGCCTATTTAGGTCATGTTCCAAGAACATTTAAACTGGCAGTTATAAAACCTCTCATTAAGAAACCACAATTAGACCCGCATAATCTAGCAATTTATAGACCCATTTCAAATCTTCCTTTTATGTCTAAAATACTAGAAAAAGTGGTGTCCGCTCAACTGGGCTCTTTCTTGCAAGAAAATGACATCTATGAAAAGTTTCAGTCTGGATTCAGACCGCATAATAGCACTGAAACTGCGCTCGTTAAAATCACAAATGATTTACTTTTAGCATCTGACCAAGGCTGTATCTCAATACTAGTTTTACTTGATCTTAGTGCTGCGTTCGATACTATAGATCACACAATACTCTTGGATCGACTACAAAATTATACTGGTGTTCAAGGACAAGCATTAAGTTGGTTCAGATCATACTTATCTGACTGCTACCATTTTGTCTATTTAAATGGAGAAAAATCGATCATAACTCCAGTAAACTATGGAGTGCCACAGGGATCTGTGTTAGGCCCTCTGTTATTCTCAATATATATGCTGCCACTTGGAAATATTATAAGGAAACATGGAATTAGTTTCCATTGTTATGCTGATGACACTCAAATCTATATTTCATCACGGCCAGATGAAAACACTAAATTATCCAATTTGACAGAGTGTGTTAAAGATATAAAAGATTGGATGACGCGCAATTTTCTTTTATTAAATCCAGACAAGACAGAGGTACTAATCATCGGTTTAAAAAACCGCCCACAAAACCTCTCACACTACAACTTTAACATAGTAGGATGTCCTGTTACTTTATCCTCTACAGTGAAAGACCTAGGTGTTATACTAGACTGCAACCTGTCTTTTGAAAATCATATTTCATATGTTACAAGAACAGCCTTTTTCCACCTTAGAAACATTGCTAAGCTACGTAACATGCTATCAGTTTCTGATGCAGAAAAATTAGTTCATGCATTCATGACCTCGAGACTAGATTACTGTAATGCTTTATTAGCCGGTTGTCCTGCATCCTCAATAAACAAGCTACAGTTAGTCCAAAATGCCGCCGCTAGAGTTCTTACTAGATCAAGAAAATATGATCATATAACACCAATTTTATCATCACTACATTGGTTACCTTTAAAGTTCTGTATTAATTACAAGGTATTGCTACTGACTTATAAAGCCCTAAACGGTTTAGCTCCAGTCTATTTAACGGATCTTCTATCGCCCTATAATCCATCGTGCTCTTTAAGATCACTAAATTTGAGGCTTTTGGTCATACCTAGGATATCCAGATCCACCAAAGGAGGGAGAGCATTTTCACATTTAGCTCCAAAACTCTGGAATAGTCTTCCTGATACTGTTCGTTGCTCAGACTCGCTCTCCCAGTTTAAAACTAGATTAAAGACGCATCTTTTCAGCCAGTCATTCATATAATACTTTTAATCTTACAGTTAAATCCAACCTCTAGTTCATAAACGCCAGAGGAGAACTGGCCCCCGACTGAGCCTGGGTTCTCCCAAGGTTTTTTTTTTCTCCATTAGGTCACCTGATGGAGTTTTTCGGTTCCTTGCCACTGTTGCCTTTGGCTTGCTCAATATATTGACCGGTGTCCTGTTTACTATCATGTGTCGTGCCTGTCTGTGATGACATAATATGAACGCATATGCACTAGGGTTCGATAGAATAAAGTTGAGTGTGAAACCAGAACAACGCTTCGGGGGGCACCGGGAACAATCACTTTTGGACTCGGACCACAGCAAACGTGCCCAGTGTGAAAGCCCCCTAAAATAACACTAGCAAACGCTCAGGATTCATAGCCATCATTTGTGTCATTCCAGAGTACGTGTGGAATAATACTACAATTGAGTGTTTTATATCCAATCTGCAGGTCAGCATTTAAAAGACACTTGAGGAAAACAGCATCTTTCCCTCAGAGCGGCCAAGCATTTTGAGGATGCTGCTGACATTTACAGGACGGTGAACTACAGATAAGACCACTGACAAGCGTCCACATCCACACCTAAGATATCTGCTGCTTTTACTCTCCGTTCTATGTGACGATTGCAGCATTCACACAGCAGCAGCAGAATACAGATGTCAGTCCAGTTAAGGCCGTTAAATACAGTTCATAAACATGGTGATAGTCACCCTGCACTGCACACACTTGACTCATGATCTGACGGATCAACTTAAATTATAATTGTTTTTCAATAACAAACACTTTCAGGTGTAATAAAGTCGTCACCATCTTTGATATTTATTTTAGTCATCATGGTTACATACGATATTCATGGTTATCACAAGAATAGAAAATGGCCTTGACATCAGTTACTTGTTTTAAGCTGGTCTATTCACTTAGTTGCATGTTTATACATTTTTACTTTCCTACTTATTAAATTATTAACTTATTTACTATTTACTTATTGTCACAGTCAGGTTGCAGCAAAGGACAGTTGAGACAGGATGTACTTGCAGCAGTCACAATTATTAACAGTAAAATCAAAACAACAAACAAACACGCAGAAGCACAAGGGACAGGAGAAACGCAAGAGAACAGCAACCAACATAACAGACGAGAACAAACATGGATCAACTGAAACTGAGGGCTACTTATATGACGTTTAGACGTCAACAAAGTACTAAAACATTTTTTTTTTCTACACATTTTTTTTTTTTTTCTAGTACAGATGACACACATTCACAAAAATGGATGTAATTGACCTGCGTGAAGTTGTCCCCCCACCAAACACAAAACGTGTTTTAGATATTAAAAGAATATTTATAGGTCATTCTGAGGTCGCTCGAACAAGAATGGCGTCGATCGCTACTTTGGGTCATACACCATGGCAATCAAGTAAGGGTACCGTTGTCAGTCGAAAAGGCAAGGTGGATTAGTGACATCATCACCTATAATTCAATGCCTTGTATCTAAAAAACCAAAACACTAAATTTTACCGGCACAAATCAGCACAAACAAAGCACTAACAAGCAAGACTATTTGGGGTAAATTTGGAGCATGTGGTGGGGCTGAGTGACCTCAGAATGACCTATAAATATTCTATAGGTCATATTCTATAGTATCATTATTTCTGTGTTACATATATTCAAATTATCACAGGAGTACTGGGATAAAAGTTTTTTGTTCAGATATAAACAAGTTAACAAGTTAAACTTGGAAGTTATCAAGTAAGAAGTACAACCTAAACAGTAACCTCACGTGACACTTATTTACTTACTTGCTCATTTATTTACTTGTTTACATTTTTATTTACTTCATTCTTCATTAGATGGTCATCACTGCCGTTCTGAACTGCCAACAAGAAAATTCACTGCAACTTGCTTGACTGGGCTTCTTTTAAATGCTGTAATCTAATGCAATGACATCACAAAATTGTGAAAGTGACTTCAGTCCTGTGAGGCCACTGGATGTGTATGCATGAGTGTGAGGATAGCTGCAGATATCTGCCTCTATTTAACTGGCACTTCAAGCACAGATTCATTTCTGATTTTTAGAGCAGAAGTCTTCACAGCCACGGGCGACTCAGAATGAGTAAACATTTCATCTCTCATTGAGAAAGTCAGAATTATTATCTTCTACCGGCAAACTGCAGCGCTCATTCTAATGCAAACGCTCCATGAGCCGTCGCATACTGAAGGCCTTCTGACCAGGCCATGGAAAATCATGCAAAATATCCCCTGAACGCTTTTATGCATGAACGCCTCGTCTTATGAGAACGCAACGCCTCATAAATGAAACATATGATTTTGGTTTACAGATGAGCTATAAGTTTCATTAAATACATATGAAAATCTGCTGGCCGATCCCGTCGATATTCATCCAAATAAAATTCTCCTGACACAACACATGAATCCGGACCGGACTTCAGGAACCATAATCTCACCATAACCATAAATGCTTCAACCATACCATGTTTCATTAAATTCTGAGATTTTCAATGAACAGGTATGAGATAGGACCTGAAACTTTTTAAATGTGCAGAAAGATCTACATACTGAAGGCAAACAGCTTATTTTTAAGCTAATTTTATTATTTTTATTATTATTATATATATTTTTTTCTTTACCATTTTTATTTAGTACAGTATTTAATACAATAACATATAATTAATTGTATGGAATATATGAGACATATCGCAAGGCTACGAGTGTGATATTGTGTTTATACAACAGTTTGACGACACAAGAGTGTTAATATGAAACAACAACGAGGTGTCTTAAAAAACCCTCTTTTGTGTGGAACTACTTCCTTCATTCTGCAATGTATTCGAATTTCAAGTTGACAGTTTAACAAGCCTCAGTTACTAATTCGAAAATGTCACTTTAGAGCAAGTATCGAAGGAATGCTGAATGGCTTCTTTGAAGTTAAAAGCTATAGATTGCAACAGTTCCGGAAGTAAAAACTCTCCATAAGGAAATTGATTTTGAATGATAACTTGTAAACCTTTTAAGACAGACGTACTGTGAGCTACAAGGTTGTTAATCCATTGTATTTGCTTCTGCTGAAGCCATCAGCCTGAATTATGTCAGCTTATTTTTTAACATAATCATGTTTAACAGTGGAATTCCTGGTGAAAAACTACATTACCCATGATGCTGTACAGAAAATTACACCAATCAGAGTCGGAAAAATGCAACAGCTCCAAAATAGCTCTTTATCTCGATCTCCCTATGCTCACAAAAAAATACTGAAATGTTGTATATTATATATATATATATATATATATATATATATATATATATATATATATATATACTGTATATTATTTGCATATTTTGCAATAAACTTTAAAGGGGTCATGAACTGGATTATTGTATTATTTTATAATGTTTCTTGGGGTGCCCTTATAATATTAGTATGTTTTCACATAAAAAAAAATAATAATAATAATTTAGAAATAAAAGGCATTTTCCCAAGCCTGATTTTAGCCTCTGATTTGAACGCTCTGTTTGAAGTGGTGTGTCTGTGTGAGACTTCAGTGTAAACGCCCACTGCTGTGATTGGCTGACATGTTTGCATATGAAATAGCTAGTATTACATGTGGAACTCTCTGGAAATCTTTTACTACGTTTTTACTATTACAGCTATTGAGATTAACGAATTGTGAAAATTTAGATGTATTCCCATCACATGAAAGGTTGTAGTGATTAGCATTGATGACAGATTGACAGTTGATCGAATAAATGATCTCATCATTGGAAAGCAGTTTCTGCACTCTCACAAATGCTTTCACCAAATAACAATGCAAACACGATGTAAATACAGTAAGAGCTTCGTTGTACATTGTAACATAGCATCATTGATTATAACGGGAGTTTTGGCAAGTGTCCAGATAAACTCACGCTGTGTGACTGACAGTTTGGGCGATTGAAAAGGGAGTGTTTAATCGCTTTCAGTATATCATTTAATCACAGTTTAAATTAGATTATTTTCATCCTACTAAGAGAAACAAAGAGATCGTTTAGTCAAGTCATTGGCTTTATGTACTGATGCATAAACAGTATTGAACGATTTTAAGAGATGTCTGAACTTGAATAATTATACATCAGAAATCACTGATCACAGATCAGGCATTAGAATAAACATGATTACTTACATGTTTGTAGCGTTGCTGGCAGATGCATATTGTAAAAGTCTGTTGCAAAGCCTGCGCCGAAATTTACCAAATAATCCACAGTGAAATGTACCAAATACAAACAAATAATGCACTGCTGAGACATTCACATTGTTGAAAAAACAAACAAACACTTTCCTAGCATTAGGATCGTTTGGAAGGCGATGGGATTGTGTGTCGATATTTTCTCGTTGTCACTATCAATAGAGAGCCTAAGTCCCTCCCCTTCCGGTCGACCACCATGGGACCTTATTTCGGAAAAATATTGTATGGTAGTCAATGGCGAGAGACAACAAATATTTTGATCTCGTTTGAATTGTGCCCTGATTTACACATATGATGTTTGTCAATTTAAAAGATACATTTTAAAGTCAAGAAAGTCGCAGCTTGATGTAAAACTGCTGAGGTATAAGACTGTGAAAATACGTAATTACAAAGACTACAAACCCAGAAGGCGCATATGCGACGTCATACCTTTTATCTCAATGAATGAAGCTAACTTTACTGAAGCTAACGTCTGTCATTTTTTCTATAGTCTTACATTATAATCGTAACGTAAAGCCGTCATGCCTGAGTGTTCTGAGCCAGAATACACACATACGAGCAACGGATCTTGTGACGTACATAGTGGGAGACGAGAGATGTAGTTCATTGAGCAATTTTCACATAAAACTAAACGTTACTCTTCTGTTTTATGACAAACTGCGACTTTCTTGACTTTCATAATTACCTTTTAAATTGACAAACATCATATGTGTAGTTCAGGGCACAGTTCAGACGGAATAAAAAGATAAGTTGTCTCTCGCCATTGACTTCTATACATAATTTTTTCCAAAATAAGGTCCCATGAGCCGGAAGCGGAGGGGCGGGACTTAGGCTCTCTATAACGCTCCAGTGGGCGGGGCCAAAGATGCGGTGATGTAAAGGTAGGCGTTGATATTCTTCTGCAAAGGCGGTCTTTTGCTGCCCCTTGATGTCATACGTCTCCACTTTTTAGATCCTGTCGGTTTCCGGCCTTGGTTTCAATAAAAGCAGTTTTTGGAATAACAAGGACGTTTTGAGTTTTGAAACTTACAGGGTATTTTTATAGTAGCCTATAGCGAACTCTTAACTGTCAAAAGAGCAAGGACAATTTTAATTCTCAGTTCATGACCCTTTTAAATATATTGTTTTTATACATAATCAACGTTCGTAAATGAGTTGTTTAATATTTCTCCATAGTTTTTAATTTGATTATGCTGTTCGCAATGCTTGACTGGGATTGTAGTTCTTTCCCTCACTAAAACCGGTATTTTTAGGTTATATACCGACTATTGCCACAAAGGGGTCGGGCACATTTGCACTCTATTATATGTAAAAGTATTATATAAAATAATTTAAAGCTATATGCTATAAACTATATGCTAAAATTATTATGTAGATTAGAGAAATCGAATGAGTGTGATAACCTGCTTCTGATACAGCATTCATTCTTCAGGTCAATCTCATATTCATAATACGCAGAGGAAAGCAATATCTTTGTCGTAGTATCCTTTCAACTGTTACGGGGATTTTCCATAACAATGCTGGTTAATTTGGGTCAAAATCACCATCTTTAACACACAGAAGTTTCTCCAAATACTATAATACCAAATAGCCCACCGGCAACTATAGTTGCCGCAGTACATAGTTGTCATTTTCCTTTTGTAAATATTTTTCTAGATGTTGTCCATGTTTTATTTCTCAATGAAATGCAAGCAAACAACCAAATAAAGGATTTCAAGAAAAAAAAAAAGGTATTCACTTCCTCCCTGTCACATGAGGCTGTCAACTTCCTACCCCTATTTCCAGGAAGCAGGGCGAAGGCAAACCCTCCCAAAGAAAGGTCATTTTCATGTTACTAATAAGTATTTTTTGTTGACATATATATATCTACATAATCATGAAGGTCTCTAGAATCAGCCAAACAAAACAAATCTTACAAGAGATATATAGTTTTTAGATATATAGATATATAGCAACTATAGTTGCCGGTGGGCAAATGCCTTGTAAGTACATATATCATGGGAAAATGGGGTATACTGTGTTAATAGGTTAATAAATCAAGTTTATTGGTCTTGTTTAGTGCATAAACATAACTTAACCCTTTAAATGACATCTCTATATAGATATATTTTTTTCTTCATTCTATTTATTTGTATTTATTTATTTTCATTTACCTTTTTGATACACAATGCCCTGTCATGGCTGCACTTTGTTCTGTACTATGTTCCACAACTTTAACCCTTGTGCGCTGTTCGTTTGCGGTTTACAGTCAGGCTGTTTGGGGTCTGAGAGACCCCAGGCAACAAAATGTTATTTTGTAACAATATATATATTTTAAACAAATGTAATTTTACTCAGTTTATTAATGTTTTTACTCTACATTTGGACATTTTTACTCCACAAAATGTTCAAAAAAAAAGAAAGAAAAATTAATACAAAATGTGCCTTATAAAATACCCACATTTCTAACTTTCATTCATGGGGATAACATGGATAATTTGACATGGTTTAGTGTAAGATTTTTGGCCAAATCTTGGAAAATGCAGTTTTAAAAGTAAAAAAATAAATAAATCACTTTAACCAGTAGATGGCTGCAGAGCTCTAAAAGTACTAAAAGTTTCAAACTAAAAGACATCTTTTCACAAGTTTTTCCGGTTAGATTCATATCTACATATAATGAAATCACAATTATAACAATAAAAGTTACTTTTTGTCAAAGTTTGGCAGTTTTTGTACTGAAAAAAAACAGTTTTTCAATAATGTTCCATTATGATTAGAATCAAACCTGATCAGGATGTTACAAAGAGAAAAGTTGGAGTTTTTAGAGTTTATCATTTATTTCAAACATCTGTTTTTCATATAATTCTACAAATTTAAAGTGTGCCACTTCATTTCTGTCTATGTGTGTCCTGTGTTGTTTCTGATTTTGAGGATGGATTTTGTCCATTGATCAAATTCATTTGATTCTAATCATAATATAACACTACTGAAAAACAGATTTTTTTTTCAGTACAAAAAGTGCCTAAACTTTGACAAAAAGTAACTTTTATTATTATAATTGTGATTTCATTATACGTAGATATGAGTACAACTGGAAAAACTTGTGAAAAGATGTCTTTCAGTTAGTCAAAAAGCAAATAGCAAATAGTGGTGCTCTGCAGCCATCTACTGGTTAAAGTGATAAATTGTTACTTTTAGAACAGCATTTTCCAAAAGATGGGCAAAAATCTTTTAAAAACACTTAACCATGTCAAATTATCCATGTTATCCCCATGAATGAAAGTCAGAAATGTGGGTCAAAAAGACCCTGAACAGCGCACAATGGTTAAGGCAAATGGATTTGTTGTTTGTTGTGTTTTCATATTCAAGAGATTATAAGCTAGATGCAGTTTTTTTGGGGTCTGCATCAAATGTTCTTCGACTTTTATACATAATAAATTTGTTTATGAATCTGTTGAAAGCAGTTTTTTTGAGATAAATGCCAAATGTTCTCCTCCTATTCATATTTTACATTGAAGGGGTGCATACAACATATTTGCCCACCGGCACATTCAAATATGATTTTCAAGAAAGAAAAAAAAAACCTGGGGAAAATAAATGCAGAACATGTTCACATAGGACACTATTAACAGGATTATATGCATGAAACCATTCAGAAAAATTTGGGCACAAATGGGTTAAGTAAATACTACTATTATTTATATAAAGTATTATTTATTGAACAATAATATTTAATATTCATAAGTACAAAAGCAGCACTCTGATACAGCATTAAAGCTATATAAAAATATAAAGTTATGAAACTTTGCCCTCAGCCCAAACTATTTGCTCTGGAACAAATAATAGATCAATGAAACCAAAGATTAGATATACCCAATTAGATATACCCAAAACAAATTATATTGCATGTTCATACACTATAGACACATCAGAGGCAGTGGCAAGTTCCAGAAGATATGGCCGAGGTAAGGCTATTCTTGGCAGGGTACATGAGCGCTGAACGGCCACTGACACCCTGAAGCTCACATCTCCGAAAACGTAATACCAATTTTTCAAATAGGCGCTATCTTTGTAAATAAACCACATATTTAAAGTTTAAACAAATACATTCTTGCCTAAAAAAAAAAAAACTTAAAACTACATTCCATGACACAACAACAGTATTTATAAAATTATAGTGTGTTTGCTCCTTCGCCATGACACTCGCTGTGAGAAATGCTGCAAGTGGAGTGATACAAATGGTGAAACCATAGATATGTATAGGTGATAGGTGAATGGTTCCTGTGGTGACACTGGTAAAATGAAATAGACAACATTAATAACATCAAAACAGTTATGCCAGAATGAACAACAAGGTTACAGATTTAACCTAAATTAAAGGACAATTCCGGTGAAAAATGAACCTAGGGGTAATTAACACATGGTTACCGAGTCGATCGTTCCCTGGGATGCGTTTTCATGAAAATCGAATGTAAAGAGTTTTATCTCTAAAAACAGATTAGCTTATAACACTAGTATATGGGGCACAGAGTAAGTAAAAGTAAATCGCTAGTTAATGCCACTAACACAGCTCAAAATAGCCTCACACTAACACGGTAGCATAATGAGGGTCCTTACATGCAAACCGAAGCATTGAGAACTTTGTAAGTGTACAGACAGTTTAATAAGAAGATACTTTATAAAGACAGAACATTACGCGTTTACAGTCAGGCGTCATCTTGGAAAACAGTCTCGACTAATCGAGTCACGAACGCGTCATGAACGTTTCAACAACAAAAAAAGTCAATTTAATTGTACTGTATTTATGCAAAATGCCGAACAGACTTTCTTTCTGTGAGGTTCAAAGTTGTGGCCAGAATTTCACTTTTCAAGTCTCTTTATAACAAAGTCTAAAGCCAGAGTTAGTTTTGTTTTTACATGACGTTCAGGAGTTGCTTTATCGTGCTAATGATTTCGGCATGAATTTCTGATAAAACATACAAGCTCTTTGGCCGTTGAGACAGTTTGAAGAAACAACTTCATGATTCAACATTTAACGAGTGAAATACTGCAACGTGTTCAAGCTGCAGTTCATCTTAGATGAGATCACAGAACAACAGAGCAAGTTATTGTGCTCATTCTTTTCATTAACAACAATAAACCAGACTAATATCAGGAGAATCAGTCTGCCAGTGTATGTGTGTGTATGTTTGCCCTTGGTGAATGTTTATATGACTAGTTTTCATAAACTTTCTCAAATTTCCCTGATGAGGAAATATTCTTCCACATCCTCCCTTGTTAAATGGAGATTGGAGGAGATATTCAGCATCTTTCTGACCTATTTAGCAGCTCTGCTCTTTAGATGCCAGACACAAACTAGATCCTGAACAGCCATTTACTCAAACTTCACTTTGTGAGGCACTTTTTTGACTCCAATTTTCTTTTAGACTGAAGCGCTGGTTTGTTTGGCTTATCATCATATAGATGACAATCCATCTTTTTGAGCAATAGTATCCCTTCAAAACCTAACAGTCAAATGTACTTTCATTGTACTTAATAGAAAAAATAACTGATCTCATTAAGCAGAACTCTTTTTTTTTTCTAGTTCTCAGAATGCTTTGCTTTCAACTGTTAAAGGAGAGTTATTTTATGTTTTTTGCTCAAGAATAATGCATGCCTTCACATGCTATTGGAAATGTCCTACTTCCCACTTCTGAAGTTGTGATTACGAGCTTGACACATTCAAGTGCTTTGTTGTTCAGAAAGAAAATAAATCATGGAGGACAGGTTTACAGTATATTCTTGCCTTTTATTGGTAAAATCTTATTAAATCCAAAACGATATTTAGCATTGACAACCACATAAACATTCACATTCATCTAGATAGTCAGCCTGCTTGCAATTTCGGTCAAATATAGGCTATTTTCACTGTGTATAAAACGTACTCGGTTACTAACGTAACCTCGGTTCTCTCTAGAAGAGGTCTCTCGTACTGCGTAAGTATCTTACGCTACGGGGAAATCTCTTTTCCGCGAGATACTGAAGCCAAAAATTATCCTTAATTTTGAAATAATGTAAAACGCGTTGCGGCAGCATGCAGGTATAGGCAAGACGGCTCGCGTGCCTATTGGCTGCCCTGCGGCAACTGCAGCAGCCTATCGAGAGAGGCCTCCGTGACGTCAGATCCAATGGGGGCGCTTCGCGCCCACTACGTCACATCCCGCCGAAACTCACGTAGCGTGGGCCTAATAAATACGGCTTGATAGGCTGATACACTGGTTTTCATCGCCAAAGCGAACCAGAGCTTGTTGCATGCACGGCAAAGATACGTAGTACTCGTTCCCTCTTCTAGAGAGAACCGAGGTTACGTTAGTAACCGAGTACGTTCTCTTACGAGAGGTCTCTCGTACTGCGTAAGTATCTTACGCTATGGGGAACACAGTGTAAAACGCTGTGCGTGCTGAGATCCAACACCAAAGTCCCACGGGCAGGTGCCCGGGGCTCATATGGTGCAAAATCACAAGGGACTCACAGAGAGTATGGGAAGAGGGCTGAAAGCGTCATCCCTGAATGAATAGCACCTGATAAGGGGCCATTTATATTGTTTCACACTGCTAGGGCGAGAAATCGGCCTGGACAGAAGAATATAATGGGTCTTAAACACTGCCAATTAGAGATATTTGATCGATCTGCGAGTTCAGAATTCAGAATTCAGAATTCTGAGCCGATAGCGTCGGGGCAGGTAGTTCTGAATTCAGGTTCAGAATTCTGAGCCGATAGCGTCGGGGCAGGTAGTTCTGATTTATTGGACCGAAAGTAGCTTAGCCTGCAAAACGGGAACCTCTAGGTTATAAAACCTTATAAATGTAGATGGGGAGGCCCAGCCTGCCGCCATACAGATATCTTGCAAGGCAATCCCGCTATACCAAGCCCACGATGAGGCCATGCCTCTAGTGGAGTGCGCTTTGACACCTAATGGGCACTGCAGGCCCTTAGAAGTGTAAGCCAGCGCTATAGCATCAACTATCCACCTGGATAGGGTCTGTTTCGATGCAGCTAGTCCCTTAGAACGTCCGCTGAACAAAACGAAGAGCTGCTCCGTCTGTCTGAAGACGGTTGAGCGTGACACATAAGCTCTTAATGCCTTGACTGGGCAAAGGAGCTTATCCTTCTCCTCATTACAGACCGGCAGAGCCGACAGAGAAATCACCTGAGCCCAGAACGGTGTGTTGAACGGAACATATCCGTGCTTTGGTTTGAGCATGACCTTCGAGTCATTTGGCCCAAATTCCATGCACGTTGCGCTTACTGAGAGCGCTTGCAAGTCCCCTACGCGCTTCACAGAAGCGAGAGCCAGAAGAAACGCTGTCTTGAAAGACAAGTGTTTGACTTCTATTGACTGTATTGGCTCGAATGGAGGGCCCTTCATGGCTTCCAGAACCGTAGAAAGGTCCCAAACGAGAACTGAGGGGGGTCTGGGAGGATTTAACCTTCTAGCTCCTCTAAGGAAGCGGATGACCAGATCGTTTCACCCCAGTGACTGGCCAAGCGTTGGTTTAGCGAACGCCGCTATAGCCGCCACATACACCTTGAGCGTGGAAGGGGCTCTACCCTTGTCCAGTAGCTCTTGTAGGAAGGAGAGAACCTCTGTCACTCCACAGTCTGTGGGTGATATACCACGAGCTGCGCACCAGCTAGAAAACACAGACCATTTTGAGGAGTAGAGCCGTCTAGTAGACGGAGCCCTAGCCTGCGTGATCGTGTTCAACACTCCCACTGGGAGGTTAGCGGGTACCCATTGATGGCCCACACATGTAGGGACCACAGCTCCGGGCGAGGATGCCAGATCGAGCCCTTGGCCTGAGAGAGAAGGTCCCTCCTCACTGGTATCGGCCATGGGGGAGTGCTTGACAGCTGCATCAGAACTGGGAACCAAGCCTGGTTCTTCCAGAACGGAGCCACTAGTAGCACTGAGCATCCGTTTTCCCTGATTCGCTCTAGTACCTGAGGCAGGAGCGCAACTGGGGGAAAAGCATAGAGCGGGCAGCGGGGCCAGACGTGGGCCAGCGCATCCCTGCTCTTGGAGAAAAACTTCGGGCAGTGAGCGTTTTCTTGAGACGCAAACAGGTCTATCTTTGCTCTGCCGAAAGTTTTCCACAGCAGTTGGACTGTCTGTGGGTGTAGAGACCATTCTCCTGCCGGAACATTGCCGGAACATTGTTCCTGGACAGTCTGTCTGGTCCCAAGTTTAAATGGCCTGGCACATGCGCTGCTCTCAGCGAGCGCAGGTTGTGCTGAGCCCAAACCAGGAGGCGTTCCGTCAGCCTGTACAGGTTTCGGGATCTGATACCTCCCTGGTGATTTATATAGGATACCACCGACATGTTGTCCGAACGGACCAAGACGTGGTGTCCTTTTATTCGGGGACAAAAACGCCTCAGCACGTTGTCGACTGCCATCATTTCCAGGCAGTTTATATGTAGGAGCTTTTCACGTTCCGACCACTGGCCGAAGAACAGTCTGCCCTCGAGCAGCGCTCCCCATCCCGAGGTCCGTAGACACCACCATCACGTTCGAGGAAGTCCCCAGGCTTACACCTGACCGGTACCAGTCGGTCACTTTCCAAGATTTCAGGGCTGCGATGCATCCTTGAGTGATCTTGAGGCGAAAAAGACCCGAGGTCCAAGCTCGCCGTGGTACTCGCGCTTTTAGCCAGAACTGTAGCGGGCGCATGCAAAGCAGACCCAGCTGGAGCACTGATGATGCTGAGGCCATAAGACCCAGCATTTTCTGAAACCTTCTGAGCGGGACTATAGTGCCGCGGTGGAAGGATTTCGTCATGCGCTGGATGTCCAGCCTGCGCTGTGGCGATAGCTGAGCTGTCATAGACAGCGAGTCCAGTTCCAAGCCCAGAAAGGAAATTCTCTGACTGGGAGACAGTGAACTCTTCGCCCAATTGACTTTGAGACCTAGATTCTCGAGATGCTCGAGTAAAATGGTCCTGTGTTCTATGAGCTCTGATTGTGATCAATCTAGAATCAGCATCAGAGCTTCAGGGGTGCGAGCGCTGCGTCCATGCACATCGTGAATGTACGGGGTGCTAGGGACAAGCCGAACGGCAGGACTGTGTATTGATAAGCCTGGCCCTCAAAGGCGAATCTCAAGAAACGCCTGTGACGTGACGCTATTTGTATTTGGAAATACGCGTCCTTCAGATCTATTGACATAAACCAGTCCCCCTGGCGAATTTGCATGAGGATTTTCCTGGTTGTGAGCATTCTGAACCGGCGTTTTGAAAGCACTTTGTTCAAATGTCTTAGATCTAGAATGGATCTGAGACCCCTGTCTTTTTTCGGTACAAGAAAGTATCTGCTGTATAGACCCCCTTCGCTCTGAGCTTGAGATAAAGGCTCTATGGTCCCTTTGCTCAACAGTTTCGCTATTTCGGCTCGAAGTAGATGTGCTACTTCCTTTTCCACCGTAGTTTTGATTTGCGCCGCATAACGGCGGGGGCATCGAGTGAACTGTAGCGAATAGCCTCTCTTTATGATGTTTAGCACCCATTCTGATACCCCGGGAAGCTTTGCCCATGCACTTGCATGAATAGCTAGGGGCTGAATGAAGTCTGGGCTCTGGCCGCGATATGGTGGTGACCGGAGAGCTCCGGTGTGCTGAAACACAAACATCGCACTTGGGGGGCACTGATCACAGCGGGCAGCCTGTCCACGCTCGACTCTCTTACGGCGGGTTGCCGAGGGAGAGCGAGCGGGGGGAACCCCGTGGGGCTAGTCATGTCCGTGAGTGAATGTGGGCGCGGGACAGCGGGCACATTTACTGCACTGAAAACACCGTCGGCGTGAGCTGACTGTATGTGTGTTAGTTTCGTTTTTACAGAAACCGTGGGACATGCAGTGTGTAGGGTTTGTGGGCACTGGGACGTGGGCACATTCACTACGCGAGAAGTTTTGGTGGAAGTCTGGCCGCAGCGGGACTTGAACACCGTCGTTTTCCTAGGCTGGCTAGGAAGACTTTGAGGCCTCGGGCTTTATCTCGATCTTAGGCCGGGGCCCACGCGGCAGGGGGCGGCTAGTAGAGCGAGAGCGCGGTCCCGTGTCGCGGGCCTGTCGACGCTGCGAAGCGGCAGCGGGCTGAGGCTGTGGCTGGGTGCTGCGAGCAGACGGCTGTTTAGAGCGACCTGCTACGGAGCTGGAGCGCTTTGGTAAAAAGTGCTTCATAGCCTGTGATGTTTTCTGTACCTCAGCGAATCTATCCGCAAAATCTTTGATGGAAGACCCGAAGAGGCCGGCAGAAGAGATGGGGGCGTCAAGGAACGTGGAGCGCTCAGAGTCCGGCATCTCAGAGAGCGTTAGCCATAAGTGTCTCTCAGCCACGGTGAGAAAAGCCATGATTCGCCCTATGGCCTGTGCAGCGGACTTAGTGCCGCGAAGAGCCAAATCCGTGCCGCTTCTCAGGTCCGGCACGCAGATAGCGGCCTGGAGAAGGTCGGCCTGGAAGATTTGCAAAACGGCCATTGTATGCAACGCAGATCCAGCGGCGGTGTAAGCGCGACTGTGCATAGCTGAAGTAGTGCGGCAAGCTTTAGAAGGCAGCGCCGTCTTAGCACGCCGTCCAGCAGAGGGCGGGCAAAGATGGGCTGCTACAGCTTCTTCCACTGGAGGAAGAGAGAGATAGCCTCTGTTTTTAGCATCGTCGACCAGGGAGAATGCTGCTGAAACAGAGGTGCGTACACTGGCTGAAAAGGGGGCGTTCCAGGACTTCTCGACTTCTTCATGAAGCTCAGGAAGAAAAGGCGCGGGTCTAGAAGACTGTGAAACGCGGTCCCTTTGCAGGAAACATCCATCCAGCCGGATGAGCGGGCGCCGCCCACTCAAGGCCGAGGCTCGCCACGGCCTGCGTGAGTAGACGCGTCAGCTCAGACTCAATGCTGGCCCGTTTCCCAGACGATTCGCGAGCAGAGGGGGCGAGGTCCACAGAGCTCGACCAATCCTCACTGCCCGACGCCAGGATATTGCAGCTGTCATCCCCCACAGACACGGCTTCCTCGTCGTCATCCATAACGGAAGCGGCGGCAGACGGCGGCCGCTGTCCGGCGGATAGAGACTCAGGCGAAGCAGGCAGGGAAGCTAGCGGGCGAACCGGCGAGCTTCCACAGGCGGTAGGAGGTTCAGGGACCCGCTGAGAGCGGCGCTTATTGCGTCGCGGCGTCGCAGCGGGCAGAGGTGCAGACTCGGTGAATAATGCCAGGCGAGTCCTCAGAGTCACCATGGGCAAAAGCTCGCAGTGAGGGCAGCCGCCGTCAGCGAGCGCGAGAGCTGCATGATCCTCACCCAGGCAGGAAGCGCAAATGACATGGCGGTCCCCGTCGCTGAGTGGGGCTCGGCACGAGCCACAGAAGGTACGAGGCATCTTGATAAAGACGCTCGCTCTTTTAGAAAGGGAGTGTGCATCGCGCAGGCGAACACACACTGAGCAGTAGAAAGGATATAGTACGCCGGATAGCGTAGCAGGAACGGCGACTGAAGGCGGCGAGTTGTCGACCAGCGGTTTCAGATGCAAGGGCTCGTCCCGCAGAAGGCTTTTTCAACGGCACGGCTTCTTTTCTCTGGATCCAGCGATGCGTGAAGCTTGCTGAAGAGATGAAAATCAGTGTATCAGCCTATCAAGCCGTATTTATTAGGCCCACGCCACGTGAGTTTCGGCGGGACGTGACGTAGTGGGCGCGAAGCGCCCCCATTGGACCTGACGTCACGGAGGCCTCTCTCGATAGGCTGCTGCAGTTGCCGCAGGGCAGCCAATAGGCACGCGAGCCGTCTTGCCTATACCTGCATGCTGCCGCAACGCGTTTTACATTATTTCAAAATTAAGGATAATTTTTGGCTTCAGTATCTCGCGGAAAAGAGATTTCCCCGTAGCGTAAGATACTTACGCAGTACGAGAGACCTCTCGTAAGAGAACATACTATGCACTACTTTAACAACAAGACAAACGCAATGTAGCTGTCAGACATGTGACCGTATCAAATTGTCATATAACAATAATTACTGAAGCTTTTATCACAGTATATTGTATTATCATGGTATTTAATAAAGTTACCAAAAAAGTGTTGTCCTGTTCATAGTCAATACAGGTCCATTAAATATAACCGATACAACTTTTGATTTTAACAATGTATTAGTAAATTATGAAATTGACATTAACTAAGATTAATAAAAGTGTTTTCATTGTTAGTTCATGTTATCTAATGCACTGATGTTAAAAAATGAAACCTTATTGTAAAGTGTTACAGAACAATTTGTCAACCAATATCCAGGGCATGATTTAGTCCAGATTAAAATGAAAGAAGTTGGAAAATAAATAGCCTATTAAGTCTTTAAGTATTAAGTATTAAAGTATCTGGTGCAGTGATAATCACCATAAGTGAATACAAAAATCTGAATAACTGTTTGAAACATTTAAATACTGTTCAGAAACAGAAAGTAGCACAGCCTGGTAACGGTGGCATTTCTGCTGTTCCACCAGTGCCATCTACTGTCAAAGAGTTAATGTGCATTTTCATTCACAGCATCTCCTTCACTCGTTCTGCTATTCTTCTCATGATTGTTGGAGTTGTTTACATCAGAGTGCATATGCTTCTTTGACGCAGCATACAAATAAAACTTGAGAGGGCGTTCATGTCCAATTTTTAACTAGGAAACTCGTATTTATGAAAATTTCAATCATGGGCGTATCTTGACGTATTGCCGTGTTAAACTTAGCAATAAATTTCTTGAAAATGCACCACATTTTATTAAGAAATATTCTCTTTATTTGGGCTCAAATGGAGTAAGTTCATAGTACTCATAAATGTTAGTTTTTAAACTTAAATGGTTTAAGGCAGTCAGTTTTCTCAAATGGTTTGAGTAACTCAATGGGTTTTGCAGTATAATTGTTATGTTGCCTTAAAAAACATCTTTAATAAAACTACAAACCTTTCGTGCCCAAATTATTATTATTATTATTATTATTATTTGTTGTTGGTGCTGTTTGGATACTTTGTCATTTTAAAAATGTTTGATATTGTATAACATTAACTTATTTTTATAAACTATAATAATAATAATAATAATAATAATACTTATTATTATTATTGTATGAAATGTACATGCAAATACACATTTACAATAATAGTATTATTACTATTGTATTGTTGTTGTTGTTAATATTAATATGGATTATTAGTATATTCTTCACAAATAACTGAAAAGCTTCTTTAAACGTGCAGTATTTTCATGAGTCTTTTGACATTTCCTTCACCTCTTTTTCTCAGGACAGAATCACCTAATATCAGCACAATAGATACTTTCACCTGTCTGCTGTCTCTCTCACACTCTCTCATTAAAGGGCATTTATCGGCCCTTAATCTCGAAACCGATTCTTTCCCGTCTGTTGACATGCTGTAAATTACGTCTGTCAGATGGCAGGAGTTTCTTCCCGTGCTCATGTCGGCCTTTATGTTCTAATTCATCCAAACAAGCACCAATAAGTGCAGATTGAGCTCTCGGAGCACTCATGTCTCTGATAAGCATATTAAGTACCTTTCCCTGCCTGTTTTCATGTTCAAATATTCCGTCTCACATTCGGTCCAAACACGGCAGGTCCAGACCACCAGAACCGATAACAGAGCAAAAGCGTCAACACACATTTCGACAGAAAACAAATGAGTCTGGCCACTCTTATCAGCCATGAGATGCATTCGCAGAAGGGGCGGCCAGCGGTCTCTCAGGGAAAATGAGTGTGTCTGCTGAAATTGCCTGTGCAAATGTCTTCCACTGCAAGAACTAAACGTAAAATGAGTTTAACGAGAACGTGGCAGCAGCAGGGAGCCACATTTCTAAAAATGTCATGTTTCATATGCATGTGTTTGTTTGGTTGAGTTTATTTCCCTCCTGAAGTGAAGAACTAAAGTGTTCAGACTGCGGTGAAATTCAGAAACTCGAAAACATAAAACACACACAGACTGTGTGCTTCAAGACAACACAAAATAGCAACAAAAGACTTTACTAACGTCATCTGATGTAATGGACAAGATTTTCAAGTAGGGGAGAAAGCTACAGCCAATTACCTGGGGGTGAATTACAGAATGTCTATCTTAGATCTTTACTTAAAATATGATGATAATTTAGGATTTTTCACAAACTCATATTACAGAAACAAATCTAAACTTGATTTAGGGTTATTTTCTTATCTTACAAAATTGTATGTCTAATTAGGAAATCTTAAACCGCTCTATTGAGTTTGATAATCAACGGTCAGGTATGTTACCAAGCAACCAATGATACACACAAACTGCTTCTGTGAGGTAAACATAAGATTGAAATGAAGAAACAAAAGCAGTATGCGGCAGAGATTTTTAAAGATAAAGATAAAGACAGAAAATGCATGGGCAAGAGCTGCCAAAAATGTGTCTGCAGTGTCAAGGCTGTGACATTAGTGCTATAGAAGCAATGTCACGTTGAAAAGTCGCATTTTGAAAAAAAAAGTTTGTCACATGCACTATGACCAGTAATGCTCTGTGATGGCTCATTGGCCTCTTTATTTTTCTTCAATTTGTGTGCTAACTGCGATATCATAGGTAGCCTATATAAATCATCGGGGCGGTCTCAGGTCCCATCTTTTGAACAGACTGGCACGCCGCCTCCTTCTGTGTGGGCACATGACAATCTCCGCTCAGTACGAGCTTTGCATGTGCCGGACTCCATGATCACGGGAGCAGATATTCTGTCCCAGACCAGACTGGCCCCAGGGGAATGGAGACTCCACCCCCTGACAGTCAGCATGATTTGGAGCATTTTCGGCCAGGCGGAAGTTGATCTCTTTGCGTCGGAAGAGAACACCCACTGCCCAATATTCTTTTATAATAAAAAGGATGCATTGGCCCTTGTGCCTTTATGCCTTCCCTCTGGTAGCACTGCTCCCTCAGGTCATGAGCCGAATCAGGGAGGACAGATGCTCGTTCTTTCTCATGGCACCACTCTAGCAGAACCAGCCGTGGTTCCCGGGAATGGTCTAGATGTTGTGTGATGCTGGCTGATCCCTGTGAGAAGGGATCTCCTTTCCCAAGCGAAAGGGTCAATCTGGCATCCCCAACCCGAGTTGTGGAGCCTTCACCTATGGCCTCTCAACGGGATTCTCCAAGCCTCCCCTGGAGGGTCATGAACACGATCTCTGAGGCTAGTGCACAATCTACCAGTCAACCAATCTACCTCTAGCCCAGTGTATAGACCCCATATCCTGTGAGATCGAGTCCATTCTCTCTTTTCTTCAGGAGCTGTTGGATGGCGGTTGCACTTCGTTCACGCTCAAAGTATACACAACAGCTATTGTGGCGTACCACACTCCTATAGTTGGCCAGTTGATTGGGAAACACGACCTGATGGTTAGGTTTTTTCAGAGGGGCCAAGAGGCTAAACCTGCCTCGACCCAACACAGTCCCTTCCTGGGATCTGTCCACTGTCCTGAGGGCCCTCAAAGGCCCTCCGTTTGAGCCGCTCTCTCTAAAGACCGCTCTCTTGATGGCTCTGGCATTGGTCAAGTGAATTGGTGACCTGCAGGCTCTTTCAGTAGATGCTTACTGCCTTGAGTTCCTTAAAAAAATCCTTAAAGCCCTTTAGAGCACAGGTTATATGCTGAGGTTGATCAGACACCACACCCACTCTGCCCAGTACAGGCCCTTAGGGTGTGCATTGAGTGCTCCAGCCAATTCGGGCAATCGGAGCAGCTATTTTTGTGCTTCGGAGGCCGCTCTAAAGGGCTGCCAGTTACGAAGCAGAGACTGTCCCATTGGATAGTGGACGCGATAGCGCTAGTCTGCAAGTCTCTGGACTTACAGTGCCCATTGGAGTGAGGGCCCACTCCACAGAGGAATGGCCTCCTCTTGGGCATGGTCTAGTGGAATATCCATGGCTGACATCTGTGCAGTGGCCGGCTGGTCCTTACGTCCATTTTTTTTAGGTTCTACAACCTGGCAATCCGGCCCTTCATGCACGGGTTCTGTCGGCCTAGAGCGTTCCCCATGGTCATTGAGCATTGCATATCATGCCATGCTACTATAAGTCTACACTATCATGGTTCAGTCGAGAAAATCTGACTAGATGGCCGTTTCTGTGCGACTTAAATAGGCAGTTGGCACCACCCATTCTGGCAGAATGAAAGGCCATTTGTCTGTGAAATTCACAGATGTGAACAAATCAGGCTTCAGTATTCATAGAAAACGCCTCGGTTACGACTGTAACCTCGGTTCCCTGAAGAGGGAACGAGCGTTGCGTCGAGAATGACGCTATGGGGAACGCTTTGCGTGATGACGTCTTGAAGCACATGTAAAATCAGTCCAATGGTGTAGCGGGACGTCAGAGGCGGGTGACGTCACGTACCAGGAAGCTATAAAAGCCGGCCCGAAACAGAAAACGAAAGCTTCGTAAAAGTCTGAAGTCGAGCTGACAGGCATGAAGGAGATATGGCAAGGCGACGCAACGCTCGTTCCCTCTTCAGGGAACCGAGGTTACAGTCGTAACCGAGGCGTTCCCTTTCAAGGGAACTCCCGTTGCGTCGAGAATGACGCTATGGGGAACGTCTATACCAACGCCTCCATAGCTACGAATGTCTGTCCTGTGTGTAATCTAATAGAGCAGCACTAGGATGACAAAACATGAGACCCTGGAGCAGAGTCTAGATCCAAAGAGTAAAACCTGACGAAAGTGTGCGGTGAGGACCAGCCTGCCGCATCACAGACATCCTGTAGTGAAACTCCTGAAATAAGGGCCTTAGAGGCCGCCATACTCCTTGTAGAGTGCGACCGGACAGCCAAAGGAGAAGGCTGCCCAGCCGCCTCATAAGCAAGTGAGATAGCCTCGACCACCCACTTGCTCATTCTTTGCTTAGACACCGGCCCTCCCTTGTTAGGGGAGCCAAAGCAAACAAACAACTGATCACTTCTGCGCCACAGGGCAGCTCTGTGGACGTAGGCGTCTAACGCCCGAACTGGGCAAAGCAAATTATTAGCCTCCTGGTCCGCATTCTGGAAGGGAGGAGGACAGAAGGCCTGCAGAATAATAGGTCTGGCCACATTAGTGGGGACCTTGGGGACATAACCCGGTCTGGGATGGAGAAAAGCTTTCACCATACCCGGAGCAAACTCTAAGCAGGACGGAGCAACCGACAATGCTTGAATATCCCCAATTCTCTTAAGAGAAGAAATGGCAAGAAGGAAAATAGCTTTCAAAGTCAGAAACTTTTCCGAAACCTCCTCAATGGGCTCAAAGGGGGCCAGGGACAGGCCTTGTAGAGCAATGGACAAGTCCCATGGCGGCACCCTAGAGCGGACTGCAGGCCTCAGCCTCCAAGTGCCACGAAGGAAACGAGATACCAGAGGGTCCTTCCCCACAGACATTCCACCCAAAGGAATGTGGTAAGCACCTATGACCGCCACATAGACCTTTAAAGTGGACGGGGTCAGACCTGCAGTGAACCGGTCCTGCAGGAACTCCAGCACTGTACCAATTGGGCAGTGGACTGGGTCCAACCGACGGTCACTACACCAAGAAGTGAATACTCTCCACTTCAGGGCATAAAGTTTCCTCGTGGAGGGAGCTCTGGACTGTAGAATGGTCTCAACAACCTCAGTTGAGAGACCTGACTCTATGAGCTGGGCCCCCTCAGAGGCCAAGCCCACAGGTTCCACAGTTCTGGGCGGGGGTGAAATATTGAGCCCCCTGCCTGGGACAGAAGGTCTCTCCTGACGGGTAACTCCAGAGGATGCCCGTCGAGGAGGGAGACCAGATCGGGAAACCATACTCTGCCCGGCCAACGCGGGGCTATTAGAAGCAGGCAAACCCGGTCCCTGCGAACTCTCTCCAGAACTCCCGGGAGCAGAGCAACTGGGGGAAAGGCGTACAGACGTAGCCTCGGCCACGTCTGAACCATAGCATCCAGTCCCAGAGGAGCTGGATGCGTGAGGGAGAACCAAAGTGGACAGTGAGACGTCTCTCGAGACGCAAACAAATCCACTTGTGCTTGGCCGTACTCCCTCCATATCAGCTCCACCACCTCGGGGTGGAGCCTCCATTCCCCGGGCCTCGGCCCCTGCCTCGACAGAGTGTCTGCTCCTATATTCTGAACCCCGGGGATGTAGGCTGCTCTGAGTGACAGCAACTTCCCCTGGGACCACAAGAGGATATGGCGTGCCAGATTTGATAATGGGCGCGAGCGCAAACCCCCTTGGTGGTTGATGTAGGCGACTACCGACGTGTTGTCCGTATGCACTAACACATGGTGTCCCCTGAGGTCTGTGACAAAGCTCCTCAGAGCCCGGAAGACAGCTAACATCTCTAGGCGATTGATATGCCAGGAACGATGATGGTCTTCCCACAGACCTTGAGCTGAGCGACCCTCCAGGATCGCTCCCCAACCCGTGAGGGAAGCATCCGTCGTTAGCAGTCTGCGACGACAAGAAGCTCCCAACACTGGGCCCTGGGACAGGAACCAAGGTTTCTTCCACATAACCAAGGCACGTAGGCATCGCCGCGTGACCTTGATTGTGCGAAATGGGTTGCCCCTCGGGGAAAACCCCCTGGTCCTGAGCCACCACTGCAGGGGCCTCATGTGCAGCAGTCCAAAAGGTATCACGTTGGAAGCTGCTGCCATGAGACCCAACAGTCTCTGGAACTGTTTGACAGTGAGTAGCTGGCCTAGCTTTACACTTTTCACAGCTGCAAGGATGGACTCTATACGTGGCGGTGAGTCCCAAACCACGCCTAGGAAAGTGGTTCTCTGGAGTGGAGAAAGCACACTCTTCTTGGCGTTCAGCCGTAACCCCAGCTCTTTCATGTGGGCGAGAACAACATCTCGATGTTGAACCGCCAACTGATGCGACTGAGCTAAAATCAACCAATCGTCGATGTAGTTCATGATGCGAATCCCCTGAAGGCGCAGAGGCGCCAGAGCTGCATCCATACATTTCGTGAAAGTGCGGGGTGATAAAGCTAGGCCGAATGGAAGAACACGATATTGGTATGCTTTGCCCCCGAAAGCAAACCTCAGGAACTTCCAATGACACGGACGGATGGAAATATGGAAATATGCGTCCTTGAGATCTATCGTGACAAACCAGTCCTCGGACCTGATCTGTGGCACGATCTGTCTCAATGTCAACATTTTGAACTTGAGCTGCATGACTGACTCGTTCAGAACTCGAAGATCCAAAATGGGACGCAATCCCCCGTCCTTTTTTGGAACTATGAAGTACCGGCTGTAAAACCCGGTTTCCCTGTCGGAGGGAGGTACATATTCTATGGCCCCTTTCTCTAACAGAGTGTTTACTTCCTGTTCCATAACCAGAACCTGCTCGGGGCCCACCACTGTGGGTAGGACCCCCATAAACCGAGGTGGGCGTTTCTTGAATTGTATCTGATACCCTTTTTCTACGGTCTGCAGGACCCAACGAGAAACATTTGACAGTAGCTTCCACGCTGTCAAAGATTCTACTAGAGGTACCAGCCTCTCGAGACTGGTTTCTGGATTTTGTTGTTGTTGAGCAGTCAATTCGACGCCCTGTAACGGTGCACCGGCAGGGAGCGACCGAACAGACTGCTCTAACACCCTCCTCGGAGGGGGCGGGCATCCCGAGGCCACTACGTTTCCGGGTGGTCCTTGAGATATGTGCTCGCCGGAGACCGCTGCGCCCTGTAACACCGATGGCGGCAGGGTTGGCAGAACGGTCCCCTGAGGGTACCGAAGAGAGACGGGCACCGTAAAAAGAGGTGTTAACCGCTCTGCTTCGGGGGGGACTACCCTCATTAATCCTGAGCCCTCGGACGTCAGGATTTCTTCCCAGCAGCCTTCTTGGCGGTAATAACGGTCCGCAGATCCGTTCTACCCCTCGAAGACTGCTGGGTTTGAGCGCGCCCTCCGTGTCCCCGAGATTTTTGTGGGGGAGCACGGGAGGACACGCTCTGCTTCTGAGTGGCACGATGCTCAGCACCCTTTTTAGAGGAGTGAGGCTGCTCCCGCTCAGCAGCCTCATAGAAAGAACGGCGGGGAAGAAGCTTTTGAAGAACAGATGCTTGTTTAGCGGCTTCTTGTGATTTTGCAACCGCAATATTTACTGCATCCCCAAATAACCCGGCAGTGGAAACCGGAGCGTCTAACAGAACATGCTTTTCTTTGTCCTTAATATCGCTCAGGTTGAGCCACAGATGCCTCTCAGTAGCCACCAGGGCTGCCATAGACCGCCCGATAGATTTAGCGGTCTCCTTGGTGGCTCTGAGAGAAACATCCGTGGCTCTGCGCAGTTCAGCCACAGTGTCGGGACCGATTCCCCCGCCCTCCTCTAAATCCCCCAATAATTCTGCCTGATAGGCTTGCAAAATGGACATCGTATGCAGACACGCTGCAGCTTGACCAGCGGCTGCATACGACTTATTAATCAGGGTGGATGTCAACTTTACTGGCTTTGAGGGAAGTGTAGGAGCCTTCAGGGAAGATGCCGTTGCTGGAGAGAGATAGCCCGCGAGCGTCTCTTCCACCTTCGGCATCTCCCCATAACCATGCTCTTTATATCGTGAAATGGTGGAATATAGAGAGGTGTGTGGTGTGTAAACTCTGTAAGAGACTGGTCTCCCCCACGATCTCGACACCTCGGTGTGGAGATCGGGGAAAAACGGCAGGCTCCTACGCTGGGGCTGAGCACGAGATGGCAGGAAGCGTTCGTCGAGTTTGCTTTTTGAACGAACGTCCTGCCTATCCTCTGGCCACTCAATAGACAATCTGTCAACTGCTCTCGTGATCACGTCGAGCAGTTCTTCAAAAGCATGAGACTGAGGTGGCGAATCCTCAGACTCAGCATCAATACTTACAACATCCAACTCCTCAGAGCTGGATAGTTGCAGTATTGGTGCCTCTATCGGGGGGGAAGAAACCGCAGCGCGTGCTTCCACACCCTGATGAGAGGCACTGGATCTGTCAGTAAGAGGCTGAGATAAGGCAGAGCCCGTCTCAACATCCACTGACAGATCCATTTGCGAACCCCAGGTCTGAGATCGCCGCCGAGCCTCAGCCGCGGCGGGACCCGAGCCCTGGGGAACGTGGTCGGGATTGAACCGAGCCAACCAGGATCGGAGCGTCCGCAATGGAAGCGCACAGCAATGCACACAGTCACCACCCTCGAGTGCTGACTGGGCATGCTCCTCTCCCAAACAAACAACACAAAGAGTGTGTGTGTCACCTCCCGTTAAATAACGCGGGCAGGGATGGACACACACTCGATACTGCTGCTTGCTCGCCATATCTGAATAAATATATATATATATAGACAGACAACACCAAATAACAAGGACAGATTCAACACAGAGCGCGACTGAAGACTCAGAAAGCTTTCGTTTTCTGTTTCGGGCCGGCTTTTATAGCTTCCTGGTACGTGACGTCACCCGCCTCTGACGTCCCGCTACACCATTGGACTGATTTTACATGTGCTTCAAGACGTCATCACGCAAAGCGTTCCCCATAGCGTCATTCTCGACGCAACGGGAGTTCCCTTGAAAGGGAACTGAGTTTTCCCATAGCGTAAGAGAGAAAATATCTCACGCAATGCTCTTTCCTATTATTTCAGGGAACCAAGGTTACATTAGTAACTAGAATGTTAGGACATCAGTGGGGTTATCCTAAATTTAAGACAGCTTTTAGGATTTTTACAGTTAGGATGCTTCTGTAATATCATTTTCCTATCTGTAGTTAAGATAAGATAATGCACTTAAGAAATGCTATTCTGTATGGTTGAATTTTATCTCCTTGTCTCTGCATGTTGGAGGGATTTCACTTGATGTACAATTGGCTTGTATTGTCAATCTTCATTGTCACCTGCTATGTTGGGGGGTGATTCATGCATGCTTGTACAGCAGCAGCATATCTTGCTTGCTCATAGCAGCATGTTGTGTATATTGGCAGTGGCAAGTTCCATACTTGCTCTGCCACAGCAGCAAGAGCTATAATCAAAAGCTACAGCAATAACAGCAGCAGCATAGCAAGTCCATAACCCAATCTGCTTAAATCACATAATTTGCTATAGGGCACAGCTGATTGGTTTTTGCTGTATCAGTACACATTGAACTTGCTGCTCAACATTCAAATACTTGCCTATCGTTTGCTGTAACAATTAGCAGTGCACTTTCAGAAATCCTCCACCTTCCCCAGCTCCAAATGTACACCTGTATAGATCTGCTACAGGGTGATTCATGTATGGTTGTACAGCAGCAGCATGTCTTGTTTGCTCATAGCAGCATGTTGCGTGTGTATTGGAAGTGGCAAGTTCAGTACTTGCTCTGCAGCAGCAGCAGCTATAATCAACAGCAGCAGTAATAAGAGCAGCAGCAGCGTAGCAGATCTATTCCGCAAAGACCAAACACATTAAACGTGTCTCTCTGAGAGTTGTCATTGCAGAACTGTACTTGCAAATAATATGATATTGATGAAATAAAATGGAAGTAAAGACAGTACACTTTCATGCCTGTTTTTAACATACTTTAAAGTACATTTTATTTAACTATATTGTAATAACTTTTGCTGTGCTTTAAAGTATGTTGACAATCACTGTAATGTGTTATTTGATATAACTTTTCATTTAATGGTAATATATTTTAAATGCACTGAATTTAGATGTCTGCTACCAACCCGATGAATAACATTTAATATTTAATGTTAAATGAAAAGCCTCGGGTTCGGGTTTGTAACTAAGAAAAACTTTATAGGCTATACATATATATATAGTTTGCATGCCGTGTGCTTGCCTGCTTACTGTGTTGTGACCATAAGAGCACGCAAGAGAGAAAGTACGTGTGCAGTTTCAGCGCCATCCTCCTCTGATTGCTGTGTTGTGACCGAAATAGTGCACGCGGGAGCACATGCGCAAAACAGTTTTGTAAAATGATATATGAATCATTTTTATTTTATTTTTCTAGCCAACTAGCGTGCTATGGTCATTAAATGTTTTTTTCTAAGGTAAATGTATCGTTATGTGGCATATTGTTCTCCAGCTGTTTTATTGACCTCTTTCCGCGGTTGAAAAACACTGATTTATCGATATTATGTATGAGAGGCATATACATTTCGGTAAGTTGTACTGTATCTTTCAACATAGGCTACCTATTATTGTTCATTTGTGTTTATTTACTATTAACTAGTAGTAAAGAGAGATTAGCGGTTCACGTGCCGCCAGATGCTACAGTGATCTGTCACGTCACATTTAAAAGCGCCAAAACGGTATTTATTGTTTGATAATAAAATTTCGTAATAAAATTGACAGAATCTGAGAGCTGAGAATTTGTTTCATATAAAAAGTAACCTGCTCTGTCTTATCTGTTGGTGTCAGTGTCCTCTTTGCTTCACAATTTTTCTCTGCGTGAGAAAATGGATGTGTGGCATGAGAATGTGTGAAAAGTGTCAATTGCGTGAGAGTTGGCAGCTCTGGCCTCTAACTGAATCGCAACTTTACCATTACAAATGTAAATATTTGACATACAAGTTTCAATATAAATTACATTAAAGTATATATTAGTTATATTTTATTTAATTTTTATAATATATATTTTAAAATTTTACATTTTAAAACTTTGCTTTTCAGTTATTACTTAAAGCTCACTTGAAGATGAGCTCACTTGATACTACATCAAAAACTACTAGCCTAACTGATAAAGTTCACACATTATTTAAAACAAGTAAACAGTCAGTGATAAAATAAGAACAAATACACACTAAATAACAAAGTTACAAAGTCTAACAGTAGTATTCATGTACAGAAATGAATAATTGAGCCTAAATGTAAAATAACACTATTTTTTCACTGTAGAAATTAAATGTAGTTTTATCTTTTTTAAAGCTGTATTTTGTTGTTTTATTATTAACATTAATAACACAGACAACAGTAGGAATATTAGGTGTCTGCTGTCACTTTAAGACCGACTGCACCGACCAAAAAAACTGACAAATTGTTCACTTATGACATAAACGAGAGAATACTTGCCGAGATGGGTATTTAGACGGGTATTTTGACATAATTTTGCGTTTATGTGTCCGTAACATGAAAGAGGAATCAATTCGGTGTTCAAGCGCAGTCTGAAATGCGCCTCTCTCTCTCTCTCTCTCTCTCTCTCTCTCTGCGTGCGCTCTGGGTAAACGTTCACTCTATGATGGTTAAATTTAGCAGTTAATCCGCGAATCACATGCGTGCTGAAGTTTGTAGTTTGATTAACATTAAGAACACAGACAGCAGCAGGAATTTTCTAATGCACAGAACCAATACATTAGTAATAAGATTAATGTCAATCAGATATTGGGCCCTATTTTAATGATCTAAGCGCATGGTCTAAAGCGCAGGGCGCAAGTTCACTTAGGGCGTGTCCGAATCCACTTTTGCTAGTTTTACTGGAAAAATGGTCGGCACGCCAGGCGCATGGCCTAAAAGGGTTGTCCCTCTCCTCTTAATGAGTAATGGGTGTGTTTTGGGATTTATGTGCATTAAACCAATCAGAGTCTCATCTCCCATTCCCTTTAAATGCCAGTTGCGCTCGTGCCATGGCAGATTCACTATTTACATGATGTAATTTGATAGTGGAAAGACCGAAGCTGTCTCCAGAGCGCAAACGGAACTGCTCGTGCGTGAGGTTAAAGTGCGCAAGCAGACCATCTACAGGACAAGCCGAATTCCACAATATATTTATGTACACAATAATAATCTTTTACATTGTAAAAGATCCTTTTATTTTAAATATTTGGCTTGTTTGTGTGCTGCTGTGCATCCCTGTGTGTTAAATAAGCAGAGTGTACGCGCGTTGTGTACCCGCCTATAGGCACACATTACTAACGCGCTCTTTAAATAACAAATAAATAAATAAATATTGCGCCATTGACATTAGACCAGGTTTCAGTTGGTTTCAGGTCGCAGTCTATTTCTGTTGCCTCAAAATAGCAACTTGCCAACAATGCGCTAGAACACACCTCGTTTTCAGACCAGCACGCCCATGGGCGCACAAATGGGCGCAAATGCATTTGCTATTTAAACAACTTGACACAGGACGTGAAAATGTTTATAGAAATACATCCAGAAAAAAAAGATTTGTGGCTTTTGATAAAAAAAAAATAAAATAACAATTGGCCATCCCAAAGAGCAGTAAATAATTTTATCTTTTGTTTGATTCACATTAATGAAACAGAGCAGCAGGTATATTAGGCTACTCTCACTTTAACGCATGGATCCATTATACTGATACACATCCAGTTTACACCCAACTGTTTACTTGCACTTGAGACATAACCAGCTGTGTTTACATGAATACACTGTAAAAAATGAATCATGAGTCTTGTAATTTTCATTAAAAAAATTGAGGTGATCATTAAAAATATTATGTATATTTTATTAAGAAAATTGTGGTTCAGTGTTTTATTGAAAATATTGAGAACATTTCACTAATAACACCAAGAGATGCATTTTCCTATTTTTTTTTAAGGAAACATACTCAATTTTAAGGCTTGAATTGAGGAACTGATAAACCTCATAGAATTAAGGAAAAGGGGCTACCTATTTATTTTAAGAGAATTAGCTAATTTATGCGGTTTTATTTAGAGACACCATTGTTTGTTCCCAGCATGCTTTGCACATATGCATGGCTGGAAATGGAGAGTAAATCTTGAAATTAAGTGTTATTTCATGTGTTTTTGAGTAAAGGGAAACATCTGTTAATGTTTAATGTTCAGGTATGTTTGACATTTGAAAGAGTTTCTATTATGTTAAAGTTTTGATCGTTACCATTGTGCAGAAGAGTATGGCTTATGAATAACTGCATTTTTTAAATATTCTGAAGCATATTGTTTTATACATGTAGCAATAACTTTGCTAATGATAGTGCAGTAATAAGTTTAATTCTGTGCTGTCTTAGCAGCATACAGTCTTTTTATAAAATAATATATCTCAAAGTTAAAAATTAACAGGTCATATCCATTCACTTGACTTCACACAATTTTGAGAATAAAAAATACTTCAAATAAAAAAGATTCATTATGTCATAGACTAAATAAATTAGGGCATTTTACATGATTTATTCAGGTAGATTCCATGAATGAAATCAAGCTTTAACTACTCAAAAATATTATGTGTAATATTGTTACCATAATTTTTTTTAAGTAAATAGCAGTAACATTTTTTACAGTGTACTCCACACGATGGGCATTTTGACATAATTGCAAGTGTATTCAAACATTCAAGCACAATAAGACATGAAAGAGAACTGAATTTGCGATAGCATGCTGAGAGACGAGGCTTTCTGTGCATGTCAGTCAGCTCTTGCACCGCATTGAGTTCATTTTCACTGATTATTGTGCTTAATAATTCTTTTTAACATTGAGCACGTCCCAAATTCATGATCGCCTTCTGAGAGAGGCAGCTTTCTTTCTGTGTGCACACTTTGACAGTGTGTCAGTCAGCATGTGCACTGCACCGAGTTCCTTTCTAGGATATTGCTTACAACTCTTTTTAACATCAAACCAGCCCCACTCTTTACATTCTCATTCATGCATTTCATCACTCTGAAGTGTCAGTGTGCTACATATTTACATACCACGATACACACAATATAGCAAAATCTCTAACAATAGACATTGTATACCGTGTTAATGATGTACCGCCATAGTGACCCTACTGGTGTGCATCTTGAGACAAAACTATGGCATTGACATATTTTAAGATATATCACTGCAAGTTGCTTTCAGTTAAAACAGCTCAATAATGCTGTCTAGGAAAATAGTCTAGGAAGCATAACCAGGGGCATAAGTAATTATGAAATTGAATATAAAGATACTTACTTAAGTGGGTCAAGAAACACAAACGTACAGCTAATTGCATTTTATATAAACTTCAACTATAATACATTTACAAACATGCTGTAAGTTTGAATGCATGTTTAAGTGTCTGTAAACATTACATTCAGTTCACACCTAAGTATATTCTATTAAAGTATATTATTTCCATAATAAGTACTCTTCTTTAAAAGTAAAAGGCAAATTTACTAAACAATTAGTGTGGTATCTCCGTACAAAAAGCACCTTATTCATTAACCACCACTCGCTAACTAGTTTAAGCAAGTGTAAGTCACTGTCATTCAGTTCCATTCAGTCACCTCCTTTATACATTAAACTTAAGAGTCTGTACAGATATTCACAAAAGATGAATATTTTACATTGCGGTTTTACCCTATTGTCCAATGAAAGCGGTTATAATAACTGGGCATTTATCCAGATGTGCGGTGTAGTAAAGCACATTTTCAGCATGTGTAAGAGACTACTGAGGGCCCAGTCGAGGTCAGATGTCAGATCTTGATGAACTGGCTGAAACAAGAACCGAAGCTCACAGATTACAGCACGTTTGCGTCTTTGACTCATCTGCATAATTACTTTTGTTAATCGTCACTAAACCAACACAGACAGTACAAGCAGATAAATGCCACATTTGAATGACTTTCAGTGGAGGAAGATGCTTTCTGCCTGCATAATGACATAATCACTGTTAAAATTGACCAACTAAACCCTGAACCGCTACTCTTTATGTGAAAGAGGCTTTAAAATCACACCAAAAGAAAAGCTGTTTCAGAAGTGGAATAATGTGTACCTTTTGATGAAATACAGCAACACCAAACTTTGTCTTTCTTTACAATAACCTGCATTGACAAATCATTTACAATTGAACCAGGCTTAAGACTTAAATCAAGACAAACACTTAAACAGCCTTAAAAAGCCACATGTACAACAAGACGCGCATAGTTTTGAGCATAAAATTTGATTTGGTCGACATTCAGTTGTGGTGTGAATAGCCATACACATACTGTAATTATTGCCATGGTAAGTGATCAAATGACAGGAGAAACACACCGACAAGTTCATCATCATAAGCATCAGAAAGATCCAGTGAAATGATAATGCCTGTCTGTCTGTCTTCCTGCTAGAGAATGAGATGTTCTTTCATGAACAGCTTGGGATTTCAGTTTTTATCCAACGCCTTCTGGACAAACACACAGACACACAAGTTGGGTTTTCATGTTTTATGGGGACTTTCCATAGATGTAATGATTTTTTACTGTACAAACCATATTCTATCACATAACTCTAACCCTACCTCTAAACCTACCCATCAAAGAAAACTTTCTGCATTTTTACATGTTCAAAAAAAAACAAACATAATTTTGTATGATTTATAAAGTGTTTTCCTCATAGGGGCCAAAAAAAAAAAAAGACTATTAAAAATGACTGGTATTACTACTCTTGTGGGGACATTTGGTCACCATAATGGGAATACCAGGACCACAAACACACATGCACACACACACACACATTTCAATCACGGTGGTGAATTTTCATTTCATTAATTATTTTTAAAATGAGCTGCTGATATTTGCACTTATAACCCTGAACCCTCAAACGTATTTTACCTTCATAAAGACATTATTTAGTACGTTTATTGATTTTTATCCAGTGCTTTTTCTTGTGGAGACCATCGGTAAAACACACACACACACACACACACACACACACACACACACGCACGCACGCACGCACACACACACACACATTTGAATTGAATAAGACATTCAGATTTGAATAAGGTCAGGCTGTCAATATGTGGCTAATGATAAAAATGAATAATGAATTAGACACATAAATTATGCAGCAGGTGTTGGTGGATTATGGAATAACTCTTGATAATAACACACAATCCCACTAAACACGCTTAAGACTTTCATAGTTCACATTGACTGATCTGACCAAGCAAAAGGTCTTGATCTATTTAGATGCTTCTATTGTTGTTATTCACATACATAACACATTTGATTAAGTTGACCAACTTCAACAGAATGCAATGCAAGTATATTTCACATACAGAAAAAAGAAAATTATGGTTTGCTGGTCTCACTTGTCTACCAGCCTGGCCAAGCTAGTCTTGGTTGTTGTAAGCCAGATTTACTTTCACTCAAAAATAAACCACAACGATTCTGTCAGCACTGCTTATAAATATTGCAAATATCCACATGACATAAAACCATATAAAAGTAAGTACAAAGCTCTTCACAGTTTAATGAAAATATGCCTTACATCACCGTGAACACATCACAAATATATTTTGAAACCATCAACCAAGCTTGTGTTCGTGGTCTATCTTTATTAAACCTAGCTAAAGAGCCTTCCATATTAACTAGATGGTCCATATTCAATAAACACAGTCTTGATATATCTGCATTTGCATCTCACTGGGGCAGTAGTTGCCTAATGGTTAGAGAGTCGGACTGGTAACCCGAAGGTTGCAGGTTTGATTCTCAATACCGGCAGGAAATGAGCAAGGCACCTAAACCCCAATCGCTCCCCGGGCGCCAAAGCAAATATGTCTGTCTACTGCTCTGGGTGTGTGTCTCCAAGGTTTGCAGTGTGTGTGTGTTCACTCACTACTCCTAATGTGTGTGCACTAGGCATGGGACGGTATCACATTTTCATGTTGTGATAATTGCTTTTGTGGTATATTTAGGGGCCAAGCACCGAAGGTGCGTAGGCACCTATTGTATCCGTTCCCGTTCCTATTATTATTATTCTTCCTTCTTCCGACTGGGAGTCTATGGCAGCCCATAGAACCGATTGCGGGAAAGTTGTAATGGTTTGACATTCTGATAGAGGACAGTCCCAACATTAAATACACCAATTTTGGTGTTTCTAAGTCATTCCCTCTAGCGCCACCACCTGTCCAAAGTTTCACTTTTATTTTGCTAATAACTTTTGAACCGTAAGGCCAATCAGCAAAATTCTTTTTTCCGCTGATTCATGAGCTCATGCCGATTCGATTGCACCCTATTACTTAATTTTCCGTCATAAACATATGGCCGCCATTTTGAATTTTTTTTGAAACTCGTCCTAGACGGTTTGTCCGATTTGCACGAAAATTGAACCAGATCATCTTCATGCAGTGCTGACCAAAAGTTATGGAATTCAAATTGATTCGTTAAACCGTTTTCGATAAACGCTCGAACAAATTTTACGTAGCACCTGCAAAAAAAGTCGTAGGGCTGTATCTCCGCAACGGTTTATCGTATTCAGACCAAACTTGGTACATGTCATCACAGGCATGACCTGAGGCTACATGCTGCGTTTCGGCGCAGCGCCACCTACTGGTCCCGAGATATGGAAAATTGATATTTTTGCTTATAGCTTTTGAACAGTTTGTCCAAAACTCATAAAATTGGTCTCGTTAGATTCAGGGCAACATGCTGAGTCGACTGATATCACATTTTACCATATCGGCCATTTTGGCTGTCGGACATTTTTAATTTTGTGCTAAAATGCTGTATTTTAAGAACGCATGAACGGATTGTTACGAAACTTGGCATGGGTTATCAGCACGATGTCCTGAAGGAGCCTGAGAAGTTTTGAAACAGTGCCACCTAGTGGTGAATTTTTTTCTTCAAATGCTTATAACTTTGGGTGTGATCGACTTATTTTCACAAAACTCATCTCATTAGACTCCTGAATCGTTGCCGAGTCCCACGATACCAAACATGTTAGGTTTTGCCTTACGGTTTGTGTAGCGTTGTGATTTAGCACTTAAAAAACATTAGGCGATATCTTTGAAACCGTTTGTCCGATCGAGACGAAACCACCGTCAGAAGTTTGGAATCATAGCTTGTTAACAACATGAAAATGCCCAAATGCGAAAATATTGATAGTAAGGGGTAGTAAAATCCAATCAAAGTCATGTGTCAGTCATTTTTTACGTGTTTTTTCATATAAATGTCTATAACTCCGAAGCGAATTGAGATATTTTCACCAAAATCGACACACATATGTATGGGCTCACTCTGAGGACACATAAAAAAAATGGTGGGACTGAGCCTCTTTGTGGCGCTATAATAGAACAAAACATGAAATTCCCATTGACTTCAATACAGTTTTGTGAAATAAAATGCTATACTAAACAAATGCATTGGTGTAATATTGTGAAACTCAGAATATGCCATCAGCACCATCCCCTGAAAGTACTCAAAATATTTCGAGACAGCGCCACCTTTTGGTCAAAAGTTATAATTTTTTTTCAAAACTGCTAATAACTTTCAAATAAATCTGCCTATTGTAATGCCACTGGTCTTAATATATTCCTTAGGTCACGCTGAGAACATAGATACCAAGTTTACCTTATTTGGCCTAAATTCCTGTCCGCCATCTTGATTTACATTCAAAACCTACTTTTTCGAACTCCTCCTAGACCGTTTGTCCGATCATCACCAAAATCGAATCGTATCATCTCCAGACCGTGCCGACTAAAAGTTATGGATTTCGTGTCGATAGACGAAACCGTCTTCGTAAAGCGTAGCAGCAAAGTTGAGGCATGATGCTAAAAGCACTATTCAGGCTTTATCTCTGCAATGCCTTGACATATTGACACCAAACTTTGTATGTGTCATTGTCACTTCACTCTGACCACATCACATCAGTTTTGTAACTGTGCCACCTATTGGTCGAAAGTGATAATCCATTCAATCATATTTTGAATGACTTTTTATATGATTTTTCAGCCATTTCGCCTAAAATCCTCTTTAAATGTATTTAATTGCTCATTGTTGCAGTTGGTCGGACACCTTCAGCCATGTTGGCATATCCTGTCATCTGCTTGCGCTTGGCCCCGATAATTGCTGCTTGCAGCTATATTTATTATTATTATTATTATTTATTTATTTATTTATTTATTTATTTTAAGAAAATGACAAGTACAATTAGGTACATTTTAAAACAATTTTCCTGCATTTTTCCAGACCATGTCTATTAGGTTGGGCCGTTGAGATCTCTATGGATCTCAAGGGCACCTTATAATCCTCGTCCTTCCAGACCCTCAAGCTAATTTCTAAATCACAAATAATTACAAAGAAAAGGCCAGTAATGCGTTGAAATAAGCATGAGATTTTGATAATGAAGCACTGAAAGAGTATTTGCTTAAAAAAAGTATTCCAATAATCTTTGTGTAATTTGTTGTTACATTTTATGAGAAGGGAGGGGAAATTATATTTCAATACCATTGTTCACTCACAGAACTTTTACATTTTCTCACAAATTCGCTAATGGAAATAATATGAAGTGGGAGGAAAAACAATATTTCAATACTTTTCCAAGTGATCACTACATTTATTGGGGGAACGCAACACTGTTGTGAGAGAACGCAATTATGACATTGGCAACCGGGAGTTGTTGGCAGTCAAGTTGGCCTCGGAAGAATGGCATCACTGGTTGGAGGGTGCGGGGGTGCCTTTTATCGTCTGGACCATAAGAACATAAGAACCACAAATTAACTCCAGGCAGGCCTAGTAGGCTTTGTTTTTCGGTCGTTTTAAAATTTCCATCTCTTATTGTCCGCGTTCCAAGAACATCAATTTCAATGCCCTATCCCGTATTTTTGATCCATCCGAGCGTCCGGTTTTCCACTCCCATCCTACCTGAAGGTCTTAAGGTGGGCATTGTGATGTGGGAAATTGAATCGAAGGTCCGTGGGGTAGTGTTCGTGCTGTTCATGGGGTCATTGTTCCAAGGTAGCTTGTCATCCAGGAGTGAGTCATACCATTTTCCTTATTAGGCAGCGGTTCTGGTGGCCATCCGTTGCCTGGGATGTGCACCAGTCTGTTTTGGCCTGTTCGGTTTGTGCCAGTTCTAAGACTTCCAGTCGACCTCCCGCTGGGCAACCGCTGTTAGTACCTTCGAGACCCTGGTCCCACATCTCGTTAGATTTTGTCACGGCTCTCCCCCCACCCAGGGTAACACAGTTATTAACACAGTTGTTTTAACCGTGGTAGACTGGTTCTCAAAGGTGACTCATTTTATTCATCTGCCTAAATTATCCTCTGCCAAAGCAGGGCTAGCAAAATCATTAGCCCGACGTCACAGGGCTATTGTATCTTCCAGTAGGCTACCAAAATGCCCTGCCTGACTGGTTATTTTAAAAAGTGAGATAAAATTCCTTCCTTGATTTGCATTGTTCACTCTCTTGACTTGTTATCTGAAGGAAAAATAAGATCACGGATGTAGATCATTGTGATAAATGATCCGTACAGAAGTACAATATAATTTGTATATTCTAACATGTTACTTTAAAAGTGTTGGGCTCTTTAAGAACATCCTTTCCCCTCAGTGCGCATGCACTAAGAATATACACGTGAGCTGTTCAAATACTGGATATGTAGTGTTGGCAACTAGAGCTCTGTTAATAAAAATCATTGCGTTCACATGTGGCAGTCGCTGTGTTATTCCTGGTACGTACAACATGGTGTCAGAAGACGGCACGGACTTTTTGCCTGTGAGTGAACCAATTGTATAGAAAACAGAGGCTGAACTCAGTTTTCTCAAAACCGCGCAGTGAGTGACAATGGCGGACTGTTTTAGAAGACCAGACCCGCTCACTTTTGATGTAAATATCACAGACAATTGGCGAATCTTCGAGCAAGAGTATGACATTTTCATCGCCGCAGCGCAATATGATAAGCCTGCCAAGACAAGGGCGTACATCCTCCTCAATCTCGCAGGGCCGGAAGCCATTGAACGGGAGCATTCATTTGTCTATGCAGCGGAGGTGCGTGCACCAGGCGAGGACGCCGCAATCCTAACTCCCGCGGAATCTAGAGAAGATCCGGAGTGCCTGAAGAGGAAATTTCGTGAAATATGCAACCCACAACAAAATAAAACAATGGAGAGGCACAAGTTTCACTCTAGAAATCAGAAACAAGATGAAACTATTGAGGCTTTCATCAGTGATCTCAGGATTAAAGCTTAAAGTTGTCATTTTGGAGAATTGCCATTCGAGCTGATCTGTGATCATATAGTATGTGGCATCAACAATGAAAGCTTAAGGAAAGTACTGTTAAGAGACAGTGATTTAACTCTGATCAAAGCAATCTCAATTTGTCGTAAACATAAAACATAAACAAAGAACAGAACAACATGATTCACCAACCATAACCAATTGCAGAAATTGTGGAAATAAACATGCAGCAAAGAAAGAGAAATGCCCAGCTTTCGGACAACAATGTCATAACTGCAAGAAAATGAATCATTACAAGAAATGTTGCAAAGCATGTAGTCAGTTCGGTCAGAAGAAATTTAACCACAGGAAAGCAGTACATGAACTTGAAGTAGACAATCCCCCTGACCATGATGACACTTTTTATGTTGATGGCATTGAATTTGACAAGTGTGTTAACGTTGTTAACCCTTACATGCCAGTGTTGGAGGAGGGATTTGTCACTGTACACATAAACAAAACTCCAATTGAGATGAAAGTTGACACTGGGGCAAAATGTAACGTAATGTCACAAAAGACATTCGAACAAATTGCTAACAACGAACGGCCAGTGAAGCAATCGAAGACACCTAACCTTGTAGCTTATGGTTGAGGTAAAATTGAAGCGAAAGGCTTGGTCTCATTGCAGTGTGGCTTAAATGGGCAAAATCATTCACTTTCATTCTTCTTGGTGGATCAAGATGTCCAACCGCTGTTAGGATTTCGTGCATGCCTCGACATGGCGATCGTTACAATCAGCCAGGATGTGCATCATGTCAGTATGGAGGGCAGCACCGGAGACATTCTTACAGAGTACAAAGACTTATTTACTGACAAGCTCGGAGAACTTCCAATTACTTATTCTATGACAGTGGACCCCAGCGTGCAGCCAGTAGTTCGCCCCGCTCATCGCATTCCTCTGGCAATGCAAAGCCGTGTCAAAGCGGAGCTGGACCGCATGCAGAGCCTTGGTGTCATAACGGCAGTCTCAGAGCCAACGGATTGGGTTTCCTCCATGGTTGTTACACACAACAAGGACAGGCAAGAAATCAGGCTGTGTATTAACCCAAAAGATCTTAACATGGCTTTAAAAAGACCCCATCACCCTATGCGCAGTGTAGAGGAAGTAGCGTCGCAGATGTCAGGAGCAACCGTATTTTCGGTGCTAGACGCAAAGAACTCTTTCTGGCAGGTTCGCCTCGACTACAAGTCCTCCATGATGACCACATTCAGCACTCCATTTGGGTGCTATAGATTTCTTCGTATGCCCTTCGGCATAAACTCCGCAAGCGAGGTGATACAGCGCTCAATAGAGCAGTTGTTTTCACGGTACCCCTGTGCAATTATTGTTGACGACATCATCATCGGAGGTCGCAACCTTGCTGAACATGACATCAATCTAAAAAGGGTGTTGAACAGAGCACGTGAGATCAAACTCAAGCTAAACCCTGTCAAATGCAAATTTCGACTGGACCAAGTCAGCTATGTGGGCCATATCTTTACAAGTGAAGGTCTAAAAGCAGATCCTTCCAAAACAAAAGCAATCTCTGAGATGTCAGCACCGAAGGATGTCCCTGCATTACAGCGTTTCCTCGGAATGGCAAATTATCTGGGGAAATTTATCCCAAACTTCAGCGACATTGCTGCGCCACTCAGAAAGCTGACACACAAAGAGACAGTATAGTGCTGGTACCAGCAACATCAACAAGCATTTGACACCCTCAAGTCGTGTTTGTCCACTCCACCTGTCTTATCATACTATGACGTAAAGAAGCCAGTTACGCTAACCTGTGATGCCCCATGCTTCGGGCTTGGTGCTGCATGCATGCAGGAGGGCAAACCAGTTGCGTATGCGTCTCGCACACTTACAGACACAGAGACACGGTATGCGCAGATCGAAAATGAGCTGCTAGCCGTTGTATTTGCCTGCACTAAGTTCAGGGACTATGTGTATGGGAAACCTACACTTATTGAGACGGACCACCAGCCCCTGGTAACTATTCTGAAGAAACCAATCCACACAGCTCCTGCACGACTACAGAGGATGATGCTCAGGTTACAGTGCTATGACATCACTCTGGTGTACAAGAAGGGTAAGCTCATGTACCTTGCAAACACCCTATCTCGAGCTCCAAACACAGAAGTCCTTCCAGACACTGAAAACGACACATTTGAGGTCGTGTTTATCAATTACATTTCCACTGCTAGACTGGAGGAACTTAGAAAGCATACGGCGGAGGATGAGGTGTTACAGGATCTCAGCACTGTGATTCAACGAGGTTGGCCAATTAAAGAACATAGCGTGTGGTCCACTGTGCGTCCATACTTTCCCTACAGAGATGAGCTGGCTGTGGAAAATGGAATAGTGATGAAAGGCCACAAAACAGTCATTCTCCCTCATTGCAAAGAGAATATATCGGCATAGTCCACAGAGGCCATCCTGGGCTAGACGCTACCAAGCACAGAGCAAGAGGTATCATTTTCTGGCCAACGATGATGGCTGACATCACAGCGGAACTCCTCTCATGCTCAGTCTGCAACAGCACAAAGCCACACCAACAAAAAGAACCACTAAGACCATACCCAGTTCCAGACCTGCCTTGGTCTACTGTGGCAACAGATATGTTCGAGTGGCATGGACAAAATTATCTGGTGCTTGTGGACTCATACTCGGGTTGGTATGAGATTGACCTTCTTCGTAACGTCGTCAGCTGTAATCATGAAACTAAAGAGGCATTTCTCAGTGCACGGCACACCTCATACACTCATTTCTGATAATGCTAGACAGTACACGTGTCAGCAATTCAGAGACTTCGCCAAACAGTGGGACTTCATTCATGTCACCAGTAGTCCAGAGTTCCCACAGTCGAATGGCCTGGCAGAAAGAGCAGTTCGCAGCGCTAAACAGCTCATGGATAAATCCCACAGAGATGGCACGGATGTGTTCCTTAACCTCCTGAATCTGAGAAACATTCCCCGTGACTGTTGTCACGACAGACACGGTCAGCCATTCCTGTTAATTCTAGACTGTTGGAACCAGCCCCAAAACATACCCAGCAAGTCACTGCACAGCTTCTTACTAAAAGGATGACCCAAAAGCGATACTTCAATACATCAAGTCATCCACTGCAGCCATTGGTAGAGGGACAAGTTGTCAGAATGCAAACGAAACCGAAAGGATATGAGCGCCTTGGCACGTTAAAAGAGGTGAATAAGGAGCCTCGCTCATACAGCATCCAATGCAAAGGGAGAACATACAGGAGGAACCGACGCCGCATCCTTCCTGTTGCAGAGCCCCCTCCATCACAGCTCACCCCAGAGACACTTTGATATAATGGAAGCCATTCATGTTCTTGGTTGTTGATCAACTTATTGTCATACCCCAGTATTGATCGTTGTTAAGTATGTTTACTCTCTTTCTATGATTGATAGTTTCATCTAAAGGAAGGGGATGTAGATCATTGTGATAAATGATCCGTACAGAAGTACAATATATAATTTGTATATTCTAACACAGGGGTCACCAACTGGCGGACTCCGGCCCGAATCCGGACCGCAAAATGCGTCCATACGGACCGCGAAGCCTTTTGACATAATGAAATAAATAAATGCCGCTATTTTCTAATAAAAACACATTTATATCAGGCACATCAAAGTCAGCTCAGTAGAGCCGTTTGGGTCCAACAGCGCAACGGGTTGCTATGGTTGCTACTACAGTTACTATGCTCACTGTTGCTATGTTCAGACGCGCAGTCATGCGTGCAATGAAGAGAGCAGAGAGCGAGGAGACAGATGAAACTTTCAGCGAGTGAAAAACGCAGAGAGATCAAACTTTCAGTGAGTGAAAACCTATGGCATTTTCAAAAATGAGTAAAGTTGACGCTGAAAACCGAGTTTTCCGAGATAATTGGTGGAAAAATACGCATTTATTCTTCCTGCATTGAGCTGTAACTGTTACAAGGCCCGTGTGTCTCATTTGCTCCGAGTCTGTCGCGGTTGTCCAAAGTGGAAACATTAAATGTCATTACGAAGCTAAACATAGACACTTAAAAGAAACTTATCCTCAGCAGTCCGAGGTAAGGGCGCAGAAAATAAATGAGCTCAAAGCCCAGTATGAGCGATCTACACGCGTCGTCCTCTCTCACTCATTCGCCGCCCAACATCGAGCATATGAGTGTTCACTGAGAATAATACAGTGAATTTTAGACAATTTTATTTAAATTTCATAAGAGGTTATTTACATTTTTATGGACTGTACAAAATAAGAGATAAAGGGTTTCTTGCACTTTTTCATTTTTCCAACACTGGTGGCACTATTTTTTGCATGTGTTTCTGAATGATATTGCTGATTATATTTACCAATGCAACTTGAAGCACAGAAGAGAGCAGTTTTCAACATTAGATACATTTAGTTAAGTAGAGACAATACAAGGAGGTTTGCGTTGATTGTGATTGTTAATCTCAGTTCAGCCGAAAAAAGCACTTTAGTTTTCCTTTTAAGTTGTTAATGTTGAAATTAATGTACAGTATGTTTAGTGCAAATTTAGAGATGAAGGCATTTTGCACAGTTTCCTTTATCATATTTTTGTCAGACATTGTTACTGGTTGAATTCAGATATTTTGTACCAAATCAACTTAAAGGACATAACAGAACAGCATTAAAATTAGATCAGTTTTGTGAAGGATTACTTATGGCTGCTTATACATATGAAAAGAAATGTTTATCCATAACATTATATTTTGTTCAATAAAAAAAAAAAAAAGTTATCTACACTCATTTCTTTAGTCTGGTAAAACCCATCAATTCATATTTTTAGGTATATAATTGTCCGGACCTCGGCTGGTGAGGAGGGTTCATTTACTGGACCTCAACCAATTTTAGTTGAAGACCCCTGTTCTAACATGTTACTTTAAAAGTGTTGGGCTCTTTAAGAACATCCTTTCCCCTCAGTGCACATGCACTAAGAATATACACGTGAGCTGTTCAAATACTGGATATGTAGAGTTGGCAACTAGAGCTCTGTTAATAAAAATCATTGCGTTCACATGTGGCAGTCGCTGTGTTATTCCTGGGACGTACAACAACAGATGTTTTTGAACATGCTGATTTGTCCGCAGTGAAGTTTAGATGATGCTAATATACTTAGCGTGTGTGTGTGTGTGTGTGTGTTAAAATGTTAAGAGGAGCATAGATTTCATTGGTGTTTCAGTTCTACTCATCCCAAAAAGACAGGTCAAGATGAAGAAGATGGAAATTCATAGAGATTTCAGTTCAGTTAGAGCCAAATGCACATTTGAATTGATTATTGTAATATGATTATTTTATATACCATTGTTGATATTTGTAATTTTGAAAATGGTTTTGATTGATGTTCGACTCCTTTCCAATCTTATACATAAAAAAAAAATCATTTTTAATTTTTTTTTTTTTTTTGGGTTAGTTAAATTCACTTTGGACAATCAAAATCTGAAGAGTGCCTGCCCGAAGGGCTACCAGCGATTTTGAAATTTTGAGAGCCCTGCAAAGAGACAGCCGTTGCGGTCATTAATCACGTCTTTCACATTCATGGCCTCCCGACGGACATGGTCTCTGACAGGGGACCATATTTTATTTCCAAATTTTTAAAAGAGTTTTGTTGATTGCTGGGGGCCACTGTTAGTCTTAGAGCAACTGTCAAACAGAGCGGGACAACCAAGATTTGGAACGCACATTGTGATGTCTTGTTTCACAGAACCTATCCTGCTGGAGCCAGCAGTACAATACAATACAATACAATACCATACAAATTTTCTATAGCACATTTAAAACAACTGCCGTTGACCAAAGTGCTTACCAGCATAGATAATAAAACAAAAGCAATTACAATACAGTCGCACAAACAAAATTAAATTCTGTTCACTCAATCAGTTCTAAAAGCCATACTAAAAAGATCCGACTTCAAACTAGATTAAAAAGCATACACAGATGGGGAAGATTTAAGTGTGGAGCTGCCACAGAGAAAGCCCTATCACCCTTTGATTTTAATCTAGCTTTTAGGAACAAGGATCTCATATTTATTATTTTATGATTTAATGATTTAATGATTATTTCGGTCTAAATGAGTCTACTCCATCAGGATACTCCTATAAGCACGAACCCCGTCTGATTGGTCGTGGCGGCGGTGTTGCAGCGGTCTATAGAGATATTCTCAATGTTACTCAGAAAACGGGTTATAAGTTTATTTCGTTTGAAATACTTGTACTAAATGTTACGCTCTTAGATGTTAGAAAAAAATCCATATTATCTCTAGCCTTGGCTACCGTATATAGACCGCCTGGGCCTTACGCTGATTTCCTAAAAGAGTTTGCAGATTTTCTCTCAGATCTATTGGTCAATGTAGATAAAGCATTAATTGTTGGAGATTTTAACATACACGTAGATAATTTAAATGATGGGTTAGGGGCTGCGTTTATAGATTTATTAAATTCCTTTGGGGTCAAACAAAACGTCACCGGACCAACTCATCGTCTTAATCACACACTCGATTTAATTATATCATATGGAACCGATCCAACCGATATAGATATCATTCCACAAAGTGATGATGTCACTGACCATTACTTGGTAACTTGCATATTACGTACTGCTGTAATATGTCATGCGGCGCCGCGTTTTCGACCAGGCAGAACAATCCTTCCATCCACCATAGATAATTTCTCGAGTTGCTTGTCTGATCTGTCTCAGCTGCTGCCTGAACCCAAACAAACAGATGAACTAGAAGAACTAACTAGCACTATGAGCACCATTCTCTCTAGAACATTGGATGTTGTTGCACCCGTTAGATTAAAAAAGGTCACAGAGAAAATTAAAGCACCATGGTACAATAATACTACGCATGTTCTAAAGAGAGAAACCCGTAATTTAGAGCGTAAATGGAAACAAACTAATTTAGAGGTCTTTAGAATCGCGTGGAAAGACAGTATGTCACGTTATAAAAAGGCCCTAAAAGCGGCCAGGGCTGAGCATCTCCGCAAACTAATAGAAAACAACCAAAACAATCCTAGGTTTTTATTTAACACCGTGGCTAGACTAACAAATAAACAGACGTCACCCGAACAAAATATCCCGTTACAGTTTAGTAGTAATGATTTCATGAACTTCTTCACTGAGAAAATAGAAAACATCAGAACCACAATTGTAAACGTTCAATTCTCAATCGCACCTTATAATTCAGCCTCAATTTTCCCCCCGCAAGAACAATTACAGTGCTTTACAACTATAGAACAAAAAGAGTTAAATAAACTTATCACTTCATCTAAAACAACAACATGTTTATTAGATCCTATACCAACTAAACTACTGAAGGAAGTGTTACCTGTAGTGGAAGAGCCTCTCCTCAATATTATTAACTCATCTTTATCTTTAGGTCATGTTCCAAGAACATTTAAACTGGCAGTGATAAAACCTCTCATTAAGAAACCACAATTAGACCCGCATAATCTAGCAAATTATAGACCCATTTCAAATCTACCGTTTATTTCTAAAATACTAGAAAAAGTTGTGTCCACTCAACTGGGCTCTTTCTTGCAAGAAAATGATATCTATGAAAAGTTTCAGTCAGGATTCAGGCCGCATCATAGCACTGAAACTGCGCTCGTTAAAATCACAAATGATTTACTCTTAGCTTCTGACCAAGGCTGCATCTCAATACTAGTTTTACTTGATCTAAGTGCTGCGTTCGATACTATAGATCACACAATACTCTTAGATCGACTACAAAATTATACTGGTGTTCAAGGACAAGCATTAAGCTGGTTTAGATCATACTTATCAGACCGCTACCATTTTGTCTATTTAAATGGAGAAAAATCGATCATAATTCCAGTAAACTATGGAGTGCCGCAGGGATCTGTGTTGGGCCCTCTGTTATTCTCAATATATATGCTGCCACTTGGAAATATTATAAGGAAACATGGAATTAGTTTCCATTGTTATGCTGATGACACTCAAATATATATTTCATCACGGCCGGATGAAAACGCTAAATTATCCAAATTGACAGAGTGTGTTAAAGATATAAAAGATTGGATGACGCGTAATTTTCTATTATTAAATCCAGACAAGACAGAGGTAATACTTATCGGTTCAAAAAACCGCCCACAGAACCTCTCACAATACAACTTTGACATCGTAGGATGTCCTGTTACTTTATCCTCTACAGTAAAAGACCTGGGTGTTATACTCGATTGTAACCTGTCTTTTGAAAATCATATTTCGTATGTTACAAAAACAGCCTTTTTCCACCTTAGAAACATTGCTAAGCTACGTAATATGCTATCAGTTTCTGATGCAGAAAAGTTAGTTCATGCATTCATGACCTCGAGACTAGATTACTGTAATGCTTTATTAGCCGGTTGTCCTGCATCCTCAATAAACAAGCTACAGTTAGTCCAAAATGCAGCCGCTAGAGTTCTTACTAGATCAAGAAAATATGATCATATAACACCGATTTTATCATCACTACATTGGCTACCTATAAAGTTCCGTATTAATTACAAGGTATTGCTACTGACTTATAAAGCCCTAAACGGCTTAGCTCCAGTCTATTTAGCGGATCTTCTATCACCCTATAATCCATCGCGCTCTTTAAGATCAATAAATTCAAGGCTTTTGGTCATACCTAGGATATCCAGATCAACCAAAGGAGGGAGAGCATTTTCACATTTGGCTCCAAAACTCTGGAATAGCCTTCCTGATACTGTTCGTTGCTCGGACTCACTCTCCCAGTTTAAAACTAGATTAAAGACGCATCTTTTCAGCCAGGCATTCATATTCATATAATATTGTTAATCTCACAGTTTCAAACTACAATCCGGCCTCTAGTTCATAAATGCCAGAGGAGAACTGGCCCCCGACTGAGCCTGGGTTCTCCCAAGGTTTTTTTTTTCTCCATTAGGTCACCTGATGGAGTTTTAGGACACCATTAGGCCGCTTGATGGAGTTTTTTTCGGTTCCTTGCCACTGTTGCCTTTGGCTTGCTCAGTTGGGGATATTTTGGGGATATTTAATTTTATTCTATCAATCAATAAATTCCACTAGAAACAAACTTTGTTGTATTATTTTATTTTAATACTGTGAAGCTGCTTTGATACAATCTGTATTGTGAAAAGCGCTATACAAATATACTTGATTTGATTTGATTTGATTTGATTTATGGTGTTTTGATAATGTATCAAAAGGTCAACAATATAGTTTGGGGCAATACCATGCAACACTTTAAAAACCATCAACAAAACCTTAAAATCAATTCTGAATTTTACAGGCAGCCAGTGTAAAGAAACCAAAACTGGAGTAATTCTCTATCTCTTCTTTGTACGAGTCAAAAGTCTGGCCGCAGCATTTTGCACTAACTGTAGACGAGATAATTTACCCTGTGAGACACCTATATATAATTACAGTAATCAATGTGTGATGATACGAATGCATAAATAACAGTCTCCAGGTCCTTAAAGGAGAATTGGTTTCAGCTTATAAATAGTGATATTCCTCTCCGTTCCATTTGTAAGAAATTAGTTCCCAAATTCATTGGCCCATATCCCATCACCAACATTATTATTCCAGTAGTTGTTCATCTAAAACTTCCTCCAACATACAGGAGAATTCATCCCGTTTTTTCATAACTCCAAATTGAAGCCTATTTTCCATTCTCCCCTTAATCCATCTGCTCCGGCTCCTCCACTACCACATTTTGTAGATGGGGAACCAGTATATTCAGTTCATCGTATTCTGGACTCGAGGCGGAGGGGACACGGTTTCCAGTATTTGGTGGATTGGGAAGGATACGTCCGGAGGAGAGGAGTTGGGTTCCTACAAGAGATATATTGGATCACTCTCTGATTTATGTTTACTATCAACAGGTAAATCATCATGTGTGATCACCAGGAGGTGATCTTAGGGGGAGGGGTACTGTCACGGTTCAGGTCTGTATTTTCATTTATGTTGCCTTCCTATCGTGTCTGTCGTTTTGTGGGCGTGACTGACTCGTTCAGCAGCCATAGCAACTTATCAACTGATGAGGTTAATCAAGCCTGTGCTCATCTTTTTATAATGTTTCCCCTATATATACCTCAGTGTTTGTGTTCATTCTCTGTCAGATTGTTGTTCTTGACTCACAGTGTTGTTTTCTCATCTTAAGTTTATATTCCTTGTTCCCATCTCTTTGTGCTTTGATTCATTACACGTTTGATTCCCTGTCATTCACTACCTGCCTGGATTATACAGATTGGACTGTCTGACTGATTTCTCCCTGCTCAATATCATTTGGATTATTCTTCATCCTCCAGGCCTTTTGTGAGGAGATTTCACTGTGGACTAAATAAACTCTTTAATTGCACTCTGGGGTTTGGGTTCTGTCTGTTTACGGGTGTGACATTTGTTTAGAAATTACTAGTACATTTTACAAATAATTACAAAAAAAGGCAAGTAACATTGCATTAAATGTGACTTTTTTTAAGTAGAGTAAAATGTACTACAATAATCTTTATTTTATTTACATTGTCAAAAAATTACTTTTTTAACCACCCCGTTGACAGCAGGCACTGCTTCTTTCATGGTTATTTGCTCATCATAATGAGTGATTTCTGAGCTCATCGTGATAATCCTCCATGACAGACACGTGCGCTGCTGCTTTAGTATTTGGCCGTAACAAGGTATCTTGGATGGAGGCGTAATTGTTCTGTACTGTTTGGAAGCGTGTGCTTGTGACCAGCTGGCGGTTTATTCCTCTGAGTCTCTGCTGGGATTTTCTAACGGAAGTTGGATGGAGGTCTCTGGATCTCAATCAAAGTTATGTGCGGGTCTGAAGTGCTTCTGGATTGAGATCTGAGTGTGTTTGTCATTATCTGTGTATGTTCTGGTTTGGCAGTGTTGGGGAATACTAACTAAAAACTATCTCAACTGGATTCAAAATAGTCCAACTTTTCTGGTAGCAAACTCTGTTTTAATAAGAAGTGGTGCAATGTGACAAAATGTTACAAAAGATTAAATCACTGTTGTTGTTTTTTTTTTTAAATCACTAGAAAGTTCTCTCTCTCAATTATTATAGGAAGTCTGGATGATTTTAGTAAATTTTGTTTAAATGGTTCATTTAGATTTTACATTCTCTTTCTTTGTCAAATCCAATTTAAAAAAATTAAAGAATTTAGCCTGAGATTATAAATTTAGTGTTTTAATTTGGATATTTGATTATTCTAGTATTCTATTATTCTTTACTTATTTGTACAGTAGGGACCCAGTGTCACAGAGTCTCACGCCAGCCAGTGGGGATCTCAAGGTCACAAACCCGCCAGTCTGATCTTAGTCAGAGGATGCAGGACTCACTAATACCTTTAAGTTTGACCTATCCTGAACACAGATTTGCGGTAACACCAGACTTGACAATCTACTAGTCTTAACGGTTTCAGAAGAATACAGAATCAATCAAATATAGCATTTTATTCATCAGGGAAAAATTGATCATGCCAATTACATAATTAAACAATAAGAAGCCAATTTAGAAAAGATAAATAGATTGCATCGATTGCTAAATGATGAACCTAAGGGTCCGTTTACACAACAACAATGTACTAAAAATGTACTAAAAAAGAATTTCCTTAGCATTTTTTGCCTATAGACAACAACATTGTCAAATGATACCTGTTCACATGGATTTGCGAAAATTACTAAAACACTGTATTATGCATGTCAGGCCAGTAGATGGCGATGTCACTTTGTAAAGAAACACTAGCCGCATTTCCACTGTCGGGCCAGAGCCGGGCGTGCTAGTGCGTGCCAGGGCCAGTCGCGTTTCCACTGTCACTTCCGGGGCTTGATCGGGGCTTACTCGGGGCCAACAGCCAGGATTTTCTGGCCCGTCGAATACCTTGGGCCGAAGCGGGCCAGCTCGGGATAGAGGCGTGGTCAAGGTGAAATGTGGAGTTTAATGGTGTTAGGTAAGGTTATGGTCTGCGGCAAGATGCACATTTCACTTTTTTATATCGCGCAAAATAACCGAGCTCGAAATGGAGAATCGCCTGTACTGGTCTGTCGAAGATACCAAAGCTCTTCTGAGCATTTGGGCAGAAGAAAAGGTACAACGTCAGTTTGACGGCGTGTGCAGAAACAAGGACATTATAAAATACATTGTTGCTGAACTTGCTAAGCTAAGCATCCAGCGAACAACGCTTCAAGTGCGGGAAAATTTTTAAAAGTTGCGGGCACAGTACAAGGCGATTAAAACGCACAATGGACAAAGCGGTGCCCAGAGAAGGAACTTTCCATGGTTCGACTTGATGGACGTGTGCTGGGTCACCGTTCCTCTGTTAGTGGAGAGACAAGTTGGGAAACTATGGCAACCGCAGACGGTGAGTTATTATACATGCTATCTTCCTAACTTTAAAAAAGAAAACAAATAAAATATTGCATAAGTGGCTGACATGCGTGTTTATGTTTTGTGGGCTAGAATTGTCATCCCAGAGTGATTTCTTTGAGTCAGAAGTGGAGCAGGGACCGTCTACTACACTTCCACTGCTAACGTCGACACCCGGTATGCAAAAAATATACAAAATACACTACAGAAGTATTAAATATTTTGTTAGTTTCTTGTCGGTATGTAATTATGTCTAAATATATGTTTATTACAGAGGGACATGGCGGTCATGAAGATAACCGTAATAAGAGGAGGATCACATCACATTCCACAAAGGACTAGACCAGGTATTTTTGCGTTTAATGTACCTGCTAAATATATGTAACAAACCTTACAGTTTGTGATACTGTATGTGTACTTAGAGACTAATCTCACAATCTATAATCTATCAGAAGACATCCCAAATGTCTGCTTATTATTGTGTCTGCTTTTACAGAGAGTCGCAAACGCAAAGCTGCAAATTTGGCATCAAGGGAGTTTTTGCAGTGTTTGCGGGACATAACGCAGCAGATGGAAGAAGAGCGGGAGCTGAGAGGAGAAGAAATAGAAAAATAAATGATGATGAGACGAGAGGAATTGGACTATGATGCACAACTCAGACGGGAGGAGATGTCACAAAGACAGAAAGAATCTGACTCTTTTGCGTCAGTCTTCAGTAAGTTGACCGCAGCCCTTCTCCAGAGGAAGTAGATGGACAAAACATCTATTTTTCTGCTTACCTTAATGCCTTAAACGTTTTTTTTTTTGTGTGTGAGTAAATAGTAGGCTACTTCTTAAAATGACCTGCCGTTTCGTTTGTGTGGACATTTGTAAATAGTACTTCTCAAAAGCACCTGTTTTGTTTTGTTTGAATGTGTATGTGTGCACATTTTATAAGTGTCACGGTTCACAAATCCTTGTGTTCATTTTGTGGATCTGTTGGTGTGTTGTAGGTGTTGGGTCTATGTATGTGTTGCTTGTTTGTTGCCTAGTGACCAGCTCATCACTCCAATCAGTCACTTCAGCTGCACCTAGTTACTGCCTATATCTAGCTGGAGTGAGTTATGCTGGGTGTCGGTTCGTCACTCATGTCTTGTTCTCGTTGCCAGTTACTTCGTCAGAACTGCTTGCTGTGTTTCATCCCCGCATTCTCCTCTGAGTCCTGTGTGGCGCTGGATTACCAGTTCGGGAATTTACATTGACCAGTCTCTTGTAGTGCACCCTGAGTTTCTTCCTTGTCTGTGATTCCACTTTGAGAGTTCCTGCATTGCACCCTGATTATTCCTACTATGGTATCGTCTGTCAAGTTTCATCAGTCTCTTCAATCTTGTCTGACCTGAGTACTTTCTCTGTCTAATAAACTTGAGCTACTTGCATTTGGATCTGGAACTCGTTATTGTGACAATAAGAGCCTTTGTATTTTGCACTCTGATGTGAACTTGATATATAAATAAAGTAATAGCTGTGCTATTATAACTGAGGCAAATGAAAATCATGGTTATTAAGGAGCACATTATCAAAAGCAAAATATACATTATTATAGTAATATATTATACACATATTATAAGGCATATATGTAAAATTAATGTTACTTAATAAATATATTCTTTATTAGTAATTCATTGTTGGTTTATATTAGTTCACACTGCATATATGTTAGCAAAAAAAAACTTTTGATTTAAATAATTAGTAATGTTTGGCATTTACATGAACTAAGATTAATAAATGCTGTGGAATAAATGTTCATTCTTAGTTCATATTATATAAAGTATTTAACTAATGTTAACTTATGAAAACATATTGTAAAAGTTACCTACATGATAATAAACTAATAGACTTTAATAGACTATAAAGACTTTGTGACTCAAATAAGCCATTAAGGCAGTTATTGATATAGACTACTATGCATACTGATGGGCACATTATTTAAACGGCTGTCTGATGGGCACCTTTTGTATTCTCTGATGGAAATAAGGTCCTAGTCAGTAAAATTATAATTAGGCTATAAGACATTTATTGGTATAGACTAGGGCTGCACAATATATCGAAAAATTATCGTTATTGCGATAAAAGTATATGCGATATCCGTATCGCAGAGAGGTGAGATAAATTGCATTTATTTTATGTGCCAAGCATTTGTGTGATGCATACATCCATAGGTTGTTAATCCAAAATCAAATGTGGCCTTACTATCTTTATACCCGCCTCCCCAGTAGGTGCTATTATGCTATTGGCTAGATCGGAACCTAGTGGCTCAGAGCAGAGAGTGAAAAATAAAAACTAATGGCGGCGGGAGTAGAGACAAGCGAGGAAAATGACAACAGCGAAGAACCTGTGCCTAAAGAGAACTGTACGTCTGAAATATGGCAATATTTTGGCTTCAATAGAGAAGACGTGTCATTAATGCAGGTACTGTGAAGGGCTGTTCACATATCGCATCTAAAAACGCATAGAAACCGCAGCCGCGCTGCTATCTCCTTTCCACAAGCGCTTGCGCCTGTCGTTGCAATGCAACCATGACCTGCGTGAGCTTGCGGAATTCTGAAAAGTTGAGATGTTCTCATCTTGTCGCAGCATAGGCGGGCCTGTAAAAATGTGCTTCCATTTTGAGTGTGCTTGCCGCGCGCCTGCATTTGAAATAACGAATTTGCACGCGCAAAAACCACGATATGTGAACATAAGTGACGGTGTCACCAAGTCGTGCCGAAAAATTTTGGCCACGTCGAGAGGAAACTAATCTCCACAGTCATCTGGAACTCAGTCTCAGGGAGCTATATGAAGACTTACAAAAACCGTAAGCCCAAATCTACCAAAATGCCAAGTAACAATAACAGAGTCTGACAGACAACCATTAATCAAATTGTTGCATGTGTAACGTTAACTCCTTATATGAAACTGAGATATTCTTCTGAAGATCAGAAGAATATCTGTTAGCCTACCTGTTTATTTTAGTATGATCATTACATATATAAATGATTAAAAAAAAAAACTAAAAAAAAAAACTAAAAATAGCATTTCTCTAGGGAAATGTTATATCGCAAGAAATATCGTTATCGCAATACTCAACAACAATATCGCATATCGCATATTTTCCCAGTATCGTGCAGCACTAGTATAGACTACTATGCTTATTGGTGGGCACATTATTTAAACGGCTGTCTGATGGGCACCTTTTTATTCTGTAATGCAAATACAGTCCTAGTCAGTAGAGTGATAATTGGGCTATAAGACATTTATTTGTATAGACTACTATGCTTCAGGGTTCTCAAGTTTTATCAAAAGCTTGGAGTGAGATCACATGCGGTTAGGGGAGGAGCCCTAATGGAGCCCCGCCCGTCCGTCCCCCGCCCGTCCGTCCCCGCCCCCCAATTTGACCCATTTTTCATAATTAACCAGCACAAATTGAAATTATAATAATTAGTAAATCTGATAAATGACAGAGCAATTCATCACATCAAATATACTCTTTAATGTTATATTTCAAAATTAAAAATATAAAAAAATTACAAAAATATAACAAATTGCTCCAAACAGTTTGGAAAAACAAATATTTTTGCATTTTGAATGTGTCTAGTCATAATGGTATAATGATTTATTGTGTGGTGGGATATTGTGAACAAATGACATAGAGTATTAAGGTGTGTGTGTGTGTGTGTGTGTGTGTGTGTGTGTGTGTGTGTGTGTGTGTGTGTGTACACAAGAGTACACACTCCAGCTTATGAAATGTGTTTTGTGTTGTAAGTGTTTGTTGCACATTTTGATGCCTTGATAACATTTATATGTTTAATGTTCTAGCCTAAAAATGTTAGACGAGCTTTCTTTCTTCCAACTTACCTTCTCCATCACGACGTGTGTTCGCGTGACGTTGTTGGTTACTAGTAACGAACGTACGGTGGCCGAGAATTTTCCGTCAACTTCCGTGTGTTCGCGCCTATGGTTCGCGCATCTATGTTGCCTAGTAACGAACGCAATCTGGCCGAGATACGTGCTGGCGGCAGGAAACTTCAGTTTGTGTGCCTGCGCCTCGTACACAACGTTATATTTAAAGCTTGCAGGACAACTTCGTTGGCATTGCCTTTTCAGCGTGAGAAATACACGGTGTGGCGTGTGAGCGTGTGAACTGGTTGAATTGCGTGTGTCTCACGGCCAATGCGTGAGACTTGAGAACCCTGTGCTTATTGGTGTGCACATGATTTAAATGGCTGTCTGATGGGCACCTTTTGTATTTGGTAATATCCACCTATTAGAAGTTGGTGAGATGCAAATAAGGTCCTATTCAAATATCAGAAATATCTTATGTATAAGCAGTTTCACATTTAAAAGTACCATTAACAGAAGTGACCATATCAAAAAACATTTTAACAGACATATACTTACAACTGCAATTAAAAAAGACATACCAGTAGAGCTGAGTATTTTTGATTTTATTTAAAAATAGTGAGAAGATTGTTTAATTGTATGTTATTTATTTTTTTATTTTTAAATATTGTGGTATTCAATCTGTATGCTTAAATTGCCTATTGATCTGATATTGTCTGATGTAACCAAGTCACAAAACAGGGTTACGCCAAATCTTCATTTCAAATATTTTATTTGTAACAAACACAATATAACAACAACTTAAAATTATTGATGGTGCATGAACAACTGTTGCAGAGCACTTCTTGCATCTGAACTATGGAAGTAAAATAATGACAAATGTTTTTGAAACAAAAAAGCTTGTTGAATTGCACTACTCGAAAAAATATGCATTGCATTAACCCTGCTTGCATTTTAATGCATTGTATTTTCAGGGCTTGCATTTTTATGGGCTGAAATTCAACATGGTGGTATATTTAAGCTGTGAATATTTCAATTCAAAACATTTCACACACGTTTTCATTATTAAAAATTAAATTATCCATATTCACCTTTCAGATTTCACTTCCAAAATGTTCATTCTGTTTAAAAATACAACCTATAATATTCGACTGGCAATTTTCGGCCTATTTTATTTCGCTTTACAAATTCACTTCCACAAATTCAGTGGTTCAAATTCGACATTTGACATACGGGAACGGCAGGAATATCAGTAGATTGTCGATTCATGATCTCTATAGCTGTTAGTCGTCCTCACCAGTAGGGGGTGCAAGCGGCTGTTGACGAAGAAAACTATAGAGCAACGGGTGAGAGACTCAGGGCGATGAATTGTGATGATTATCATATGGAAAAGCTGATAAAGACACAAAAGCTATGTTTACATTGAAGTCTTCACTGTTACTTTTGTACATGTAAGTTTTGCACAGCTTTCTCTGTCGTGACCGAGATTATGTTATTCCCCGATGCTGATGTAGATCAAACGTTAAATCTGAGGTAGTAGACATATATTTCTCTCGGTTGTTTAGTTTTCTTAACTTTATATTGCGGCGCTGTGCTGCAGAACTGGGGATTCCCTCAATACCTCACTCTCCAGGATTCCCCTGCGGTCAGGACACTCAAAGTAACTCAATGGACAAAATACAGTGATGTAAAATACCAAACTCCCACCTTATTGGGGATGTAGGCTACATTAATAGGCTACAGGCAAGCAGATGGACCAGAATATGAACCACGCACAAAGTTTCAAGCTAAGCGTTTCCCAGTGAAGTACTGGCATAAGTTCGCCTGCCACTGGATATTTGCACATTTAGGGACCGCCTCTAAAGTTATATACGACATTGGTACACACGTTTCTAACTTCAATAGCATTTGAAGAGAATGACACAGTCATAATACTAACTGTAAAGTGTTCATGTAGGTGCCAGACATGATGCACAATTTTAGATTTTTGATATTTAATAACATAAATTGTCAAATCATGTGTAGGCCTACATATTGCTATTTTTTTCAGTACCACATGAGCTCATATTTATTTAAATTTCAACTATCTAAAAAGTGTGCATCATGACACCTACATGAACACTTTACAGTTGGTTGTATGACTGTGCTGACATTTTACCTCAGAGGTGCTGGTTTCAGTTTCACTTCGAGGAGCAACGGATTCACCTGAGCATTGTGATAAGTTCTTTATTCTTAAGTGCTTTGTTCTAATCGCAATATGGAATAGTGTCTGTAAACCGCAAAAAGACCGTTTAAATATGAATCGCGTCTATGTGTGAATGAACGGCACAGATGTGCGCTGTTGTTTACTACAGACACTTACATTAGTAAACATGCTATTTTTACATGAACATGAACACATCTACTAGTTTATCTTTTCCCAAACTATATTGCTATACTGAGATGAGTAAAAATCATATGAATTATGTTGAAATAAAATGTCTTTGTATAAGCAACATATTAAACTGCAAATTAACATTTATATGCCCTATATTAATATATCATAAAAAACTATATATTACAGACAAAATATGAATGTTTAGACAATATTTTATTGACTAGTTTTGGATAGATTATAAAGTTTTACTGTAAAATAGACTACTGCCACATCAAATTAGCTTTTGTTCGCCAATTTCTGCTCATATGTTAAATATAGGTTGTTTTGACAAAAATAAAGTACTGTAGGTATATTGAATTATCCACTAAGATGTTATTATAGTGTTTGTTCCCATGTATATTCAAACTATTGAATCCTTAACTTTGAAATAAGTATGATAAAATGTATGCTTTTTACAAAGAAAGATTACACTTGAAATATTGTTAAAATTGTAATTGTTGATTTATATGTGAAAACTTTTTAATAAAATAGCAACAAATATATTTACAGATGTAAATATGTAAATGCATTTATTTGTTTAGATGTAAACAAAATCTTAATAGGTCAATATAAGCCTTCTCCTTAAATGAATGGTTATATATATATATATATATATATATATATATATATATATATATATATATCTTTAGTTCCCTCTCAGTGACATACCTGACTGAAAGGCTCATTATGTGGGTCATTGTCTTCTTCAGGTGTGAATCACAGCATTATTCATGATCATTCATGCCCCCACGCATATTGCCTTTCTAAACAAAATGTGTCTTACAAAATTTAAATCAATGTATTGTTTTGTGTGAATGAGTAGGCAGGATGATTTTCACATAATTTTGAAGCAACAACATTCATTAGTCAAAAGTCTTGTGGACACATATTTAGTATGTGTTGTGTGGCCTTATTTCAGAAACTTTTTTTTCAATAATCATGCATAAACATTATTCTCTCAAAAATACAAACATGCACATACATGTTGCTCACATATTATGGTAGCCCTGTTTGTGCTGAATACAGTGTAATGACACCTTTGCCATTAATAGGTTTATAAGCAACTGAAAAAAGCACAAATGTCAGGGCATGTCAAAACATCTCAAGGACCCCAACAACACCTTACACCCCAGAGGGTTAAAAACATTGCGCTCATAGCACAAGAGGCTGAAAAAACAGAAAATGTGGTCACATTGGACTTTAACTGGAAAATGATGTGTGTCGAGGTCATTTCATACGCTTTGCACATGAAGAGGAAAGGGCACATGATTCAGTCACACACTGATTCGGTTTCTTTTTTGATGCTCAAATACTGAAGAAACGACAACTACTGAAGAGAGAAAGACCTTTATCTGCCCCTGAATCACGTCAGTATATACGGAGTTCTAAGCAGATAGACAAGTTTCACATTCTCATCTGAGACAGAGTGATCAAAATAACCAAGACAACTTTATCAGCTGAAATAGAACGAGTGAATCTTTAATGAGAGCACATTCATAATGCATCAAAAGTTAAAAGCACAGAAATCGCTTTTTTGCACATGCTTGTGGGATTTCTAAATGCATACAAAGAATTTTCGAATGTAATTTTTATTTTACATGTGCAGAAATATACATCTGAAGAGAGTGACACGATTGCACAGACTCGAGAGAGGTAGTCAGAGAGACGTCTGGACACAGACACACATTAGCGCAGGAGAACACGTGAAACCCACCCTGCGATCCAGGAACACAGCTAATTAATTACAGTTCAGCAAGTGTTCATGACAGGGCAATTAGAGAGAATAAGACATCAAGCACCATAAAATTAATCGGGTTGTAATGGCAAATTACTAGCGCTGTGTCTGTAGAACTAGAGTGTTTCAGGAGGCAGCAGAATTGAGCGAAGCAAAGACTAAAAAAACAGGCAAGTTATATAAGGTGATTTTATACATGCTATCAGGTGTTTATAAATGACATAGTGCAGTTTCAAGCTAAATTAATTTTGGAACCATTGGAGCACATACACGCACAAGGGAACCACGCTGAGACATGGGATGACTGAAAGACGGCTTGGGTGACTGGCGATCAACTTGGATGAGGTTACAGCAGTAGCTAGCAAGGTAGTCAGGACACACACAGCAGGGAAGCAGCAGGGTAAATAGTCTGTAGCATCAGATGAGGTCAGACAATGACTGAGGGAGTGTGTGAGCTCTAAAGTGCTGGTGATGAGGGCTAGCTGAGTTCCAGTGGCCTGTTGCACAAAGCCGGTTTCAGTTTCTACCCAGGTAAGTTCAAGATTAGTTTGAGCAAACTCTTTTTTTTTTGGACTCAAGAAGACAGATTGGTTTTTAGCGGGTTTCATTGCTATGGTAACTTGCGCTACACAGCTAAACTGTTCTGGAGCAGGTTTTATTAGAGATCAAAGACCAAAACTCGACCAAAACCCGGATACAGGGGGACCGCCACTCCCCCTGTATCTCTCACTCCAAATTAAAGGAGTTAATAGTGAAAACATTTTAGAGACAATATTTCTCATTTATGCTGCTAATTATTTATTATATTTATATTATATGCATTATAATTGTGTATAATTCATATCATATGTTCATGATTATTATATTAATTATATTATTATATATTAATTGACAATATTAAACTTTGCTTTTAAATTAAAATAAATATATTACATGCATTAATATATAAAGCTTTAAAACAGATTAAGCTTACGTGTATTCTTTTGAGCTCTTTGTGAACCTATATAAATTATTAGGCCTATTTGTTTAATTTACATGCATTTATATAGTCAGATTTTTTTCTTTCACCTGCCTTCTCAAACTTTTGCTGCTGCTACAGCAGTGTTTATTCCTGCCATGTATTCCTGCCATACTCAACTGATTTTGTATCCTCAATATGTCCTGAGTAAGGAAAAAAAAAAAGCTCAGAACAATCCCATTAGGGGAAAGTTTCGAAAAAGACCCAAATATAGCCTATTCATACGCCTATTCATTCTTTTTCGCACGTGAATAGGGTAAAGATTTTAACCTTTAGATATCACCATGAAAATTACTGAGTTGATTACTTGCATCAAGACAAACAAAAAATGTATTACAAGTTTTTTTTTTTTTTTTTTTAATTGTTTGTTAACATGGGCAAACGGTGAATAATCTAATTACGTATATGCCAATTTGCATAAATACCTCAACAGATCTAAACATTGGGTATAGCCAGGTGAAAATGTCTTGTTGAATTTTGTTGAATTAATAAATATAACCATGTTGTAGTGTTTTCCATTTGAATGTATTATGTGATAATTTTATTTCCTTCATGTTCATGTTGTTACAATAGTACTTAGTACTACACAGAGTATGTACTGTATGTGACATTTAATGTCAAATATACTGTCCTTAATCATTTGAAATTCAAAAAAAACATTTAATACAAAGACTACAACAAGTGAAATGTGCATTTCTCTATATGAAAACCAATAAGACATTAAATTAATAAAATATAACTAAAATAATAATTGAAATAAACGTATAAAAAGCTCAAAAAAAAATTAAAAAAAACATGCAAACTTTAAACAACAAATATGTATCATGGCATTTATGCAAAAAGACATCAGCCATCCCTAAAAATGAAATGAATATGATTCATATTTATATCTTTACTTTGACAAATGCAAAAAAACCCACTAATGGATATTCTTTAAAAATAAATGCAAAGCATACAGTTACTTTATCGCAAAGCAGAGTACAACAGAATAGCTTCTTGTCTAGGAGTGAGGGCCCACTCCACTATGAATGTGGCATCTTCCAAGGCTCTATCTAAGAGTGCACCCCTACATGATGTTTGTGATGCAGCAGGCTGGTCCTCTCTGAACACATACATCAGGTTTTACATCAGGCCTGGATATGGATTCAACCCCAGAATCACTGGTCCTTCATGGTTGACCTAGTCCTATCTGTACTCAACAAATGTCTGTGCCAGTGTTACACAGCCTTTTTGGGCAGGCATTCTTCCTCAGTGTGGTGGCGTTGGCATTGGCATTCCCTTAGCGTCAAAGCTATGATGCAGAGTTGAATTGCCTTAGAAAGGAAATGTCTCGGGTTACGTATGCAACCCGGTTACCTGAAAGGGAATGAGATGCTGTGTCACTGGCTATGTTTACAACTGTTACAGTCGGACTGAATTCATTCCAATTGATGAATCTGAATGTAGTGTTTACATGAACACTAAATGTGAGCACGTTAATGTGCGTGTTTGTATGTCACAAGCTTCTAATCGGAATAGATTTTTTTACATGCGCACCCTGCACGAATATACAGTTTCCCGCTGTTTGCGCATAATAACCATTCTAGATAATCCGAAACAAGGATTGGTGCGAAGTTGTCCTGCTCCACTTCACAGACGCTGAGTGAAAGGCGAATTTAAGAATCACAGGACACTCATTTATATGACACTTTATTCAACAGGAAGAACAGCTCGTTCCACACGTCATCCGTCATTACGCTTTCAACGTCATTGCACATGTGCAGGCTTTCAGTTTCGGTTGTCAATCCAAACAAGTATTTACATGTTCTCTCAATCAGATTAGAAAAGGAATAAACCACCCCTTTCAATACGATCGAAATTTCAATCAGATCAATTAAGGTGTTTACATGAAGGCTTTTCAGTCAGATTAAGCCGTCAATCTGATTACTAACGGATTACTTGGTTGCATGTAAATGTAGCCACTTTGCCACACTTCAAGCATGCCTGTGCAAGCCCTTCAAACAATTAGAATCTGTTAGAATCAATTAGAATCTCAAATGAACTTAATAAAACTTCACTGTACTTTAACTACTTGACAAGCATCTTGTCTCTAGTTTATTTACTTTTAATATTGAGTAATTAGACTGTAGTTACTCAATCTAAATTCATAAATACATTGGAAAGCAACTATTTCAAAACAGCTTCCCCAAAAACTGTTCAGCACAATCCTGAGGTCTGCAAGTGTGACTGGAGTCATTCTTGGATTTGTTTGAGACCGTTTTAATGGGATCAGCACTTCATTTGCAATGAGTGGTTTAATGGTGTGCAGCTGAAGTCAGGCAGTTGTTCTCCTGAGATCACAAGACCGTTCTTCTGTTCTCTTGAGCAGGAGTGTGTGTGATGACTCAAAAAAGCTGTGCTGCTCCTCCTGCAGCACTAATTGTGTGTCCATGCGCTGAAAATATTGAATTCTGTTTTGCAGCCATTGGTCATTTGATGTCTCTGATGTTTAGCAGAAGTGTAACGCTCAGCAAAAATGGCTCCAAGCACCGAAAACAAGCAACTTATAAAGGTCAGAGCTGGAGAAGATTTGCCAGAAATAACATCCAAAAAACAAACCGCAGATTGAGAGACACACTCTTGGCTGTTCCTGCCTTAAAATAATCATAGTATGAATGCTAATGCACTCCATGGCCTGTAATTACAGCGGTGGCGATAATGTCACTGGTTCGATAGACAGATTCAAACGTTGTGTCCAGAGCCCTCGACAGACTCGAAATGCTCGCTAATGACCCATTTTTAAATCATCTCAAAATAATTATATAATGTTTCCAAGCTGTTTCTGTTTGTTGGTTGAAAAATTCAGTTTCTGGTTTCCAGCACTATGAGGCTTCAGATATTCAAATAAAAGTATCTCGGCCCAGTTCAATAAGAGCCCAGTCTGAACAACCTTGCATAAATTACCATAAATTAGTTGACTATAGCCTGAGTAAACAGCGACTGGGAGACTCTTTTCCTGTGAGCCGAGTTGCCAGATTGGCACTGAAGCCAATTAAGTTCCCTCTAAGATCAACGAACGCCTGCACAGCTTGAAGCACCAAACAAAAATTGCAAATCAGGAAAATGAGATGTCAAAAATTATTACTAATATTAGAATTATTTTATGAGTCAACATACTGTAGTGCTGTTGTGTTTCATCAAATTGTCACTGGTTGCACAACTCTCTTGGTTGAATTTATTTTGTTTTTATTCTACACACTAACTATGTTGTCTTCAGTATTTCATGAAATCTGCTGTTGCTTTACACTTTAGATGTACATTATTTTAAAAAGAGGAAATAATTTAATGAGGAAATAATATACTTTAAAAGAATATACGTAAGATTTATCTGAATGTTTCGGACATGTTTCCCTACCGGACATTTGTTAATTGCAAATAAAAGACAATGAATTATAGGTTAAATTCCTTTTTTTGACCAACTTAAGTAGGACTTAAGTACATCTTATGTAATTTCATAATTAGGCTACTTGTCTTTGAAATACGGTTAAAACGTACTGCCAAATGTACTGACAAGCATTTATGGTAAACTAAAATATACTTTAATGTAATTTCTAATAAAACTGGTATGTCATGTATTTAAATACATTTGTAAGGATGAAGTTGCAATTAGTACATTTAAAACATATTAACTTTAAATGTAGTGTCAAATAACACACTACAGTTGGTAAGACTTTACAATAAGGTCTCATTTGTTCAGAGTATTTAATGTATCAATTAACATGAACTAACAATGAGCAATGAATTTGATTTATTATTATTTGCTAATGCTAGTTAATACAAATACAACTGGTCATTATTCATGTTAATTCACAAAGCATTAACTAATGTTAACAAATACAACTTTTGATTTTAACATGTATTAGTAAATGTTGAAATTAACATGAACTAAGATTAATGAAAGTATTGTTCATTAGTTCATGTTAACTAAAGTGGTAAACTAATGTTAACTAATAGAACCTTATTGTAAAGTGTTACCATTAAAATTATATATTATTTCATGTGCTTTAGTATGCTAGTCAACATATGAAAATACGTTTTTTAAAGCACGACAATAGATGATTAAAAGGATTTCAAATGTACGTTATAAAGCTATTAATTTGACATTATTATAAAGTGCACTTTTAAAAAGTGTACTTAAGTGTGTTTAGAAATACAGTAATGAAAGTGTCCTCTATTTAGTCCACTTGTGGCCTTTTATTTCATTAGTATTATATTAACATCAAGTACAGTTTTTCTTACAACATGCTGAAAAGTATGCACTTTCCCATAAAAAGCAAGTAGTTGTAGTGGATTGTATGCGAATCAGGACGCAGTTCTTCTTTAGGTCTGGGATCTTGGATTTAACGTCAAATCCGTTCAGCTCCCAGTGGGTTTTAATGATCTTTTATAGTGGATAGAGATGAAATCCACAGAGAAACACCCAGGTGTGAAGAACTGACGTTCATCTACCAATTAACATCAATCCAGAGAGACACAAGAGCTTTGATGAATGAGTGAGTGTGTGTGTGTGTGTGTGTGTGCCACTTCAAAGCACTTTACTAGAGTAAAAAAAAGTGCAAAAGATGCAGCACTAGCAGATGTGAATTGATTGATAATAGGATTAATTAGCTTAAAAGGCTTACAAATGTTTGTAAATCAGTATTTACAAACTGTATTTACACATGTACCACGAACATTATCATCGAATGCCAAACTACACTTCCATGTTCCCAGGTTTCACTTCATCTGCAGGATGGAAAAGTTTAAGTGCATGTTAATGACATTATAAAGCAAGTGCTGCTCCTGCTGTTCATTTAGCGACACGTTCGTGTTCAAAAACCTCTTGCTCATTGTGATGTTCATTAGGTGTGAGCATCCACAGATACTAGAGGTCTACACGGGTCCAAAAATTTGTACCCGAACCCAAAGGGACCCATAATGTGCTACATGGAACCGACCCGGACCCGTCTATTATTTCAAAAGCTGGACCCGGATCCGTGCAGAACCGAGAAATGCCATAATTGTACTATCCGGAACTGACCTGGACTACCTATTATTTGAAAGCTAGAGCCAAACCCGGTGGGAAGGCACAGACCCGACTGGACCCGATTGTCACATATTCCACACTAAATTGCTATAAACAAGTTAATAAACCAGTTATGAAAAATAAACCTTTTTGTCTTACCTAATTTTAGTAGCCGTCATCTCCCTTCCTTCTAGGCTACCTGACTGTGATGCATTACAATCCTCTGCAAGAAGTTCTATCCATGTTATTCCTCTCGTTATTCCAAGCTTAATCCACTCATTATTTCAGCTTCAAAAGTCCACTTGATGTCACGGCGATGGATGACAAATGCGACTTTGCAGATTTGCATTTTGACTCGAGTTAACTCGTATAATAACTTGTCTTGAACTATAATAACGATTGCTCGCTCAGTGCCATGGCCGCTGACGTTAGCACTATTTATTTGCTATCATCTCTGTGCTTTCTGAGATTAAACAAGACGGTTCATTCATATTATAAAAATGGGAGAAAGTGTAAAGCGTGGCTTGGCGGAATAACTCCCGCCTTTTAAGTAAATGTCACGATTTGGTCTTGTCTTGGTCACATTTCACGTCTTTGTCATGTTTTATGTCTGTCATGTGATCCCCTGTTCAAAGTCATGTGATCCTGCCATGTGTCTTGTCATTGGTTAATCGTCTGTTCATTGTTCAAAGGTGTCCCTTGTCTTGTCATTAGTCTGTGTATTTAAGCCCTCATGTTTGACATGTGTCTTTGTCAAGTATTGTTTCCTGTAGTCTGTGCTGTTGTGTGAGTCTATGTTCATGTTTATGTCCACGGTCTTGTTTCTTGCCATGCCACGCCATGCCTTTGTTTTATGTTTAATCTTGTTTTGGTTAAATAAACTGCACTTGGATTCTCTACAATTTGCCTCCACTGGATCCTTTACAGTAAAAGAGCCAATTGTCAATTGGTAAAGCCACTGTGTCACTGCAGAAGCTCTGGTTGTCATAGAAACATTCGCGTTAGCTGCCTGGAGCAACCTGAAGAGCTTTTTAGCACAATTTGTGTTTTTTTTTAACCTTATTTCAGGGCTCACACTTTTCTTATTCTAATTTTACAAGTTGCAAGTTACAAAAAACACACAAGCAGTGCTGACTGACTCTGATCACGGCCGGGTGTTCTCAGAGTCCGATCGACTCGGGTATTACACACAATGTTAAACAGACCCGGGACCCGAAATAATAGATTGAAACCCGACCCGGACACGGCTGACCATTTAAAATATAGACCCAAAGCCGTCGGGTCCCGGGTCAGATCCCGGGTCCTCGGGTCTCGGGTGCTCCGAGTAGACCTCTAACAGATACGCACTTATTTAATTTAATGTTCGAGGAAAGTCGCCACGAAGTGTGCATTATGTTATCTTCTACATGAAATAAATAAATCAAAACATGAAATAAATCGACACACCAAAAAGTGAGTGAAAGGACAGTTGTTAATATTCTGTGTAGCCTTCGTCTGGAGTCGGATCATTCATACACATCCATTTGCAAATATATTAGAGTAGGATCATGTCTTCATAGAAGTGTTTTCTTTTTGTCAGTCCCTCACTTACTGCCAATGCGATTCCACTACAGATTACAGATTCTCAAACCATTTGACTCTGACCTTGTGCTGTTTTTGTTTGATCATGTTTGAGATGCCCTTTCACCATAAATGTTTTGTGTCTCTTCGTGTCAGTAAAGTCAAGAGATAACTGATATCTCCTCAATATCCCTACAGGCTCTCAACCATCACAAACACAAAGCACTGTTCTCAAAGTCAAAATACATTAAAACATCCGCTGAAAATGAGCAGGTTTCCAGAGTCAGAACCACCTGCAAGGTTTGTAAGCACAGGTTTAATGTCAACTTTACTCTGATGAAACTAAGATAAACAAACTATACTCTGAGGTCCTAATTCAATAAAGGTTTACATGTTTAAAAACACTGCAAACTTAATTTATTTGTGGTGTATGTGTATACCATGGTGAAATAGAAGAGCATTTAACTGTACTGAATGTGCACTTGCAGTGTACTTCAAATCTTAAAAGAACATTTAAAAAAAATATATATATAATGAAATAAAAGTATACTTAAGTGCATTTAAAGAGAGTACACTTTCATGAAATTTTCTTAACACACTTTTAAAAAAATGCACTTTATAATGTCAAATTAAAAGTTTTGGTAGCACTTTATTTTAAGGTGACATAGTTACAAGTTACTACATGTACTTACTATAGTAATAACAGTAAAGTATGCATAGTTACAAGTAACTAACACAAACCAAATCCTAACCCTAACTCTATAGTGATGTAGTTAAAGAATATTACTCAGTAATTCCTCAGTAAGTACAATGTAACTATGTCACCTTAAAATAAAGTGTAACCAGTTTTAAAGTAGATTCTAAATCATTATTTTAATATTCTATATAAAAACTGTGCAATTTAAATTACACTTATTTTGATGTGTTGACAAATACTAAAGCACATGTAAAATACTTGATGATTATATTAGTTCTAGTGTGTAATTTAATATTACATTTAAAGTTCAACTTTATCATTACAGATTTATATAAATGCATGACAAACAATTTTCAATAGAAATGACATTATAGTATATTTTAGTTTACCAAAAATGCTTGTCAGCACATCCGGCACATTAAACATATTTTAAACACAATAAAAGTTATTATGAAATTACATATAAAGACAGAGCCAAACAGCCCTTTATGCTCACTACGCAAGTTGCGCAGGGCCCCACAAATTACTCAAGGCCCCGCCTCCCCCTCGTGTCAAAGCACGTCAGTCAATGTTTACAACATCAATGAGAAAATGAAGCGGAACTATCCTTCTGGTCACGAAAAGAGAGAAAAAAAACACTATGAGAGTGAATTGCGGAAACAGCTATCAGGTAAACAAAGAACAGTAAAGTTAAGTTGATGTGCATCTCTCCCTAGTCTGTCTGTCCTGCTAGCTAATGCCAGCCACTTCCAGGTCTGTGTTCTGTGACTTTGTGTCTGACAAAAAAATTGAGAGTGATATACAACATTTTTTTTTTACGTTTGATAAACGACAAAGGGCTATGGTGTTTTTTATAAACTGCAGCTCAAAAAAAGATAATCGCGTCGCGCGTTAACATGCGTTCATATGAAATAAGCACTTTCCAACAGAAACATCTGTGGGGACAAGAACAATATATGGCCGTAATGCAAAATGATCAGAATAGCAAACATCGTGGTCACAGATCAATATATAATAAGCGTGAATTTTACTCTTTTGTATGAATTCTTTTGTTACTCTTTTGAAAGAATTCCTGATTTGAATGAGAAGTTTGAACAAATGACTCACTCGTAGAGACGGTAACTTGCCACCACCGTTTTAATTTCAAATTTAATCTATAACATGGATGGGCAATGTCGGTCCTGGAGTGCAGAGTTTATCTCCTCCAACCCTAATCAAACTCAATACTGTACCTGAACCAGCTAATCATTATCTTCAGGATTATTAATACTACAGACAGGTGAGGTTTTTATCAGAGTTGAAGCTAAACTCAGCAGAACAGCGGCACTCCAGGACTGTCTATCCCTGTCCTATAATTTAATTTTAAATAATCTTCATGTTGCTGTATTCAAAATTTAAGCTATATTTAAAATATTAAAACACTAATAAAGTAATATGCAATTATGTAGCTATATAAATAAACACAAAAGTAGCCTATATGCCAGGGATAGGCAACTCCAGTCCTGGAGGGCCACTGTCCTGCAGAGTTTAGCTTCAGCCCTGATAAACACTCACCTGTCTGTATCTATCTAGTAATCCTGAAAACACTGATTGCCTTGTTCAGGTGTGTTTAATTAGGGTTGAAGCTAAACTCTGCAGGACAGTGGCCCTCCAGGACCGGAGTTGCCTATCCCTGCTATATGCGCACAGCTGCCAACTTTTGAGTTTAGCTTGGAGTGAGAATTATGGAAGCGTCATTATTATTGTCATAAGTGTATTGTGATTGTAACTAAACTGAATTTTATTAGGTTTAGTGACAACATGTTGCACTGTTTACATGGTACAATTTCTGGTAAGCTACGATTTTTATTATTGCTTGACATAAATTTCACGATTTCAATTAAATTAAATTCTTGTGATTTGATTTAATATTGACTCATTTGGATAAATATTAGGTATACAAGAAAGGCGTTCATTTTTCTCAAGAAAAAAAACTCACCTAATGCTGTAAACATACAGAGAGCCCTATCAGCTGGTAGTATTATTTAAGGTTAAAAATAACTCATATTAAATATAATGCGTTTTTTATTTTTTATTATAATAACAACTTTATTTAATTATATAAGAAAAAATATAATAAATATGTAATATAGTACACATATTTTGCAAAATACTCTCTATAGCTCTTTTTTTCTAGCCAACTACCTATAGCCTATATTATGGTCATTAAATGGCTTTCCTGAGGTAAATGTTTTGTGACATAATTGTTCTCCAGCTGTTTTATTGACCCTTTCTGCGGATGAAAAACACTGATTGATTGATATTATGTATGAGGAATATACATTTCGGTAAGTTGTACTGTATCTTTCAACAGTGTTCGTGTTTATTTACTATTAACTATTAGAGATGATCGGTTCACGTGCCGCTAGGGATCTGTCACATCACATTTACAAGCGCCAAATCTGTATTTATTGTTTGAATTTCGTAATAAAATTGACAGAATTTGAGAGCTGAGTTTTTTATATATCAAATAATTCCTATTTTTTTTAGATACATGAGGCCTACTGTTTTAATGTGCACTCTTGTTAATCTTTATCTTCATAATATATGGTTTAAAACAGTAGGCCTCATGTATCTCAAAAAAATAGGAATTTAATTATTTGTATATGTCCAGAGTTCAGGTGGCTTTACAGCTTGAAAGTCCTTGTAAAGTTTCAAATGAAACTGTTGGCTTAATGCCTGTATTAGGCCGTGTGTCCACCAAAGCGTTTTTAGCCAGCTGAAAACGCTAGGCGCTCTGCTGAAAACGCCTAGCTGTGAGCGCTTGAGAGCGTTTTGGCAGCGTTGCGTTTTCTTTCAGTTGAGACACGTTGCTCGTTATGATACGTAATATCCGCGCAAGTGTTACTAGTATCTCATTTCACATATTTTTTGTTTCTGTGTTGATTCTATATTAAAATGTCGATACAATGTAATGTATTTTCTCTGGCTCGTTTTAAATGATTTTGTTCCGTTATTATGCTTGTTGTTGTCATCTGTTGACGTTGTACAAGCAGAATGTGGCGGTTGGTCGGTGTGGTATTAGTCCCGCCCCTCCTCCATTGTGATTGGATGGTTGGGTAAAAAGTGACAGTGATGAGTGCAGCGTTTTACCCAAAGTTGAACATTCTTCAACTCTCGGCGACCTGTAAAAAACGCAGAGCGCTCGGCGCTTCAGCGTGAAAAAAAAATGCTCAGCGCCTCGCTACGCTCCTGCCGCTTTAAAAACGCGGCGCTCCCATTGAAAACATTTGAAAAAACACGCCAGCCGCGTGAAAAAAACGCTTTGGTGGACACACGGCCTTAGTGAGCATCAGTAGCCATGAGTCGCAGAGGAGGAGCTGTCAATCTAGAACTAGTGGACCAATGGTGACGCATCAGCCCGCCCTAATTTACATGAAACTCGAAATGCAACATTTGGAAAAGCAAGCACAGAACGTGGAAAGAAGAGCGAAGAGAAAAACAGCACAATCATACAAAAGAGTAAAATATGAGCAAAAAATGTAAAAGAGCACAAAGAACAGAGTAATAAAACCATGGAAAACATAATTTTTAAGAAAACATAAACATAAGTTTCAGTTTTGTGCAATATCATTTTTAATGTGTTTAAAGTTTTTATACATGCTTGTTATGTTTTTATTGACACTTATTATATTTTGATCCGTGACCACGATGTTTGCTATTCTGATCATTTTGCATTCGTTTTATCAGTTTGTGCAATATATTTTTACATGTGTTTTTTAAATTTTTGATTCACGCTTATTATTTTTGGATCCGTGACCGCAATACTTTTGATGGGATATTGATCCCATATGAATATGACATAGTGGGTAACAGAATACAGCGCAGCATAGTTTAAAATCAAGGATTTAAAGTCTGTCGATCATGTCTTCAGTGAAGCTAAGGTTTTTAAGGTTAGAATTTAAGGTTAAAAAGTTAAGATTCATTGAACAGCAATGAAGTTATGATTTTGCTCAATGAGAGAAATGCATATTGGGTAGGCTAATGTTCATGGTTTATTATACAGCATTTAAAATGTTAAATATTTGTTGTGTAATAATATATGTGAAAATGCTTTAAAAATGCCTGTAAGAATAGGAAGAACGAGTTATACAAATGTTTTATGAATTTATTTTATTTCTGAAAGTTTTGTAAATGGGCCAATCATATTTGAGCTCAAAGGAAAAAGGAAGTGAGCGGAGCGAGAGAAAAGCGTGAGGACAACGATTAAAATGAAAAAGTAGAGAGAGAAAGAGAGCGACGAACAAGTAAGAGGGGAGAAGCGGGTTGTCTGCTGAAAGAGAAACACGGTTACTGTTAATGTAATGCACCAATTTAGTGAAAGTGTTCAACAAGGACTCTTATACGAAACGTTAATGGTGATAGTTCTGTCTTTGTGAGTGGTATACTCATCACACAAAGTCAGAAATAAGTTTTAAGTTAGCTGCTGACTTAGTGGCTAGTGTTTTTGCATGGACTTTGCTAACAAGCTAGCCAGCGACCTCGATTAGTGACCTGTGTGGAACTGTGAGACCTACGATGATCAAAGACCCTGACAGAGCCGGATAGCGAGTGGTGGACTTTGCCGAGATCATCAGCTGCGTGAGTCTTCTCGTCAACCATGTGACTCTTCTCTTCAACCGTCTTCTCTTCATCGTGAATCCTCTCGTCCTGTCTTCTGCTGCTGACGCCTTTGATCCTGTGCGCGTGAGGTTACATTCACATTGAGTAAAGGAACAATTTTTTTTGTTTGGCCTGTGTGGTGAAGCAGCCATTTGGGTTAAAGCTACAATGTACCCGAGCTACATTCAGGCCTGCATCATTTGAACATTTGAAGGGTATTTCACATTAAGCTAGGTTTTTGCCGGTTGTTTTATTTTCTTGGGACCTTATGTTTTGAATGTGAATTTGAATGCAATTGTGATCTGAAAAGTGATTTTGACAAGACATATTTAATTGCTGACCTACTTTTTCTAAGTAAATCTGTTATACTTTTTTTATAAAACAGTTGTGGTTACTGACTCTTTTGATATTTTAAGTTAATTAAGAAAAATAGTTTTTTTTGGTTAAAGTTAAGTTAAAGTTTGGTTAAGTTAAACAATGATAAGTTTATTAGTGAAACCTCACTTATTTGATTGGATAGATATTTAAAGAACTCACTAAAGTCAAAAATGCTAGAGAGGCGCTACATAAGTCAAGTCAAGTCACCTTCATTTTTATAGCGCTTTTAACAATATGGATTGTTTCAAAGCAGCTTCACAGAGATAATAGGAAATTACCGTAACAGATTGTTTAGGCTTTACAACAGCTCAAGGATAAAGTTATTGTCCAGCTAAAGTTAGTTTTGATTGATTGATTCACTTCCGTTGCGAAGATCATTAGTTATTAACAGGAAAATCCTTAACTCCGCTCCGGCCTCCCATCCGCACAAAACAGTGCCTGGTGTCTCGAGAACGCACTCCCTGAAATAGGTTCAAAGGTGCAAATGATTATCCGTTATCTCTGAAACTCAAAACTCAAAAACGCAAACCTGCGGAAACGCAGACGTTGCGCACATGCGCATTACGTGTTCAGCCCAAAGGTATGCGCGTTTGAATATATATGTGCGCGTGTAGTCCTTCTTTACAAATCAACCCCCAATAAACTACTTGTCTGGCCTTAAAAATTTATAATACAGAAATTTTTGTCACGTCTGCATAGCCACGCGAACCGGAATTATCCTGACAACACTTTATCTGTACTGAGGTAAAGGCCTTCACGGGGAGGGACTGGTTGACACTTCAGGACTATGTCGTCATCGTGTCCAGGCGCAGGTCCTTCATCAGATCTGGATCCTCGGTTAACCTCGGATAAACAGAGAGACTAATGTTAGCGTAGACGCCATCCTTCTTATGATGTAACAAGTACATCAGGATTTATGGGGAGTGTTCCCGGTTCCGGCTGACCTAATCTATGCAGCCTAACATTGAATTATAGAAGTCTATAATGTGTTAGGTGTATGCTAGGCTAAAGAGATGTGTTTTTAGTCTAGCTTTGAACTGACAGAGTGTGTCTGCTTCCCAGACAATGTTAGAAAGATTGTTCCAAAGTTTTGGTGCTAAAGGGGAAAAGGATCTACCTCCAGCAGTCGATTTTGATATTCTAGGTATTATCAACTGGCCAGAATTTTGAGATCGCAATAGACGTGAAGGACTATAATGCGTTAAGAGCTCGCTCAAGTACTGCAGAGCTAAACCATTTAGTGCTTTGTAAGTAATCAGCAATATTTTAAAATGTATACGATGTTTAATAGGGAGCCAATGCAGTGTTGACAAAACTGGGCTAATATGGTCATACTTCCTGGTTCTGGTAAGAACTCGAGCTGCTGCGTTTTGGACCAGCTGTAATTTATTAAGTGTGAAGTGCAACCACCCATAATAGCATTACAATAATGTAGCCTTGACGTCATGAACGCATGAACTAATTGTTCTGCATTTTTCATTGAGAGCATATGACATAATTTAGATATATTTTTAAGATGAAAAAATGTGGTTTTACAGATACTAGACACGTGACTTTCAAATGAAAGATTGGTATTGAAGAGCACACCCAGGTTCCTAACCAACAACGAGGACTTGACAAAACAGCCATCAAGTGTTAGACAGTATTCTAGGTTATTAGGTGAGGAAGTTTTTTGTCCAATAATTAGAATCTCTGTTTTTTCAGAATTAAGTAGTAGGAAGTTGCTAGTCATCCAGTTTTTTTACATCAGCTATGCATTCCGTTAATTTTGTGAATTGGTAAGTTTCGTCAGGGTGTGAAGAAATATAGAGCTGCGCATCATCAGCATAACAGTGAAAACTAATGCCATGCTTCCTAATGATATCTCCTAATGGTAGCATGTACAGAGTGAACAGCAATGGTCCTAGTACTGAGCCTTGTGGTACACCATACTGAACTTTTGATCGATAAGACATCTCTTCATTTACTGCTACAAACTGATAACGGTCAGATAAGTATGATTTAAACCATGCTAATGCAATTCCACTATTGCCAACATAATTTTCAAGTCTATTTAAAAGAATGTTGTGGTCGATAGTGTCAAATGCAGCACTAAGATCGAGTAACACTAATAGCGAGATACAACCACGATCGGATGATAAGAGCAAATCATTTGTGACTATAATGAGAGCTGTCTCAGTACTATGGTACGGTCTAAATCCTGATTGAAAATCCTCCCAGATATCATTTCTTTCTAAAAAGGAACATGGTTGTGAAGATACTGCCTTTTCTAGTATCTTTGACAGAAAAGGTAGATTCGGGATCGGCCTGTAATTGACTAATTCTGTGGGATCAAGTTGCGTTTTTTTAACAAGTGGTTTAATCATAGCCAGCTTAAAAGTTTTTGCTACGTATCCTAATGATAAAGATGAATTAATGATATTAAGAAGAGGATCTATGACCTCTGGAAGCAATAGCACTTGGGAGCACTTCGACTCGGCGCAGTAAAAAGTCACTCCTGAAAAATCCTCTCCCCCTCTCCCTCTCACTTCTGTCATTAGAACCAACGTGACTTTTTACTGCGCCGAGTCGAAGTGCTCCCAAGTGCTATTCCGCCATACATTATAGTTATCCTTTTTACCCGCTTAGAAAAGCGCCACGTTTTATTTTGTGTCAACATACTTGGTTGTGTAACTACTCGTGTAACTGTATTTAAATAGGGAAAACGTGGAGGTGTTTGGTCGCTTCTAACTTCATCTCTGTTTGGACCCTAATGAATGAACTGGGCTAAGCTAAGTGCTATCAAAGTGTCGCCGCGCGCCAGAGCGATTGAGTGCATGCACTGAGACGAGAGAGGTATGTATCAACTCGTCTTAGTTAAGGGAATAACATAGTTTAATATGAAAAAACGGTGTAGTATCCCTTTAAGCGCAACAGAGCAACTGTGTCTAAAGTGCTGGAAAAGAGAGAGTTAAAAGTTTCTCTCACAGTATCGAGTTCTTTTAAGCTATCTGGGATGCTGAAACTGATCAGGGCCGGGTTTCCCGATAACGATGTATCTCAGCTCTTAAGAGCGCTTTCTACGTGTAAGGTTATGAACGCTCGCAGCAATTCCACGAGCGTTTCCCAAAAATGCACTTAACATGAACGCGCGAGAACGCGTTTTACGTGCTACTTAAGAGTCACTGTCCATTCGCGAAGTGCTGAAACATAACCTTATATGGAATCGTATTCTGAACGTTTAACCTAATAATTGTCATCTGTTGTGGATTAGCAATCAAGACAAGTCTATATAAAGCACCTACAGGCGGAGGTACTGACAAAATGGCTGAAAAAAAAAAAAAAGAAAGAAGATACCTTTCAAAAAGATGAAATTAATGTCCTTTTAGAGGAGATAGAGCGAAACGAAGATGTCATTTTTAACAGATTTAAAGGATTTTTATTTTTTTATTTTTTTGTTCATTCATTTAATTTTGATTAAAATTATTAGATTAAATTATTTCTATTTTTTTGTTTTGTTTTCTGACCTTTTTAATTATTTAATTTATACATTAATTTAACCAACAACAAAAAAAAGAGTAATAAAGTGTACAATAAAGTACAATCAAAACCTTATATTATAATCGCATTGCATTTGAATAAAGTTAAAGGTTTAATCTGCCGGTTGTCCTGCAGGTGTCCTCATAAATCTGTCTTCTTACGATGCACTTGGGGATGTACGATTACTCCAGAGCACTCGTAGATCTACAAAGATTTTCAAGTGCTACTTAAGCTACGATGCTTTTGGGAAACAGACCATAATATTAAGATCAGTCGTACAATCGTTTTTACGATCAACTTAGGCTTACGATGCTTTTGGGAAACGCAGCCCAGGAATATTATTAATAAAGCAATCTTTAGTTGCAGAAGTGATAGGTCTAACATATTTGTAACACAAAGCCGGCTTTGCAGCCTTGGCTAAATGAAGTTTACACAAGACTAGAAAATGATCTGAGATGTCATCGCTCTGCTGCAGAATTTCAACGGCATCAACATTGATTCCATATGATAATATTAGATCTAGAGTATGATTACGACAATGAGTAGGTCCTGACACGTGGTGTCTAACTCCAATAGAGTTAAGAATGTCTTTAAATGTCAATCCCAATGCATCTTTTTCGTTATCTACATATATATATTAAATATATATCTACGTATATTAAAATCACCAACAATTAGGACTTTATCTGCAAGCAGTACTAACTCTGATAGAAAGTCAGCAAATTATTTGATAAAGTCTGTATGGTGCCCTGGTGGCCTGTATAGCCAGCACAATCTCAAACGCGATTTATCATTTACACTATACATTGTTACATTTAGCACCAACACTTCAAAATAATTATATTTGAAACTAGATTTCTTAGTAATTCTGAAAATATTACTATAAATTACAGCAACACTTCCCCCTTTGCCTTTCAGACGAGGTTTCAGACATAACTAAATAGAAGTAACTTAGCAACTACATGTCAACTAACTTGTAGAGTATCAGTAGACTGTAGTAAACTGTTAGTAGATTAGGATAAGTAGAATAAGTTTATAAATGCAAAGTTAGGGCCTACTTATAATTAGTAGAATGTCTGTTGAGGGAACATCGAAATAAAGTGTTAGGAGATGTTAAGCAGACTGGAAGTTAACAGGTAATTCCAAAGTTACTTATAATTAGTAGAATGTCTAAAATGGACCATCGAAGTAAAGTGTAACCTAATGTATTTATATATATATAATATATATATATATATATATATATATATATATATATATATATATATATATATATATATATATATATATATATATATATAGATTAGGGATGCAAATTATCGATTAATTCATTAATCATTAATTGATTGACCTTATCGATCGATTAACCATTAACTGATAAGCGACTATTTTCCTGAGAATGTAAATTTCTCACGGTATCAATAGTGTCTTTAACATAAAAAGCAAAATATTGCTTATAGGCTACTGAATAAAAATGCATGTTATATTGCTCAATTGATGTTTTATTGTAACAGTTGGGATACGGTACAGATAATGGCATTTATGTAGTTTAACAAAATAAATTATCTACAGAAAATTAAAATTCATAAAAAATAATTGTGCACTGGCTCACCTGTTGCATGTGAAACATTAAGCAACATAAAATAAATTTTAAATAAAAATCTACATGGGTAGGCTTAGCCTACAATATTAAGCCTACATATAATAATCTATCTGGTAAACTACTTGAATGAAAAACTTGAAACAGTAGCAGCAGCAGCACTTATAATCCCCCTTGGTCTGAGAAAGGTAACAGTAAGATTACTAGACCTGGAAACTTCAAATATAGAACTGAACACAACTTAAATCATCCCTGAGGAAGGTGACAGTAAAATTAGAGGGCGTCCCTCGTTTACACTGTCAGTGAAATGTGTCCAAATTCCTATTTTTTGCTCACATGTGACACAGATCCGATGTGTTCTATGACAGTGTAAACAGGAAAAAAACGCATGCATTCAGATATATCGAGATCGGTTTCAGGCCTCATTCATATGTGGAAATAAATCGGATATGTGCCAATGCGACTGTCAAGTAAACAGGCAGGTCGGATTTTCTGAGGCATTAGGCAACGTCTCCGCGGTTTAATGACGAGAGAAACCCACGCGCATCTGCAAAGGGACGGATGACCCGACGAAACGTTGTGTCGTCGTAGGAGAGGAATGTGGACAAACGTTGACACAACATATCGTTGTACACAACAAAATTTCGGACCCACTGCTCCTCGTTAAAGCCAATATTTAAAGCCAGTATGGCTTTAACCAGTCCTGAGATCTCTCTCACACACAATAACTGAAGCATATGCGCAATGGTGGCACTTTTCATCCTCCTTCACCTCAAATTTGAAATGCTCCCACACTCCACTCCGTTTTGACCGTCTCATGTTTGGTTTCTTTTTTGCCGCCTCAGGTTTGTGTCGGGTCTCTCGCCGCCCGCGAGAATCTCGTGTCACGTTCGCAATGTTCAATTAGCCAACAATTAATTTAATTTAATCGAGTAAATTCTTGTCGACAATTAATCGATAATCGATTAACCGTTTACATCCCTAATACAGATCAGTGATTTCAAATAAAATATGTATGTATCAACTGAATCAAATAAATGAATGAAATAAAATATTTATTAAGACTTATATTTGGCACAATTACCCCAAATCACTACCTTTAAAAAAAGAAATGACACTTCTCACACTTCGTCCAACAAAGACGATCTCCTCTCCTCATGTTTGAATTAAAGCGACTTTATAAGATACACACCCAGAATTCAGTAAATCACTGTAAATACCACCGTTGATGTAACAATTGAGGGATGATGGAAGATAGAGCTTTGTGTGTGAGTTAATTAAGCGGATGAATTCCAATGCTTCTTAGAAGGACACAAAGACACAACAAGAACAAAGTGAAATGTACAGCAGACAGCAGTCAGACCCAATGAAGACCCATCTGAGCGTGAATCTGACAAGCAAAAACACGCCTAACGCATATTAAACACATCAGTGTCTGTTGGCTGGACTCCTCTGAGTCACAGATACAAACAGATACAAACAGCTGATGCTGTAAACAGGCCAGTTTGAATGCCACGAGTCCAGCTTTTTTTTTTACCTTTGAATCGGTTGCTTAAGCTTCATGTAACAACATTGGTTTAGGATACAAATCCAACCAGCCCATTTTGCTCTCACTTTCATTACACTTTCCATCGTGTGTGTTTTTGCATGAAAGACGCTGCAGATTTAAGGTATTTATTGATTATGGACTGTAAAAAAAAGAAAAAGAAAAAGAAAAAAAAAAGAAGATATATATAGACCTTACTCGGTAATACTTTATTTTGATGGTCCCTTTTGAACATTCGGTTGACTAATAAGAGATAGTTGACATGTAGTTGCAGTTACTTAGAGTATTAGTAGACTGTCTGCTTAATATCTGCTATCTCTTTATTGTGACGGTCCTCCAACAGACATTCTACTGACTATAAGTAACTCTGCAACTACATGTCAACTTAATCTAACCCTACCAGTCTACTAATACTCTACTAACACTTTAATGAGAGTTAGTAGACATGTAGGTGCAATGTGACTTATAGTCAACAGAATGGGTTAAAGGGACCATCAAAATAAAGTGAAACCCCTTATTCAACTTAAAAAGTTCAGTTAATTTGCTGTCTTTAATGTTTAATCAAATCGGTCATTTCAACTTTTTTTTTTTAAGTCTTGTATAATTAAATCTCGTAAAACTTAAAATAAATATATTAAAAAAGCGGAAATTGGTGGAACTATTTTGATGAGTGATCATGTTAAACTGTGCTGTCAAAGACTGAATACATTACACGTCACAGAGGTAGTAGCTAATTACTTTATTGTACTAATGCGGTTTTCCTTTGTTTTAGCATTTTTGCTGGATCATTGTTTTGTTAGTGTAGCACCAATAGCGCAAGCACAAAGTAGAACATGCATTCTGTGTCTTTGTTTTAAAGGTTTTAAAGAGGCCATTTACAAATTCTTAATTTTGTTTTTGGGGTCTACTAGAATAGGTTTTCATACTTAAAACATTATTTTTTCACATATTTTACATTCCTGCAGCACATATCTTCCTAGTCTATCAGTAACACTCTCGCTAAATTCAGAACGGCTTACTAGTATAAAACTCGTTCTACGTTTACCATATATTTATATGGTAGAAATAGTTATAGTAGTATGCTAGTATGTCGATCCGAATTTAGTATCTGTTTAGTACCGGTCTCTATAAAGCCCATCCTTCTGAAAAGCGCAATATGTTCTGATTGGTCGGCAGGACCAGTGTGTTGTGATTGGTCAACCGATGTCACTGTAGCAATGTTCGTTCAAGGGAAGAAGGAGGTGGGAATTGGCAAACGTTCAACACAAGCTTTAATCATAAAATAAACAAACAACAAAACAAAAGTAAAGCTAAACTAAAACAAAACATCAACATAAAGTCCCAGGCCTGGTCCTCTCTTGCCTTGCACTATCATCACTCCTCCTTTTATTCTCCCGAAGCTCCTCCGTAAGACTCAAAACCGGCGTAGCCTCGCTCCGTTCCCACGGTTCTCGGCCCCATCAGTCACGCACCTTACCATTTCAACATTTTACCATTAACTCAACTCAACCCGGCCTTGCCCCATTATTTTGCATATTTCTTAGGAGTTGTGCAGGAATTGTTTAAATGAGGAATATTGTGATGTGTTTGTCCCGGTGATGTGTTGTCTTCCCATAAGAAAACTCATTTAATCGAGGTGTTTCAGGGAGTTCAGAAACAGTGCTAACTGATATAGAGAACTCCCTTTGGAGTGTCTTTGTAATTTTGCAGACATTTTTAATGCTCAAACATAATCCACTAAAGAAAATTGAGTCTTCAGAGTGATGTCACACATCACTTTCACCAAGCGCTTTTAGCACTCCAGCAAGATCTCTTGTATCGTTTCTTATCAGAGACATCCAAGACAGCAACACTGACGGCCACTGCACACGATTTTAGAGGAACAAACAGGAAACAGCTTGTTAGTTATCATGGCACAATCTCCCAGCATGCTGTACTCATCTCTGAGCTGCTCACTGAGTCTGATATGGACATATAAAGTGTTTTTTCTGACTGAACTGACTGGAATCCAAATGCAGAGAAAAAAGGACAAGGATCGCTGTTAACTGAGGATGATAGATGACTCTGGATTCTTCACTGCCACAATCATCTCATTAGTATTTGTAAAGAGTTACACAACACTAAAAACCTTCAACATCAACACATGTTATCTAGATGGAACTAATAATAAAATCAATGGATTAATTTAAATAAAAGTTCAACAGGAATGAAACACTGAGAGCTTTGGGAATGTGATATTGAGAATGAAATACTACACTCTTAGAAAAAGTTCTAAAAGTTATTTAGAACCAAAAATGGTTCTTCTATGGCATCCATTGGAAACTTTATTTTTGAGTGTGGTAAACGTGTCATAAACAACTAGAGAGAAACGTCTGATTTTTACTTGGACAAGCTGCAGTAAATAAAGGAGGTCAAGGCATTGTGATGTTCTGACACTGGGTGAATCTTATTGAATTGAATTTGGCCTTACTTTAATAGATTATACGAGTCTGGATTTAAATGGTCTACCTTCTGTTTATCTGTTTATCTATTTACTAAATGTAGGACCTTGTAAGTACCCATGGTCAGAGCCAGCATTCTCTCTTCATTGGCAGCATCTTTTCAAATATAGAAGAGAAAAGACTTTTGGACTAGTTTGGTTTATTCCTGATGCCAGAGAACTTCTGAAGGATTTGGAGCATCACCTGTAAATGATCAGTCATGTTACACATGCCCTTTGGGAACACAGGATAATGTGAACTTTATAGTGAAAGTGGTTTTCAATGAATGAAAAACTAAACCAGCATGTAGAGCACGTTAAAAACCATCATCATCTCAAATAGCTGCAGGTATTCAAAGAAAAATTGTTCATCTTCATAGATTAAAACTAGAGTTTTTTGGTATTTAGTTCATGTCTGCTGCTTTGAGCTTATTTCAAAACATTTCATGAAGTCCTCAACTAATGCAATCATGTTTTATATGTAAATTTGGATAAATGTTCTATCTATTTTTATTTATTCCTATTTATTTATATTTTTTCTGTTAAATTCTTATTTTGATTTATATTTAGTTTATAGTTTTTTTCTTCTGGTTTTGAAAACATGATGTAATGCATTTCAGATAAATATTTTAATTATATAACTGTAAAAATCAGAGACTCTCCCTCTCTCTCTGTCCCATTACGTAGATTTTAACACCTTCCTAATTAAAGTGCTGGGTAATGAAATCTCTCTGACATGCTGGAACGATAATGAGAGTGAGAGAATCTGTTAATCTATAGGAGAGAGCCTTGAAAACAAGGTGTTAAAAATAATTTTTAATTTTCACTTAAGAGGGGATGTGTGAGATTTCCCACCATAACATAAGTAAAGCGAATGTTTTCTGAAATCATGTCATATTCACGAAATCTCTTAAAGTCACACACGTTTACTTAACTATTTAAATTAGGTCGTATCACAGACCTCTCTCTATATACACAGTGCGGCACTGTCACTGTTTGCAGTACAGGATGCAGACTGATAACATCCCTCTCTTGCTCGCTTGTCTCTCTCTCCTCATTTAAAGCCCGTTGGTCTCCATTTTTCTTGTTCAAAGCCAAAGCGCCTCTCTCTCTCTCTCTCTCTCTCTCTCTCTCTCTCTCTCTCTCTCTCTCTCTCTCTCTCTCTCTCTCTCTCTCTCTCTCTCTCTCTCTCTCTCTCTCTCTCTCTCTCTCTCTCTCTCTCTCTCTCTCTCTCTCTCTCTCTCTCTCTCTCTCTCTCTCTCTCTCTCTCTCTCTCTCTCTCTCTCTCTCTCTCTCTCTCTCTCTCTCTCTCTCTCTCTCTCTCTCTCTCTCTCTCTCTCTCTCTCTCTCTCTCTCTCTCTCTCTCTCTCTCTCTCTCTCTCTCTCTCTCTCTCTGCGAGGACCAGTTTGAGTTTTAGAACATTGGAGTGGGGACAAAGAAAGTAAAGTGAGGACATTTTGCCCGGTCCTCACTTTCTGAGACCCCTTTAAAGGCCTGTTTGAGGGTCAAGACTTGGTTTTAGGGATAAGGTTATAATTAGGTTAAGGGTAGGTTTAGGTTTAGGGTAAGGGTTCGGGTTAGGCACTTAGTTGCGATGGGTAAGGTTAGGGTAAGCGGCTAGAGATTGCATTGTGTCAATGAAAGTCCTCATAAAGATAGATGTACAAGAATGTGTGTGTGTGTGTGTGTGTGTGTGCGTGTGTGTGTGTGTGTGTGTGTGTGTGTGTGTGTGTGCGCGTGTGTGTGTGTGTGTGTGTTGTTCAACAGAATACTCTCTCAATAAAGCATCAGTTTACGGGGGAGTTTTAGCAAGTGATCAGACCAAAATTATGCCTGTCTCAGACAAAAACATCTATTTGATCTGGATCTATCAGGATAGATGTCAGTATACATGTGTGTAGTATATAGTCTGTAGATTGATTTTTTTTTTTTCTCAGAAAGTCCATTATTTCCCTCCAACGAAAATAAAGTAAGTGTTTAAAGTGACCAAATGGAAGCATGTTCTGAACACAGTGAATTCAGTTAATCCTGTTTCTGAGCTGCGTGGCTTATTAGGAACAACAGAGATCAATGGAGCCATTCCTTATGAGCCCACTTGAGAAAATAAAGTGATATTTCAGGATTATAATTACAGATCGAGCATTAAATATTATTATGAATTCTTAAATATTTCCATTTAATGTGATTATCAAGTTTTAAATCGTTTGTGTTGTTCTACTGCATACATCTTTGTCAGTCTCTCTCAGTGCCATGATGAATCTCGCTTTAAAGGATTCAATGAAAAAAAAAACAAAAAAAAAACATTAATCTCATAATTTTAAAATCTGTTTTACAATAGTCACATCCACCAGCTGGAGGGCCTTTGATCTCCACCAGAGGACACTCCTCCGTAGTCCATTGCCACCACTTCATGAACTACATTTCCCATAACCCATTGCCTGGACTCATCATGCCATGGCTACTACAACCTGTTTATCATCATCTCGTTTATGTTTACCTATTTAAACGATGTGTGCTCATTCATTCATTGCTAAGTCTTATTTGTGTTGTACTGCATTTCTGAGCGCTACTTCTGGATTCCGTATCTTGGTCTTGATCTTTTTCCTGTCTCCCTGATTTTGCCTGTGCCCTGGACTTTTCTTATTATCTGGATGGTTTGCTCTTTGGTTTTGACCTTATTCCTGTTTTTTTGGATTACGTCTTTGGATTATCTTTAATAAACTGCTGTGCTTGTCTTTGCGTCTCCAAATAGTTCATGACATAGCCAGTTTCATCTCTGTATTCTAGTAAATATACATCTTTTAGCTTTCTAGAGATTAGTTTTGTCATCATAAACTAAAACTATTAAAAATCAATTTTGAGGACAAAATTCAACATGTAGCACCGTTGTGCTTTGGGCGACCCGAGTTCGAGTCCTGGCTCGTGGACCTTTCCCGATCCTGTCCAACCTCTCTCTCTCTCCCACCTCACTTCCTGTCTAGCTACTGTCCTATCCTAATAAAAAGCAAAAACGAAAAAAATCTTGGTAATAAAATGAAATATATATATACATAAAATATATAGATAGCAAATGACAAAAAAACTAACAAATATTAGAAATGTTGTCTTGGCAACTTGGAAATAAATAAATAATAGAGTTAAAAAAAAAATAATACAAATGTCAAAAGTACATAAAACTTACAAATAAAATTAAAATTAAATATAAATATAAAAATAAAACAAATTCAATAAATGTAATGTAATCTTTACTTTAATGTCTTATTTTGATGTATTTGTCAGAGAACAGCATGGTCACAAAGAACGTCTCGGTTACGTATGTAACCCTCGTTGCCTGAAGGAGGGAACAGAGATGTAGTCGGACATACCAACTGATTGGGATCACACTTAGGGAGCCTGCCATCTTCGAGTTTTGATAAAACAAACCAATGCACACATTGGCGTGCGAGCTTTGCATCCACGCTCCGCCCCGCAGCACGGGCATAAATACGGAAGTGGATGCACACACCACTTGTTTTTCGCTGAGGAGCCGAGCGGAGCCCGGAGTCAGCGGTGGTCCAGCAATAGTGGTGAGGGGACTATGTCTCCGTTCCCTCCTTCAGGGAACGAGGGTTACATACATAACCGAGACGTTCCATTTCAGTTCGGTCATGTTCGACGTAGTCGAACCCCCACATTAGTGAGGCAGAGATGGGACAAGGCTTAGGCCAGGGAAGTCACTGCTGTTCCGCAAGACCTACTCAGTCAGACTTGTTAACACTGGGAAGCGTGCCCTTTCGTTGGAAAGGAATACGCTGCGGAAGCCACATCCTGCCCGTAGGGAGGTAACATGTGGAGGATACACATATGGACTGGGCATTACCGGGCAGTACAACATATGGAATGTCATTGAGGTGACTCCAGCCTATAACAGGGGGAGACTCACCGGACAGTGACAGCAGAGCGGGCTCTGCCAAGGGAAGACACGGGCTCACCGCAGGGAGCCGTTCCGTGGAAGAATACACATATGGGATCACCGTAGAGATCACAAAATATGGGACCCAGCCTAACACAGGTTCCACCAGTGTATATGAGTGTTAGGCCTGGCATCAGACGCTCTGCCACGTCCGATGCCGAAGGGTGTGGAGGAACTCAACAGGGTTCGGTTAAAGAGGAACTCTACTGGAGCAAGAATGGCGCATGCATCCAGTCCATAGGAGGGGAATGGCGCAGCAAGCCGACACTTCGAACCAGGCTTACAGTGAAACTGGCTTCATGTGAAGGGAGCCCATGGGAAGCAACCAGCTCGACACATAGGCTATTTTTCTAGCAAACGTGTTTGGTGTCGCCCAGCCCACAGCTCTAAAAACGTCTGTTAGCGAGGCACCCTGTGTCAACGCCCAGGAAGGAGCTACACTCTCTCTTTGGAGAGGCTCACTACTCAGGTGGGCACGGTGCACCTTGGTTAAATACACCAAGATGATGGCAACCACTATCCAGTGGGCCAGCCTCTGCTTGGAAACAGCCTTCCCTTCTGCTGGTCTCCGTAACAGACAAGAGCTGGTCTGAGGTCCTGAGGCTTTGAGTTCTGTCCAGCTATAACCGCTAGGAGCGGAGGGGACAGAGAAAAGCCGGGGCTGGGTCTGCCTCCTCCGGGGCAGCGCTTGCAGGCTTACCACCTGGTCCCATTTTAAGGGAGAGATAGGAACCTTGGGCACATATCCAGGCCGGGGTCTCAGGATATCGTGAGAGTTAGCTGGCCCGAATTCCAGGCACAATTCGTCGACCGAAAATGTGTGCAGGTCCCCTACCTTCTTGATAGAGGCAAGCAAGCAGGAGAACTGTTTCTTTAAAAACAGAATTTTTAACTCAGCTGCCTGCAGTGGCTCAAGGGGAGGTCTCTGAGTGCAGTAGCACCAAAGATAAGTCCCAAGAAGGTATAGAGGGGGCGCAAGGCGGATTCAGTCTCCTTGCTCCCCTCAGGAACCTGACGATCAAGTCGTGCTTCCCCACGGATTTGGATCCACTGCATCATGATGTGCATTAATATAAAGGCAACATACATTTTGAGGGTGGAGGAAGACAGCCAACAAAAGGTCTGAACATGGGCTGAGGGTTTGGCGGCAGGCCAGGGTGATTGTCACACGGAGCATGCCGCTCTGCCATGGCCATCTCGGGACTCGGCCGTGAAGCCAGTGCTGAAGCAGTCTTCATATGGAGGAAGCCGTTCTATTGCGGCTGCATCTGCCATATGCCCCAGTAGCCTCTTAAAAGTTTCAGTGGGACCCTTTCTCACTTCTGTAAAGCACCGACCGGACACGTTCCTCTTGAGAGACGTGTTAGACCGAGTCCATCTCCATACCGAAAAAAGAGATCCTCAGTCTGTGGACGAGTTTACTCTTTTCCCAGTTGACCTGAAGACCCAACTGGCTATGTAGCACTCGAAGGGTGGGATTTTGTACTGAGACTTCGACCCCTCGAATGCAAGAACACAGGCATGGCCTGCGTTGTGGAAGGGTAGAGATCTGAAGTATGCATCCTTCAGGTCGAACGCTGCAGACCAATCTCGGGGACGGAGCATTAAAAAATGCGTTTCTGTGTTTGCAACTTGAACGGAAGCTTGAAAAGGGCCCGACTCAAGAGACACGGGTCCAAGATTGGCCGTAGCTCACCACCTTTCTTGAGTACAATGAAGTACGGGCTGTAGGAGCCGGTCTTCATATCGGCTGGAGGGACCGGCTTAATCGCATCCTTCGCCCATGACAGACGCACCTTCGCTGAACACCAAAGTGTAACGAATAGCGCTGAGTATGGGCGAACGCTGACCGGACTGAATCGTTGCTGAGTCTGCTGGTACGGAGGAGCCAGCTGGATCAGTTGGGAGCACTTTCTAGGCTTCTGCGAACCGGCCCAGGGGGACCAATGGTACTTTCAGACGTACCCGGGGTGAGGCAGCGAGGTAGAGGACAGGGACCCGTCTCGGAAGGCCCGAAGGCGGCCCGAAGCAGGGTCTGAGTGTGTAGTACAACACTTACCTGTCTCCACGGCTCGGCAGGGAATGCGTGAGAAGGCGTTTGACCGGGTCCTCGAACCGCACCCAGCTGCCGGCTGGTGATACCTAAACATGGCGTGTCATTCCATTTTTACGCTGTTGACACCCAAATGTATTTGCCCCTAAAGAAAAATGACTAAAAGGGCCTAAGCTCATTGTCAGCATGCTTGTCTGACATTAAGTCCTGGTTTTCCTTAAATTTTTTGCATTTAAACGAGAGCAAAACTGAGGTTATTGTTTTTGGGACCTCAGGTGTTTATGTTACTCCTGATGGCGATTTGGGAGATTTGGTCCACTACGTAAAACACTCTGTGAAAAACTTATTTTTGATTCTGCTCTTAAATCTGATAAACAGATAAATGCTGTCGTTAAATCTAGTTTTTTCCAATTAAGATTATTATCTAAGGCTAAGAGTTTTTTTAACATTTGCAGAGTTTGAGAGAGTGATCCATTCGTTCATTTCATCTAGACTTGACTATTGTAATTATCTATATAGTGGAATGATTCAATACAATATTAGTCATCTTCAGATGGTTCGGAATGCAGCAGCCAGGCTTTTGACTGGCACAAGGAAGTATTTCCCCAATACTGCGTTCGTTGCACTGGCTGCCAGTTTGTTACAGAACTGATTTTAAAATTATGCTATTTGTTTTTAAAGCCATGAATGGATTAGCTCCAAACTCTGATCTCTCTGATCTTTTTGAAATTAAATAATTCTGCTAGATCATTGAGGTCATCTCAACAAAGATTGCTGATGGTTCTGAGATCTAAACTTAAGACGTGAGGTGATCGTGCATTTTCTGTTGTTGGTCCAAAATTGTGGAATAGTCTTCCTCTATCCCTAAGACTAGTATCCACAGAGTCTGTTTTTAAATCTAAGTTAAAAACCTACCTCTTTTCACAGGCTTACAACTGTCCTTGATTTTAATGTTGAATTTTCAGATTGGTGTTTCCGATTGGTGTAAACTCCCTTTATCATTTGTTTTGCGTTTTTTAGATATTTATGCTGTTGTACAGCACAATGGCCAACTACCGTTGCTTTTATTGTGCTATATAAATAAATGTTGATTGATTGATTGATACAAGAGGGGGCTGAGGGGTGTAAGGCTTTACAGGGTCGCACACCGCCAGTCTGGCCCTCTTGGGACCCAGGAACGGAGGAATTTGATCTTTTGACAATCCGGGTACTGCTGGACTCCGGGGAGCCAGCGGCGGAACGGCAACCATCTGAAGAGCTCGGCCTCCCATCCCTGGGTGGCCTGTATCAGGGACGCTTGGTCTTGCTCTTGCCACCTGGTTTGGCAGCGTCTGACACAGGCTGGGCGGCCTGCCTGTGGCTGGCTCCACGCTGAGGCCTGGTTGGAGGCTGCTGCTATAAATCCACTTCCGTATTTATACCCGCGCTGCGGGGCGGAGCATGGATGCAAAGCTCGCACGCCAATGTGTGCATTGGCTCATTTTATCAATACTCGAAGATGACAGGCTCCCTAAGCATGACCCCGACTACGTCGAACGTGACCGAACTTAAAGGGAACTCAAATTTTGATTGGCTCCAAATAAAATGTAAAATGACAAACATATGCTGTTAAACAAATCATTTCTGTCATGTTTTCAGAATCAAAATAAAAAGGCACATGGGCTGATAAGGCACATTAGGTTCACTCCCAGTAAAAAAGTATCTAAAATTTATTATTATTATTATATTATTATATTTATTTACTGTATTTATAAAACTGGTTATCATATAACAGAAAATAAAATAGAAATTCTGTTTTGACAAATTGCCCATTGCTTTCTGTTAAAATGTGTTGACATTTGAACTATTAAATAGTTAGTACACTAATATGTATTACTATTTAGTGGTTAAGGTCAGTAATCTTTCTAGCAGTCAGATGAACTCAGAACAGCTTCATGTGTTCAGTCTCATGTCTGAATGTCGTGTGTCTCTCTATGGCTCTTCAGATCTGATGATAAAATGCCATAGAAAACTGATGTATTTTTCATGCTCTGTCTCAAGAGAGAAAAAATAGATTTGTGGTGGAACCTGCAGCTCTATCGTTTCGAACACAAAACAGATCACAGGAGTTTAAGGAAAGTTCCAGGTTCAACATAACATCAGCTCTGCATTCTGTTGCCGATTACCACAGAAAATAATTCCATCTCCTCCCTCAGACTGTAAAAACAAGTAAATCATTTATGCAGTGATGCATTTATAGTGGAGCTGTTTCGATCTATTTCTATCTTGAAATATAGAGCAGTCGTGGTCACTCTGAACTGTCATTGCATGAAAACAACCTTTTTTTATTCAGTCATGAGAGTGAGCAAACCCTAGTGAAAAAGAAGTAGGCTACACTTTAGCATGCTTTCAAAGAGAGTACTTAGTATGGAAATAATACACTTAAGTGCTTAAGTGCAAACTGAATGTAATGTTTTTAAAATGCATTGCAATAATATTTAAAATCTGAACACATTTAAGGCCATTGCACACTGAGTCCGAAATTTTCGTATGCGTTTTTTCGTGTTCGTCAGCCTTAAAATTCGCCACGCACAGAAACCTTGCACACTGACCCCCAATTTCCACCAGATGCGGAACGGCTGCGGAACGGCTCCGCTGCGTGACAGCTCCGTGTTTCGTCGTCCGTCAATACCCACCAGGTCCGGAGTTGTTGCGGAACGGCTGCGGCCATGACTGACAGCTGAAGTCACGAGGACCCACGAGATCTCGCTAATTCACGTATGATCGCGCGATATGTAGTTTCTATAAACAGAACGTTATGACGAATGGTATATTATGACGTTTTCAAGGTGTAGTGTAGGGAAATATGATCCGCCATGATCACGGTGTATTTTATTTTGAAAATTAACCGGATCTTTTATTTTGTTTTGTTTTGTTCTGTTTTTTGCTCGACTTCCTGTCCTGCGCACTCTGTCCTGTAGTGCTGCGGAGCTCTCCGGCATCCGGCAAAAATAGAAGTTCTGCGTATCTGCTCCGGAGGGCTGCGGATCGCCGGAGTCGGAACGCAGCTGTACCGCATTCAGTGGAAATACACTCATTGACTTTAATGGAAACCTATTGACTCCGCCGCCGTGCCGGAGCCGTAACGCAGCCGTTACGCATCTGGTGGAAATTGGGGGTGAGTCCCAGGCACGTGCACACATAGACATCAAAGGGGGCTTGAGCACCTGCCCTTTTTATTCCTGGAGAGAAAGTGCCCTTTTTTCTGGGGTGCTTTTTTTATTATTTTTGAAAAATAATATATATTTCTGTTTGCGCACAGCTTCCCTGTCAAACAAATATATTTATTGAAGAATAGTATATCTAAATATCAGGTCAGGAGTTCTGAAGCGCTCCCTCTCCCGATTGTTAAACCCGATTGTATTGCTTCCGGCCTTCCGCTAAAGAAAATAGTACGCTCCGTCTCTACGGTTAGAATCCTGTGAGTCCATAGCAACGCTCTGTTGTTCATGGCAACGGTCTGTTATACTCTTATACTCCGCACAGTGGTCTGTTATCAAGAAATAACAGACCGCATTCTACATTGGAATTCAACCAAGCCATGTAATAAAATAAGTTAATAAAATAAGCATATATCACCACCAGGTGATATGCTTTAGTTATTTTGTTTATCCTATTTACCTGCATTGCCCTGTCAATTAGATGCAAATGTGCGCATTTTAACTAGTTGACGCCTAATTTGCATACAGAACGTCCCCAGTAATGACTTACATCAAGAGTCTTTCCCCCTGAAATTTAGAAATCTAAATTGGTGAATTTAGAAGAAATCTACAGATGCAAACAGATGGAGGATACACTCTAAAGAACGTAGTAAATCGGAGTAACTGCATCTGGTACATTAATAAATAAAACTGAGTAGAAACAAGTTAACATTAAACTTTAAAAATAACATTTATAAATTAACTTTTTATTTATGACTAATTTAACTTTTTTTTTATTTCCTCTAAACCTTTATAAAATAGTATTCCATACAACCACAAATACATACGTGACATTGGCTTTTATTGAATTTTTACTCAATTATTTTGGTAAGTTTAATTTTAAAGTTTTATGTATTCTGATAACACCAAAATAATTAAAACAATGTAGTGCCTTGTGCAAAAATAAACAAATTATTAGTAAAACACGCCCCTCTGCTTGATGCAGTTATTTAGGTTATTCTAAATATGAAGAGTTCAGATGAAAAAGCCTCTAAGTGCCATCTGAAATTTCCTTCTATAATGATCATTTTTATCAAGCTTGTATGTTTATGTTCACTTATTTCACATTGCTGGCAATGAAAATTACCTATTAATTGTCATTTAAGTTAAATTACTGAACTTAAATATACGAGCTTGAAAAAAAAAGAAGCTCATTTTAGAAGAAAATTTCAGATGGCTCTTAGAGGCTTTTGCATCTGAACTCTTCAAATATACTTGAAACTAGTAGCATAGAAAATGTTTTCAAAACATGCACATTGTGGAATGGTTTCCTTTGCTGCTCTATAAACCTAGTGAATACTAAGGAGACCATGGTTTCTGTGTGAACTGATTATTTTGTAGACATCTTTTGAAAATGAAACAATTGCGTGAGTTTGAGGAAGATAAAATTAATTCACTTTTTAAATTAATTTTTTAAAAAGGAAGTCAGAGTTGCGTTAATATATATACTTTTTTGTTAAAAAAAAAAAAAAAAAAAAAACGTAATTATGAGAAGTGCCCTTTATTTCACTTGAGCCCCTGCCCCTCAAAATGTCTGTGCACGTCCCTGCTGAGTCCGATGCGTATTTATTAAACCTTTGCGAAAAAAACGCAAAAAATACAAAATGGATTCGTCAAGCAGTGAGGATTTTGTTTTTGTTGCCCTCTTTCTTCTTAAAAAGATAAAAAGAAAGAGGAAATATTGGGTCCATCCAATCCTGAGATTGCGCCGAGAGGAAGGAGAGTTTCACCTCCTTATCAAGGAGTTGCGAAATTATCCCAAACGATTCAAAATTTAGACACTGGCAGTATATGTCTAAGGTATGGGCACACACACACACACGCATACACATAGCCTACACGCACACGCACACGCACACACACACACACGGCCGGCGGAAGCGCTGGACAGACAGAACAGCTGTATACAGGTTATATTTTATACCCAAATAATACATGATTAGTAATCGAATTGGCTGCTCAATCCATTGTGGATTTTGTCGTTCGCTTGTACGGTGGCTCTGAATTGTCAAAAAAACTCTCAAAATACTGGCTGTGGATGCGAAAAACGCAGAAAATCGAACCCGATCCGAATTTTTTTATTACGGACGAAAGTTTCGTAGACAGTGTGCAAGCGTGATTGACATAACGTGAGGTCGATTTTTTTTTTTTACGTGCGAAAATTTCGGATGCGAATTTCGGACTCAGTGTGCAATGGCCTTAAACATCAAAACAAGCATACTTCTTTAAAGAACGAAAAAAGATATAAAACACACTTTAATGTAATTTATGTTGAAATATGTTAAGTTTTAGTGCATTTAACATATATTAACTTTAAAGGTAATGTTGAATAACGCACTACAGTTAAAATTATAATCAAGCACTTAAAATGTGCTTTGGTACATTAGCCAGCACATTAGTGTACTACTTTAAAGCACGACAAAATATTATTACAACAATGATTTAAAATATACTTTGAAGTAAAACTTTTAATTTGACAAAAGTGTACTTAAATGTGTTAAAGTCATGAAAGTGTACTCTCTTTAAGTGCACTTAAGTGGCATTTATTTCATCAATATTAACTGAAAATACATTTTTACAAATACTTATGTGGCTTCCTTATAGGTATAGTTTACCCAGAACATTCTGCCATCATTCCTTTGTGATAAAGAAGTGCGCTTAATTGTATTGTCATGTAATCTTAAAAGTGTGTGAGTGTATATACAGTGGCTGTCAAACGTTTTGAAACGTTACAATTTCTTAATGGTTTTGAAAGAAATATCTTCTGTTCACCAAGGCATGAATATATAAAATATATTTTCAAATGTAATTTATTCCCTTGATGTCAAAGCTGATCATTTTCAGCATAATTTTCCCAGTCTTCAGTGTCACATGATCCTTCAGAAATCATTATAATATGCCGATTTGACGCTCAAGAAACATTTATTATTATTATCAATTATTATTTTTGTAGAAAAGGTGATACTTTTTCAGGATTCTTTGATGATATAGAAAATTAAATGTGCAGCATTTATTTACATTTATTAAATGTATTTATTCGTTTTATTAAAACATGTATTAAATATAAATCTTTTTAACATTATAAATGTTTTAACTATCACTTTTGATCAATTTAATGAATCCTTGATGAATAAAAGTATGAATTTTATGAATCTTACCACAATATTTGAAAGGTATCATTGTTTTCAACATTGATAATAATAAATGTTTCTTGAGCAGTAAATCAGCATATTAGAATGATATTTTGACAGGAATAAATTACATTTTTAAATATAGCCTATTAAAATAGAAAATGATTTTAAATATTAACAATATTTCACTATATTACTGTTTTTACTGTATTTTTGATTAAATAAATGCAGCCTTGGTGAGCAGAGGAGACATAAAAAAAAGAATGTTTCCAAAAATTCCAAACACCCACACACTTGTAAGATATGACAATACAATACAATTCAATACAATTAAGCGCACTTCTTTATCACAGAGGGATGCTGACAGAATGTTCTGCGTGAACTATACCTTTAAGAAAGTCACAGGAAGTAAAACGTGAATTCTTCTGGATGGTTTCTGAAATGGTCCTAGAATAAACACACGTCTATCCTGACAAGAGCAGCAGAGAGTTTCTGAGCAACGCAAGGCAAACTGTTATGATTTATTCACTCCAAAAGACACAGTGATCTGTTCTCCATCCAGAGAGAGCGAGACTGTCAGAGACAGACAGTGTGTGTTTATGTGAGTAATGATCACTGTGTTGTGATGTGTTATTCATTGAGTCTGGTGATGAATGACTCCCTTCAACACCAGATAGAGGAGTCAAAGTAAAATTACATTTCACAGTGTGACACACACATACACCTAATGACAGTGTCACACAGATTAGCTCTGTCATGCACGTGTGTTACTGTAATAACTCTTTACTGAACTCATGACTGCCGTAGACCATCACTGACCATCCGATGTACACCGCACACCAAAACACCGAGATCTTTCTTAAAGCATTAAGCTTGTATCTGATTAGCAGACCTTCCATCAGTCTCATACAATAAGAACTTGATGGAAAAATTTGACAAAGTTTGTGAACTTGAAAATGAATATTAAGTGTTGTTGAAGTAAATAGACTTGATATTTACCAGCAGAACTGAATAATTTTTTTGACCCATGTGAAAGATTAGACTTATACTGTATTGTATTAAATGTGCATTTAAGTGTACTTAAAGAGTACACTTTTATGACTGTTTCTTAACACAATTAAGTACACTTTTAAAAAGTGCACTTTGTAATGTCAAATTAAGTTTTACTTTACAGAACATTTTATAACATTGTTTTAATAATCTTTTGTCATGCTTAAAAAAATACACTTATTTTGATATGTTGACTAACATACTAAAGCACATGTACTTGATTATAATTTTAACTATAGTGTGTTATTTGATATTTCATTTAAAGAAAATAATGCATGATGCACTCAAGTACTACTTAAGTGGGTAAAAAAGCAGTTCAAAGTCCAGCTAAGTGCATTTAATGTAAACAAACTATAATGCATTCATGCACTATAATATTTTCATTCATTTGCATTTCATTCAAATTTACTTCATACTTTAGTATATTATTTCCACAAGTACTCTTTTTAAAAGTATGCTAAAGTAAATTTATTTTTCACAAGGTCAGTTAAATAATCTTAATTACAGAAACTCTGATCACAAACTGTGATTGGCTGATTTAATAATCCACTGGGTGCAGTGTGAGTGTGACCTCCGGGGTCAAAGGTCACATCAGACATTAATGTGTGATTATTAAATCTACTCAGCCCATGACCTCAGAGTCCGTAACCTTTTAAAGTCTGAACGCTGGTTAATGATGCGTTGAGAGCATCGAGATAAAGAAAATATCTTGCTGCTGATGTCAGAGGGCAGATAAACCTGCGTGTGTCTGTGTTTTCAGCTGAATCTCCATATAATGAACTGCTAAATAATCCTGTATTTCTGCTGAGCGAACGGTGATTGTGCGAACGGAAGCAGGAATTTTCAGGAATCTGCATTCTGTGCTCCTCTGGGGTGAAGAGTTCTCCAGCCTACAATAGAGATTTTACAGCAGATGTTTTTATCTCGCTATTGAAAGTGAGTTTTTGAGATTGCACTCCAGCTGTAGTGTTTAGGAGATCTGCTCTCAGTTTTAACAGAGAAAATGTTTGACTTTTTCTGTAAGAATGTGCTGAAAATGTTGATTGTGTATTTTTCATTGGAAATGTGGCACGATTTAATTACATTCTGGCCAAAAGTAGTTTTCCTAACCAGTAGGCCCAGATGGAGTCCACTACTGCTCTGGTTTCGGAGGGAAATCTGCAGAATTGTGTGGAATGTTTTTTAATCTGGTAAAATATGTTAAACAGAGCTGAGTAAACTACACTGTTATCAAATGTCTTTTGAAAGGTGAACAGGTAAAAGAAGCACTAGTTAACGTTTGATTGTACTTAAGAGCAATGCATGCTATGGAAGTGGTGTTTTCCAAGCATATTGTGTGATTCAGTGTTAAAATTGCTGGTGTGTGTAGGAGCTCAAGTCATTATCTAAATGCATCTGACTTAAGAATACAGCATTATCACTACATCAGGATGAGAGAACACAGACACACTAATACACACTAATAAAAATGCATTTTGACACTGATTTGAAGGTGCTACAGCTCCCAACTTGTATTCAAACAAGTTCAATTGTATTCAATTTTATGAGCTGTTAAAACATGAACTCATCCATTAATTGGATGTGTAAAAAAAAAAACACACACCTTTTTTATCATTATTATTATTATTATTAGGAAGTTATTCCTCATGCTGTTTTATTTTGCACTCCTGCAATACACTTTGTGGTATGTTACAGTGTCTTTATTTTCATAGTTTTATTTTCTCTCCTTTGTTCTCTGTCTACTGGTGAGCAGTAGAAACAAATAACAAACAGAAATCATAAAGGAAATCCATCAAGTGTAAAAGTCTCAGTTTTGAAGAAGGCAGTGGGTGTCCAGATGCACAAATTAATCACAAAAAACAACACATTCACAGAAAAATTCGGTTCATATCAACAAAGATACGTCTGAAAGTTAAAAAGTGTGTAACTTTGTGGCAACAGCATTTAGATGGTCTTTTTATGCTACAGTATTGACAAGGTGTTTAAAGGTTATATTGTGACAGTTCAGACCAGATTGGTTTGACGGTTGTTATAGGTGTTTGCAAGGCAGTTGCTAAATGGGTGTTACACAGTTCTGAGTGGTTGCTAAGGTGTTCAGGTTGAAACTAGAGTCTTGCTAAGGTGTTGCTAGGTTGTTTCCAGGCTGTTGCTAGCAGTTTTGGAGTGGTTATTATGAAGATGTTAGGTGCCTGCAAAACAGAGCAGGTCACTTTTGATAGGAAACAAATTCTCAGCTCTCAGATTCTGTCAATTTTATTACGAAATTCAAACAATAGCATTTTGGCGCTTGTAAATGTGACGTGACAGTCAGATCGTGGTCGTGAACCGAACATCTCTTACTCTTTACTAGTTAATAGTAAATAAACACGAATGAACAATAGGTGTGTTGAAAGATACAGTACAACCGAAATGTTTATGCCTCATACATAATATCGATCAATCAGTGTTTTTCAACCGCGGAAAGAGGTCAATAAAACAGCTGGAGAACAATATGTCACATTACGTTACATTTACCTCAGGAAAGCCATTTGATAGCACGTTAGTTGGCTAGCTGTAAAAAAAAAAAAAAAAAAAAAATTAATTTACGGTAAAAAAACGGCAGCTGTGGTTGCCAGTATTTTACCGCAAAAAAAACACAATGTAAAAAAAAACCCTGTGAAATTTATGGTAAAAAAATGTCAGCTTGGTTGCCAGTATTTTACCGTAAAAAAAAATATGGTAGCAACCTTACTTTGGACTTAAATTTACAGCAAAAAACCCCCCAAAAAAACATTAGCAGGACTTAAATGTGTGGTAAAAAAACATCAGCTGTGGTTCCCAGTACTTTACCATAAAAATACAGTAGTAACCTTTTAGTTATCACAGGACAACCCTTATATTTCATTAACCAATAAACGGTATCATTCAATTTCACTAAAGTATTAAAATCTTCTTTATACTTTTGTAATATACTGATAACCACCATAATACTACAGGCAGTAAAAAAGAAAACCACATGATGATTTAATGTTCACCGCCATTAGTTTTCCACAAGCTGAGGCACATGTGAACATAAAGAAGGTGCACAGTGCCATACACACAAATACAAAACACCATCATGGTGACACACACGACTCCAAATAATGCCATAAACATTCATTAAACAATATATGATGTAATATAAACCCTAAATGTACATAACTGATAACAAACACTAAGAAGATACATAATTATTTAAATTAAATAACATCAAATGTGAAGTGTCAAGCAGGGAATTCTGCCAATGTCAATTTAGAGAAACAACAAGAACAGAAAAAAGAGAAGCGCCGAGCAGAAACACAAGAACTACAACTGACTTCCGTAAACCGTAATGAAGATAAAATAAAACATTAAATATCTGAAGATCTCATCAGAGGATTAAACAACTCAACAAACAACATTACCAGCTTCACTTATTACTAACCAGACTGACTTTATTTCTGTCAGGAGTTTACAGTTCTGTTTGAGAATTAACAGAGGTTTAGATGTTGATGATTTATTGTTTCATTTGAAGTTACCATGATGGTGATCAGTGACTGCTTTAGTTGGGCTCTTGACCCTTGACTATCTAACATTATTTTTTTCTCTGGCTGCTGTAACTCTGTGTTTATAAGACACGTTGATTATGGCAAGAAAATCAGAGAGAAAATGAATCAGGTGATGTTGGTTATGTGTTGATGATGACGACATAACATAGAGCCTTATCTTTGATTATATGGGTTATTAATTTTACATTATTGGTTGTAATAGCCCTATGATTCTACAGCATGTGAATCGCACCAATTCACAATTCGCCCTGACGAAACGCATCAATTCACAAAATAAATGGAATGCATAGCTGATATAAAAATTTGGATGACTAGTAATTTCCTACTACTTAATTCTGAAAAAACAGAGTTTCTAATTATTGGGCAAAAAACCTCTGCATGTATTAACCCAGAATACTGTCTAACAATTGATGGCAGCTCTGTCAAGTCTTTGTCGTCGGTTAGGAACCTGGGTTGTGCTCTTTGATACCAATCTTTTATTTGAAAGCCACATTTTTAGCATCTGTAAAACCGCATTCTTCCATCTTAAAAATATATATAAATTACATCTAGGGCTGTCAACTTTAGTCGTTTAGTCGACTAATCGGTCGATGCCGTCTTGGTCGACTGACATTCTCATTGGTCGACCAGTTGCATAATTTTTTTTTTTTTTTTCACCAATAAAGACATTTTCATTGATTTACTCCTTGATATTTATTCCTTTATAAGCAGTTATATATTACTGTATTCTAAATATAATTAGCCTATGTTTTAGCCCAAACTTTAAATGCTTTAATTTAGGCTATTTTGTAACAGCGCCACAGTTTAGCGCACCACGTACACTTGGGAACCGCACCTGTGGCTGGCTGCACTGCTGCTTTGTGCTCTGTCTGTCCGTTTGCATTTTGATTATTTCGAGAACCGTTCATCCAATCGACTTCACAAGGGAGTGCAGTGTCGCATTTGGTGCAATATAGACAGACACGCGAGACGCGACACGTTCAGAATTAATAGTAAACTACAGAACAGCGCTCAGTAAGGAATATAGGTAGGCTAGTAATCTATGTGTCTGTCTGTCCGTTTGCATTTTGATTATTTCGAGAACCGTTCATCCAATCGACTTCACAAGGGAGTGCAGTGTCGCATTTGATGCAATATGACACGCGAGACGCGACACGTTCAGAATTAATAGTAAACTACAGAACAGCGCTCAGTAAGGAATATAGGTAGGCTAGTAATCTATGTGTCTGTCTGTCCGTTTGCATTTTGATTATTTCGAGAACCGTTCATCCAATCGACTTCACAAGGGAGTGCAGTGTCGCATTTGATGCAATATAGACAGACACGCGAGACGCGACACGTTCAGAATTAATAGTAAACTACAGAACAGCGCTCAGTAAGGAATATAGGTAGGCTAGTAATCTATGTGTCTGTCTGTCCGTTTGCATTTTGATTATTTCGAGAACCGTTCATCCAATCGACTTCACAAGGGAGTGCAGTGTCGCATTTGATGCAATATGACACGCGAGACGCGACACGTTCAGAATTAATAGTAAACTACAGAACAGCGCGAGCGGGAAGCGGCGCGCCTCACGCGAGCAGGGCTATATTCTCCGAGAACGGACACTGCATATAAAACGCACAGTCTGTTAACTTAAGCAATACTTTTAAGGTAGTCTAATATTTTTCTGACTAACAAATTACTGACACAGTAAAGGGTAGATTTAAATAAAGAAAAACGAAATTTAAATAAAGAAAAACGAAATTTAAATAAAGAAAAAAACGAAATTTAAATACAGAAAAAATTGAATTTTAAATAAAGAAAAACGAAATTTAAATAAAGAAAAACGAAATTTAAATAAAGAAAAAAACGAAATTTAAATACAGAAAAAATTGAATTTTAAATAAAGAAAAACGAAATTTAAATAAAGAAAAACGAAATTTAAATAGGCCTAAAGAAAAACGAAATTTAAATAAAGAAAAACGAAATTTAAATAAAGAAAAAACGAAATTTAAATAAAGAAAAACGAAATTAAGTTAGCCTAAATTAAAAACGAGATTAATTTAGATTGATAATAACGGGTAAAAAGTCTAATACATTTTGTTTCTATTATTCTATTTTCCACAATGTCAAAGCAACAGCAGCAATGCAAGCTCAGACATGCACTTCGGTCCATACAAACTCCGCTGTTCTGCGCTCTAGCCAGAACACTCCTGTTGCTGGAACACTCAGGCGTCGGTTCTATTTCTAGCATGCACGCGTTTTCCGCGTGGCTCGAGCCGCGCCTGAGACGCGTGCCTCGCGCAGGCAGTGTGCAAACTCCAACCTATTAACATGGGAGCCGAAATAAAAACAGACACCCAACGCAGCTGAGACTCTCACGCCAGCAGCCAGTGTGTCGCCGGCCTTATTCAAGCGCGAATGAGAACCGTTTCGCGGGGGATCCCAGGTGTCAATAAAAATAAAATAAAAAAACGTTTTTTCGTTGTTTTATAAATGCTCTATGATAATTGTTTAATAAATGTTCAATCAAAATGCAATATATCGCGTCTTTTTTTTTTTTTTTTTAGTCGACTAATCGTTGTGCAGGACAGGACTTTGGTCGACTAAGCATTTCTTTGGTTGACTACAGCCCTAATTACGTCATATGCTTTTAATGAAAAATCATGCGTTCATGACCTCAAGGCTAGATTATTGTAATGCTCTACTGGGTGGTTGCCCTGCACGCTTAATAAACAAAGTCCAGTTGGTCTAAAATGCAGCAGCTAGAGTTCTCACTAGAACCAGAAAGTATGACCATATTAGCCCCGTTCTGTCAACACTGCATTGGCTCCCTATTAAACATCGTATACATTTTATATTGCTGACTACTTACCAAGCACTAAATGGTTTAGCTCCCCAGTTCTTGAGCAAGCTCTTAATGCATTATAGTCCTTCACGTCTTCTGCGATCTCAAAATTCTGGCCAGTTGATAATACCTAGAATATCAAAATCAACTACAGGCGGTAGATCCTTTTCCTATTTAGCACCTAAACTTTGGAACAGTCTTCCTAACATTGTCCGGGAAGCAGACACACACTGTCAGTTTAAGACTAAAAATGCATCTCTTTTATCTGACATTCATATAGAACATTATACATTTCTATTATTCAAATCAGTTAAATGATTATTAGGCTGCATAAATTAGGTCAGGTGGAACCAGGGACACTTCCTATAACACCTGATGTACTCGTTACATCATAAGAAGAATGGCATCTATGCTAAAGTTAGTCTTTCTGTTTATTCCGAGGCTTACTGAAGTCAGCCGTATCCGGGCCATATCCAGATCAGATGGTGGACCTGCGCCTGGACCCATCCACAACGCATCCCTGAAGTGCCAGCCTTATCAGCCCTGTGAAGACCTCATCCACACGACAGCCATCTGCACTGATCCTCAACAAACCCGTCTCCATACCGGCGTGATGACTCCGACTTCCAACCAGATGGAACTGGATAAATATTCGGAATGTTCTGATCCAATCTGACTTCTGACCTGTAATGCAGCCTGAATCTTAATCATACACTGTTCGTTCGTTGGCCAGAGGAGAACTGGCCCCAGACTGAGCCTGGTTTCTCCCAAGGTTTTTTTCCATTCTGTCACCTGATGGAGTTTTGGTTCCTTGCCACTGTTGCCATGGCTTTTGGCTTGCTTAGTTGGGGACATTTAATATTCAACAATATTATTGATCTGCCTTACTTAAGGTGGACGATGATGCAATTTTCTTCTAGAAACAAAATTTGTTGTATTATTTTCATGTTATCACTGTGAAGCTGCTTTGATACAATCTGTATTGTAAAAAGCGCTATATAAATAAATGTGACTTGACTTGACTCAATAATCCCAATATGACAAATCGTGCAGCCCTAGTTTCACCCAAAACTGGACATCACAGCAGAGCAGGTGAACAAGGAAATAAAGTGTCACCATTAGGATCTGAGGACCAGTTGACATCTATCACTAAAGTGCAGTTGTTAAACATTGCCTATTTAACATGAGTCTTTGTCTGGTGAGAGTCCCTGTGCTCAAGAAAACATCTGATCCTGATGCCAAAGAGAGGATTCACCCCCATCCCTAATGACTGCAGACAAGTATCACCAATACTTCACATCCTGAAGACTTCTGGCCCACCAGAATCCTCTATCGGAGTCCAGAATCAAGTTGGATTGTCTGTCATCTAAATGCTGCCAAAATTCTGCTGTCAAATGGACATGGCTGTCAAAACTGTAAGGATTGTTTTTTTTCCTACTGCAGAAAGAGATGCAGGTGGATACTTCCATGATCTGACGAAACCCGCTGTCTGACAGGCAGACCACAGATTGTGAGACTGCAGAAGTGTGTGTCTGAGCAGGTGGGGACTAGCACAAGTGACAGCTTAGGTCATTTGATGTGTTTCGCAAGATGCTTTGTCAGTTCTTCCAATCTGAGAGAAGCATCCTAGGGCTGTGTCACAGAAATGAGCTAACTTGCTGTCTGCTGCCTAGATGGTAATCAGAAGAGTGTTTTTAGATTCCTACAAAGTCCTGCACGGGTCCTGTTTGGTAAACCCACACCCGCAATACTTAACAGAATACCCAACCTGTTTATCCGACAGCAGCACCAATTTAATCGACCCGACTGTTTGACAAAGACCTCAATCCGAACCACACCCGCTAGGGGTGTTGGAATTAATAGTTTCTACGATGCATCACGATGCGGACGTGGACGATTCTGCATCGATACAATAATAGACCATAATCGATTATAGACGTCATAGCCTACTGACGTTTCTCTGACATCATTCATTGCATACACGCTTGTCTCGCTAGCGTAAAAATGGCGGAGGGAGGCGAAACAAAAGCAAATAATAAAAAATGAATCCACTATTTTAACATTAACAGAGTGTGAGCAAAGGTGGGTAGTAATGAAGGACACTTACGTCGTTACATTTACTTGAGTATTTTTTAGGAAAAATTTCACTTTTAAGAGTAGATTTAAATTCGGGTACTTTTCTAATGTATTTCTAATGCAATTAATGGGTCATTTTCTAGAGTACATTTCTAATGAAAACATTTTTTTTTTACTTCGTTACGATGGGCGACATTCCTCTCGTTACTTACACATTTAAAAACATGTTGCATTAAAATAGTTTAGGCTATTCCAAGCGTGCTGTATCTTTTTTCTGGGGCATGAGCGATGCTTCATTCACAAATGAATAATTCTTTTGAGTCGATTCTGTTCAAAGACTTCATCAAACAAGTTGGCAGAACTGTCTAAATCGGTTTGCGAATCAGTTTAAATTATTTGTTCAGTTTCCTGCACGCACTGAATCGTCTAAAGTGGTAATAATAAATAATATCCTTACAGATTTAAGAACATCAAGAGCATTGGATGAAGTGGCCGTGTACCTACAGTCAAGTGAAAGCAAATCTGAAAATGCATCATATTGTTTATTAGCGATGAAGCTCTTTATTAGTTTAACATTTGCGTATGCTGTCTGTGAATGAATGATTCATCAGGGCGATAGTTCAATTTCATTTCATCCAGGTAATACAATTTACAACCAGATTATTACGCCACGATACCACTACTACGAAGTGTGACATTACCAGTTTTTTGGACACATACCTTTATTTATTTACTGCACAGTGGCGGGCGCACTCGTCTTGGAAACGAATACCTTCGCCTACCTTAGACACAGTTAACCAGTTTAAACGAGCTTGCAGAATATACATTTGATAAAATTTTGGAGAACAGACAGAAGGAAGATCTATCAATGTGCAGTTGATTGTGCTTTGTGTTCAGAATCAGATGTTCAGTAGCAGTCATGAGTGTGAGCACATGTGAAAAAGTTTTAACTCTTTCTTCTGTGTCAATGGTTCCATTTGCATGCCTTTGAATGCAAAACTCTACAGATTCACTTTATTTTGACATTGTCTAATAATCCAAATGTAGATGTTTAAGTTATTATTATACAAACCAAAGGATAGGCAATGATTTTCGAGCTACATATGCCAGAAATAATTATGATAATAATACTAATTTAAATTAAAAATATCGAAATAATTATATATAACGTTTTATATATATTTGACTTTTTTTACTAGGAGCACTGTAGCCCCTGACTGAAAATTTTTTAGGAGCGCAAGCAGAAAATTTAGGGGAACACCTTAAATCAGCTTGCAATGCAATTATTCAAATTTCCCCCAAAATAACTGTAATACTGACAAATTCTTTAATAATAGATACTTAAAGTACAGATATTACAATGTGCAGTTTCATTTTAAGTTCACAGGGCTCCAGACTATATATCTGGTAGCACTGGGGCTGACAAAGCACTAAGCTTAATTTAGGGTGTAGATGAAATTAACTTTAATTATTATCATTATAATGTCTTAATATTAATTAAAAGGCAAAACGAGTGAAAACAATTATATTAGGGAGTGAAAATAGCCAATAAGCATCCTACTGTTTACAATGGTAATTTAAATTGTTGTTTTTTTTTATTATTGTTTTTGTTTTTTTTATTTTGTTTTTTTTAAATAAGAGTTTTCCTACATCTTAAAATGTTTAGTTTTAGGACAATCTTTTAAGGATGAACAAAAAAATGTGTTGGTCATCACATTAAAAATAACATTTATATATGATATTATAGTTTTGAAGTGCTGGAAAAAGATGTTTAGTACTAAGCGTTTGACTATTTCTGTCACAATACCATAGTTATGGTTAGAGTTAATACATTCGCCTAAATCCATGGTGAATGTTGCTGATTTGTGGACTGAAAGCCTTCTATAAGTGTTTCTCCTGGTTTCCACGTCAGCGCTGTTTGATCTGATATCTATGGTTTATAACAGAGAACTCTGCGCCGAAACGGAATGTTTCTCAGTGGATCTCGCAGCGATGATGATGTTATTAATTCTGAGGCGAATTCAATGGATTTCTTCACTGGATCTCCAGAGTCTGGATCTCCCTGGAGATAAGGGAGATAACAATAAGTCTGGATCGGCCCGAGACTGGCAAGTTCGGGGCGCTGCACTGTCTATTATTGGTCCGAACTAATAAACGGTCCGTGAAGCATAAATGAGTAGCGCATTTTCGTTATGCTTTCATTTTGTTTGCATTCGCTGCTCGGCAATGTCTAAATAAATATTTGGTCGCACCGGCAGGAAAAATGGTCACAAAATGCAACCAATTGGTCGCAGTCTGGAGCCCTGCTATGTATAAGCCGAAGTAACTAGTAACTAGCTACTTGGGTAGTTTTTTCATTGGATACTTTTTACTCTTACTTAAGTAACTATTAAAGGGTAACTAAACCTTAAAACAACTTTTTTTAATTAATGATTTGTAAGACTGGGGCTTTATTAGTGCTGTTCATTGATTCGAGTACATTTTTTGACATTTGGGTATAAAGTGTTCTACAATAATTCTACAATATATGGTGTAAAAACGTCTGAGTGCTGCCCTCTTCAGGTTGAACGGTGGCTACTGCAGTTTAATTTTCTTATTGGCAGTTGTCGTCCCTGTGACGTAAGCAGGTACCAGCTCACCACGCCCTTGGTACCAGCTCACCACACCCTTGGCAGCCCCTGGTATAAAAGCATCTTGTTCCGTCAAAACCACTGTAGTGAGTCAGAAGTAGGAATTGCGAGTATTGAAAACGATCAGATAGCGTATATTAGCATCTAGTTAGCATATCATTTATATAGTTTTTAGATTATTTCGTGTAGCCTATGTAGTTAATTCGCAGTTAGTGTAGTATTGTTAGAAGCATAGTTAGTTAGTAGCATAGTATTGCATCAGTTAGGATAGCTTCAAGTTAGCATAGATTTTTATCATTAGCTTTATCTGTATTTTGTACAGTGGTCAGGATGGGACGTAGCTCATGCTGAAAAGCGATGCAGTGCCAAGCGCTGCTCTTCCTGCATGGACTCCATCACTGCAGCGGCGTCTTGATGTGAGTGAACATATATTTATGTTCCTTCCTATTAGGCTAAAGTTAACCCTCTGGGGTCGACAAACACGTGGGCGCGTTGTGCTGGATTTTCACATAGCAGCAAGATAGACTTAAAATACTGTCATTTATGGTCATATAGACTTAAGAAATATGAAAAAATAAACTGTTAAATGTCTATTTTTTTATGTGTCCACTTACAATCGAAACAAAACATTGTGCTTTTGTAAAATAAAATAAAATAAACAGGGTATGCTTTCTTCCTCTCCGTCTCCGTGAACTTTTTTTCTGGAGCACGTCTCTAAACTTAAACAAAACTCAGCGAATACTAGTCACACAGGCATAAGCAATATATCTTTATAAACATTTAAGTCTCTGCTATTAAATGATCTAATTCCAAACAAAAACAAACATTCTATGTTTATGTAATCTGTATGAAAAGATAGAGATGTCAGTCGTTCTCATGGCAACTCATCTGCGCCTACAGAGAGCGCGCGCTATTGAAACGAGTCTCAGGTGCACGAGTACTTGAGTACAGTTTTTGGATACTCTACCCACCTCTGAGTGTGCTTGTGTGTGTGTGTGTGTGTGTGTGTGTGTGTGCGTGTGTGAGTGTGAGAGTGTGAGTGTGTGTGTGAGTGTGAGTGTGTGAGTGTGAGTGTGTTTTTGAGTTTGGGTGAGGGTTATTGTAACTTAAGTACTATTTGACAGTTTCATGCACTTTTAGTATTTATTTGTGTTTATTAGTTCTAAATGCTCCTGTCGTCTACTGTGTTCAGACTTAAGTTTTGTCTACATTCAGAAAGTGTACTTTCTTGGAGCAGATAGAATAAAAAGGGAGTTCATGTATTTGACTGCTTGTTCATTGACAAAAATGTAGCCATGTGCAGGAATATTGCAACGCAACGTGATATTGAATCGAATCGTTGACATGATAATCGTAATCAAATTGAATCGAGACCAGTGACGATTCACACCCCTAACATCCTTCATAATGGGAATGCACCTGTGTTCTAAAGATAGACTGAACAAATCCATGAACAAGCTGGGTTTGACCTAAACCCTCTGGAGAAAGCAGCTGTGGAGGAGACAGGTGTCCAGACTAATGGACAGTGTCAGTGTCTCTCACACTACCCAATACACAGGTTTGCTGAAATGAAGAGCTACAGGTTCATCCTCAGTGTTTCCTATAGACCAGTAGTTCCCAAAGTTGGTGCCGTGGCACCCCAGACAACTGGCTAGGGGTGCTGCAGTATTAGTAGTCCAACTTAAACAGGCTAAATTAATTATCCTACCATATAATAACTTTTCATAGCATATATTTTACAAATATATCAAAACACCAACATGAGCATGTCCAAATGAATATAAATAAGCAAAACAACAATTATATATTTCATTCATATTTAAAAAGTTTAAATCGCTCGCTCCGCTCAGCCCTCTGTACTGGTGTGCGCTCAATTTTATATTTCACGCAGAGATTGACAGGGTAGGGCAAAGATGGAGCTAGCGTTCTCATCCATGGCATACGTGAAAAACAAAAAAAAGGCAGCGCCTGTCAGTGGAGCATGATCTACGAGTTGCACTATCCTCAATCTACCCCCGTATCAAGAGGCTGTGCTCTCAAAAGCAGGCACATGTATCCCATTAAAATGCCAGTGACACAGTTCCATGCACAGATATTTTAGTTTAATTTTTTAAGTTATAAGTTCAGGTTTGAACAAAGCAAATGAGAAACTAAAGAAAAAAATTAATTGGAGTTGGTTATTATTATTTAAAGAGTTAAGTGTCAATCTTTAAATGTGTTTTGTTCCAATGATTCCCACATAAAGTAGGCTAATGCCGAGTTCACACTGCCCGATTTTAGCCCCGATTTTCACTCACCGAAAGGTTTTGTGAGATCGCCGACAAATGCCTGAAATCATAGGCAAATCGCTCATTCAAGCGAGTGACGATCATGCAGTGTGAATTATCAAAGACGCAATCTGAGAGAATCGCAGATGAGTCGTCGACGCCCGTGAGATATTTGGCAAGCTAAATATCTGAACCTGTCGGCGATGTGAAATGTGTTCTGACCGACAATTACATCGGCAATGACCTACAGCCAATGAGAGAGCAAGATACATGGCAGCGGGAAGTTCGGGGAGGAGTTATAGACCAGTTATAGACTAGAATATCAGTATTTTAATAGATATATTTACAATTATATCAAACAGAAACAAAGCACAAACATTTGCTTGGCCAGCAGCAACACATTGCAATTTTTTTTTATTTACCCCCAACTTTCTTTGCAGAACACACAATCCTTGCTCCCCGCGTCTCCCCAACCATTTCATCCTGTATAATCTGTTTTGTCTTTTTCTCCTTTTCACTGCAGATTAGCGCACAGACAATTTGGATCGCAAGCTTCTAAATTTTTAATAACAATTTTGGTCTCGCGTGAGAGAACTCCTGTCTCATGCACGCGTGACTAGGGTTGGGAACCGAGAACCGGTTCTTATCCATAACCGGTAGTGTTTTTGAAAAAATACCGGAACCGTGCGAAATTCCTAAGTTTCGGTTCCGAAAACGGTTCTGGTGCGCTGTGTGGGCGAAGTGCTGTGAGCTTATTCTTTAATAGCGACATCTCACCTCTTATTAAAATAGTAATGAATGCACTGAAAAGCCCTCGCGCTACTCAAATACGTTTTGCGTCAGATATCAACGCAGAGAGAGAGAGAGAGAGAGAGAGAGAGAGAGAGAGAGAGAGTAGAGCTGCACGATTAAGTTAATCTGTAAAAGATCTCGATTCAAACACCCACGCGATCTTATTCCTAAATTACAAAAACCTCACCCCTGAACATTCAAATCTGTTTGCGCTGTTGTTGACCCAGAGAGTTGTCAATATGAAACAGCTTTACAATCACACAGTATCGATATTTCTGTTACAAATATTCAAATGATCACAGAAGTACTGAGATAAAAGTTTATAATTCGAGTATAAACACTGATGTCTACGGTAGCAACCAAAATAGAGTAAATCACCTTTTGAAAGTCGCTGCCTTCAAATAACGAGTGTATCGATTACATCTGATCTGATGCTTCAAAACATTCATAAAGACGCAGTCCGTAACTTTTTTCTGTTCAGAATGTACAAAATGTATACAATGAGCGCATCATGAATGCCTTTTTTTCAAACCGTGTTTTTGTATATCCAGAATTACTACGTTAAGCCTGCAATAAGCGTTTTTACTCGGACTATACTTTAGCAGCCGCTGCGGAGTAGCCCAGTACCTGCGTGACTCGCCATAGACATAAATAGAGAGAAGTAGCTCCGGCTACAATGTTCTTCCGCAAAGACGCATGCAGTTCTGTTTATTAACCGCTAGAGCGCTGATTTATCCAGTAATGAAACAAGTAAAGTCTTTATGAATCAATCATTCAAAACGATTTTAAAAATAATCTGTTCTACACACATCTTACATTCAAGCATATTATACCCCTTCTGAGAGGGTATTCTCCACTGCTGGAGATACAATAAGCTATAGGAGAGGTCCCAAATTATTCTAGAGAATGCAGACATTTATTTTCCTTCAGAAAAACTAATATTTTTTTTTGCAAAAATTGCATAACAATATGTTGAATTTGTTGACATTACCAGTCTGTTAAACTCATTTGAAAAGTATAAGAAATAAAAACAAAAAGGATTGTGGATTTTTCCCTTACTACTATTTTTTATTAGTTGTTTTAATATTTTTTATTGAATGGGAACCGGAACCGGAACCGGAATCGTTTGGTGGAACCGGAATCGGAATTTCTTACGATTCCCAACCCTACGCGTGACCTTGCCTTATTTCCTTATCACTTCTTGCGTGTGTTTGGTTGTGAAACTGAGTTTGCGGACCAGACAGAAGTTGTCGACGATTCTTTCTTTTGTAAAGTCATACAATGTGAAACCCCCTGTCACCGATCCATCGTGCAGTGTGCACACAGCAGCAACTGAATGTTACCCCCAGATAGTCGTGTAGTGTGAAAAGAACCGTGACCTGACTACTTTAAAAATCTTGCAGTGTGAACTCGGCATAATTGGTTCAAATCACTTACTAAAACAATCGTTGTCATAAAATACACTTAATCTGTTAACAATGAGTTGACAGTTTGAATGTTCTTGTTCACTTTTATTTATTTTAAAGATCTGAGGTGAATTGTTGCTTTCAGTACGGCTATAAAATACACACAAAGTGATATTCAAACTCACACAGACGCTTAACATTAAATAAAGCACATAAACAGTACCTGAGATTATCATACGTTCTGTTGTTGTTCCAGCTGTTACGTTGCAGAGATAGAAACCATTTCTAAAATAGATTCATTGAGTGTTGCCATTGCGGCTGGTTAGGACAAAAACTCTGATTAACATGGAAAAGATCCCTTTTATCGCGTGTCGCGGCGTTGCGTAGCGTCTGGTTAGGACACGGTGTTACTATGTCTGTTGTGATGCATTCATAATAAATTCATTCTGCTGTTTATGCTTCATTTGTTGTCTAGATTTAATTTTATATATGGGTCAAAATCACTATAAAGTGCCTTTGGTGTCCTCATCATGAACATAATGCAAAATATAGACATTCTGAGGTTTTATGATAAATCAGCAAACATTTACACACATAGAAGTACAATGATAAATCTCTTGAAATGTGTTTCTCATTTTATACCATTTTTTATACCATTTTCTTTGATTGGATGTATGTGACTTTGGCATGTCCCACACGCTGCTCAGCTAACTTCAGTGAGTGTAAAAAGTAGTTAAATGACACAACATTTAATATTCTTATTTTTCTCCACAAGTTGTTTGATAAAACAAGTCAATTTGATCATTTATATGCTATTTTCATAATAATATTAAACACATGTACACTTGCAAATGCTACAAAGGGGTGCCATGCTTTCCTGACTAATATCTGTATCTGTTTGGATACAATCTCCTCCTGAATGCAGCCCTCTATGTCTCCATCTCAGGGCTTGACGTTAACTTTTCTCAGGAGCACATGTGCTCCTAAGTTGATTTAGCAGCACAGTAAGATCTTTTGGGGCGCAATGGAAATGTACTAACAAATGTGTTTTTTCCGTAATAAAGAGATACGAGGAGACATTTATAAGCAAAATTATTTCATTTGATTGCAAAAAGTAAAAAAAAAACATCTGCCGTAAAACAGTATTTAAAGGGATAGTTCACCTAAAAATGACTATTCTGTCATTTATTACTCTCCCTCATGTCGTTCCAAACCCGCAAGACCTTCATTCATCTTCAGAACACAAATGAAGATCTTTTTGATGAAATCTGCGAGCTTTCTGTCCCTCCATTGACAGTTATGCAAATACCACTTTGGTGCTTCAAAAAGTTCATAAAGAGATTAAACTAATCCATATGAATTGAGCAATTTAGTCCAAATTTTCTGAAGAGACTTGATCGCTTTATATGATGAACATATTTAATTTAGGCTTTTATTCACATAAACATTCATCAACTCACATTAGTTATGGTAAACGCAAGCTCAAACACGTTTGCTTAAAGGAACACTCCGACTTTTTGGGACTTTAGCTTATTCACAGTATCCCCCAGAGTTAGATAAGTCCATACATACCTTTTTCATTTCTGTGCGTTCTGTAAGTGTTATTTGACGCACCCACCGCTAGCCTAGCTTAGCACACAGACTGGATGTAAATGGATAAGGTAGCATACTAATCCCAATAAGTGACAAAATAATGCAAACATTTTCCTATTTACATGTTGTGATCTGTATAGTCACAGTGTGTACAAATAACAAGGCTATATGAGACAGAGACCATTTTTAATCGTACAAATACTGGGAACTATATTCTCACTAGGCATAGGAGCACAGCTACTTGGGCGAAATGGCTACTTGGGCGGAGTGATTAACTAGCTAGTAGCGAACGTGACTCGTGATCATGGCTGACTTTGAGGAATTGTCAGAGGAATTTTACTGGGTATCAAACCAAGATCCAGAACCATATAGTTTTGAGCCAGAATACACAGACGAGGAGTTACAAACTTTGGAAGCTGTAAGACAAGATGCCGAACAGATTGATGTCGAAGGGAGAATCAGAACGAACACGGACTGGTGGTGTAAATGTGGAACATGCCAACCTATGCCGACAGAAACCGAGTGCCTTTGTTGTAATGAATGGGACCGGGTATTGCCATCAATGTCAAGGCTTGATGACAATCAAAATATTTGCGTCACTACCACAGAAGATTTCTCTGCCCTAATACACCCGGCAGTTGTCGTTTTTTTTTTTCCATTGTGACAAGATCAACTGGAAGAAACGCCCCATGTCGAGTGACATTCCTCTGACAATTCCTCAAAGTCAGCCATGATCACGAGTCACGTTCGTTACTAGCTAGTTAGTCACGTTTGTTTTGTTTACGGAACCATCAACAGGGCGTCTCGTGTTCTGCGCTAATCACTCCGCCCAAGTAGCTGTGCTCCTACGCCTAGTGAGAATATAGTTCCCAGTATTTGTACGATTAAAAATGGTCTCTGTCTCATATAGCCTTGTTATTTGTACACGCTGTGACTATACAGATCACAACATGTAAATAGGAAAATGTTTGCATTATTTTGTCACTTATTGGGATTAGTATGCTACCTTATCCATTTACATCCAGTCTGTGTGCTAAGCTAGGCTAGAGGTGGGTGCGTCAAATAACACTTACAGAAAGCACAGAAATGAAAAAGGTATGTATGGACTTATCTAACTCTGGGGGATACTGTGAATAAGCTAAAGTCCCAAAAAGTCGGAGTGTTCCTTTAACATGCGAGAACCAATGAGGTTCATTCTCGTGTTACGCATCACTTTTGAGCTTCTGCAAGAGGTTGTTGCGTGTCAAGCAGGTTTGGTTGAGCTTTTGTTTATGTTCGCTGATCAATGTTTATATGTGAATAAAAGCCTAAATTCAATCTGTTCATCATATAAAGCAATCGTGTCTCTTTAGAAAATTTGGATTAAACTGCTCAATTCATATGGATTAGTTTTACGATCTCTTTATGAATTTTTTGAAGCATCAAAGTGTCAGTTGTGTAGGCTGTCAATGGAAATATCTCAGATTTCATCAAAAAGATATTCATTTGTGTTCTTTAGATGAGTGAAAGTCTTACGGGTTTGGAACGACATGAAGGAGAGTAATAAATGACAGAATTTTCAGTTTTGGGTGAACTATCCCTTTAATAATTATGTAATTATTTTTACTTCAAAATGTATAAAAAGTATGAACACCTCAAAGTATAAAGTGCTAAAAACAAAACAAATGTCCACTTGCCTCTGCCCTTTGCAGTACTTGCAGTACATTAAGTTGTCCTCAAAAATGAGTTTTTGTCGTCTTCCTCCTCCTTACCCTCCTCAGTGTCGACTGTTTCGGGCGTAACTTCAGTTTCTGCACTTGGTCTAATGACTGTAGGCTTCATACTATGTTGCGTATCTAGCTCACTGCCTGTTTACTTGACTTTTTTTTTTTTTTTTTTTTTTAATGGTGTCTAGTAGCGTCTAGGGGCCTTTTTACACCTGGTCACTTCATGCATTTTTAGTGATTTAGCCTATCAAAACGATTCCATTTACACCTGGTCACATAAATGTGTTTTCGGGAAAAAAAAGGATATAAATCCATTCTTCAATTCCCATGCTATATGCAGATTTAATGGAGTTCTCGTAACCGAAAGAAACAGCTGCTATGAGCTGCATGAGCTGCATTTTATTGATCATCAACTAATTTCAAAATCATTGACAGGAGAGAGCAACAACAGCACTGGTAATATCATTTTGTTTCTTTACTTTTAATAAGATGATTGAGTGTTAAGCGTCTGCGACTTTCACTTTGATTTGCGATAGTTTGCGCGTTGGCTTGATGAATAGCTGCTCATCTGCGGTGATGCGTGCTGCAGTAGCGCTGTCATATCTGACTAATTTGACATATAGCCTATAACACGCTCTCACACATTTTTTTTTAGCATTGTTGGGAGAAGTAAAATTTACATATGTGGTTTCAACAACCAGATGCATTTACACTTGTCCGGTTTCGTCTGGAATGCGGCCCAGACCACTTCCTGATGTGGTTTGAGCGATCAAAATTAAATCCTTCTCAAATTCGTTTCGGAGGGTATTTACACCAGGTCTTTTCACGATCGGATAGCTATCCGATCACAGAAAACGCATTAAGTGGCCAGGTGTAAACAGCCCCTAGAAGGCAGCTTTGTGTGGATTACGTGATTATTATTTTTTTCAACAGACAACATTGGTTCAGCGCAGAGACAGCATTGTTGTTAAAACATTTTTTTTTGTTTAAAAAAAAATGTATTCGCACACGTGCACCTAAATACATTTTACAGTTTGCACAAATCTATTTTTAGGTGCCAAATCCTGTTCCTAGAGATCTACATACCTGCAGCGTTTAAATTCAACCCTGATACAACACACATGTCTGTAATTATAAGTGCTCCTGAAGATCTTAATTAACTAATTCAGTTGTGTTCGATCAGGAACTTTGCAGGAAGGTAGATCTCCAGGAACAGGATTAGGCACCCCTGCTCTACTGTCTATTTCCTCCATAATGAGAACAGGACTGCTAATGGGTGCTGATGGCACACCTGCCAGGGGATACTAATGAAGAAAACTCATGGGATCTGCTTTTAACCCAACGATGACACCAAATGATCATGTGTGACATCCATCCTAAACACACTCTCAAATCACAAACTTCACACACATTTACCGTTTGCCTGTATTCATATGGTAATGTAGCCTGGCAAACCAGACCTACATCAAGATGTTGGGTCTGGCAACTCACCATAGACACGGCTCATTCCGAGGGGCGGGATAAACGGCTGTCTTTAAAAATCCCTCTGCACGCAATAGGACAGCGCTTCACCCAACCAGAGCGTTTTCCCAACAGTGGAGCTAGTTGATAGATTAAACTTTTGAATCTGGCCGGCAAAACTACGAACACATCTTCCTTTTTTTAAGAATGACTTAAGTGCTGTTCTATGCTCTTTTCTCAAAGAAAAACTTAACTCCAAGTCCTCCAGAGTCGCGGCCAAAGCCGATTCGAAAGACTGTTCTTCAGCAGCCGCCATTCTTTGTTTTCAAGTGGCAGGGAACCGTCGCAACTCTGTCGTCATTATGTTAAGCCCGCCCCGCCTACTCTATACACGACGTGATTGGCCTGACCCAATTTAGGTTTTTGCAGCTCAAAAGTCAATGGAGAGTTGCTAGACTGCCCTGGCTGCAAAATACATTTTGCTGCCGCTAGGATGCGTCTAGATTTCTAGGCTAATGGTAATGGACATTAGTTCTTGAACTCTAGTGGGAAAGGGTTAGTTACTGTCAAGATTATCTGACTCTAATTGGCCTGAGTAATCTCACTGTGTGGAGTTACTGTACATCATCAGAAGGGTGGAGTCAGCTTACATAGTGGGTGGAGTTATCTCAGTTGGGTAGCGTATTAGTGGTGCGTGGAGTGTAGAGAACATATGGACAGGATATTAGTGGATCAAATGAGAGAGAGACACAGAGAGAGATTCAGATAGTTTGGTTTAATTAGTCTCATCAGAGCAAAGGTGGAGAAGGTGAATGGAAACTTGACTATCTGTGCCTGTCGTCCTCTCATAGCAACTGATTTTCTCATTGTTCATCCTTGTTTCCTTCATTCTTTCATTCCTCATTATTTCATGGAATGTGACTCGCATTGAGGTGAGCAGATGGTCGATCACACAGTGAGACCAGCCTGCTGTCCACCTCCCCCCTCCCCTCACCGTTTCAGTTTTAATGTGCTTTATTAGCATGACAAATAACAGTACATTCATATTGCTACAGCAGATGTAGCTTAGCTGCTGACAATGAAAACCAACAAGAAAAAATAACATTAACACAGAGAAAAGAACTCATAAAACAAAAATAAAGGATAAAATATAAAGAATCAGCACTAATAATAACGCTCATCATTTAAGTGATAGATATAGATCTGCAGTGTTGGGGATGATGTAATCAACAAAATACAATTGCAAATATAGCTGCAAGTAGAAATGAAGGGGCCAAGCACAACATAGGCAGAATGAGGAGCTGCAAATCAAGGAGCATCAGACCAACTGCAAAAATTTGGAGACATTTGGAGACGATTTTAAGCAAAATCGTTGAAAACCCATATACAATCACTTGTAAAGTGACATAATTACTTATTACTTTTGACCAATAGGTGGCACTGACACCAAATTGATCTGGTGTGGTCAGTGTTGGGTGAGAATAGCCAGGTTTCCATGCAAGAATTTTTGTTTGCGAAAAAAGGTTTAGCGCACAAAATCTTTACCGATATAGCTGATGGAAATGCCAATTATAGATAATTAATTTGCAAATGTTGACAGTCTTTTTCTCTGCATTTTACAAATGTTTAGGACGTGAATGAACACACAATATAATTTGCGATATACGCAAAATGATGCATGGATACAACTAAACTTATGCAACAAGCTTTTTTTAGGGAAGACGTCATTATGCATACCATTTTATCGGTAAAAGGCCAATTTGATACAGGCTGGAGACAGCAAATTTCTTTTTTTACACATATTAAAGTTTAGTGTTAATATGCCAAAGCTTTGCATGTAAAATGTAGTATTTTATGATAAATATCACAATTGGATATCGTTTGACTTAGTATGCTGCACTGAAACAAAAGAAAGGTTTTTTTTGGACAAACTGTTACCATTTTATGTATCTCCTGATTACTAGGTGGTGCTGTGTATATACTCTCAGATCATGCTTGTAATGACACACAAGTTTGGTCTGAATTTGCTAAAGCATTGCGGAGATATAGCGTTATATCTATATACAGTTATCAAAAATAGTTTGATTTAGTAGCTTACATTTTTGTTGGCATGTTTTGAAAAACATTTTCATTCCTGAAAATGACATCATAATGTCACAGGAGTCAGAAGAAAAATAGGATTTTGTATCTAGCCCTTACAGTTCAAAAGTTAATTGTATAAACATACATAAACATTCATGCAAATTTGGACAGTTGGTGGCGCTAGAGGGTATGAGTTAGAGACTCCAAACTTTATGCGGTTCATTTCCAGACTATGTTCTCTCTGTGTGCCAAGTTTCACAACTTTTACCATACGGTTCTATGGGCTCCCATAGACTCAAGAGCAGAATAATAATAATAATAATAAGAAGAAGAAGAACACTAATGGATAGAATAGCTGAGGCCAAAAGCGAGCGTGCTAGTGCATGTCAGGGCCAGTCACGTTTCCACTGTCACTTCCGGGGCTAGATCGGGCCTCATCCGGGCTTCCTCTGCGCCAACGCCCATGGATTTTTTGCCCTATATGCGATGGTAAAGTTTACTTATACTAACCATTGCAATAATAAAACACATACAGACCCTTTCCAAAAAATAAAAATTATAGATTCAGGGCCCACAACTTAAACGATTTCATGTATTTAGTTGTTTATTTGTACATAATTTGGGTAGGATTTGCACCTGCCCACACTGCCAAAATAACCAAAACCTGGTTCAATGACCATGGTATCACTGTGTAATTACTGTGTGATTTCATGTAATATTCTAATTTTTTGAAATCCTGTTTTCGTGGGTTTTATGAGCTGGAAGCCCAAATTATGTACAAATAAACAACTAAATACTTGAAATCGTTTAAGTTGTGGGCCCTGAATCTATAATCTATGGAAGTTTAAAGGAGTCATAACCTAGTATTACCTTGGATACCCACGCTCTATTATAGTCTTTCAGGCCCTTCTAAAAAAGAAAAGTGGAAAAAATATAAACACAGAGCTCCTCTGACCCTTATTTCTGAAGGCATTATTGTCTCGCGAGATCTGATGCGATATTTTGGCTGTCGTGGACGGTCATTGTAATAATGCAAATGAGGGGCGCGTTGATTGGTGGCAGGAAGGAGGGGGGTTGACACCGCAGGTAACGCTTCAGCATATCATTCCAAAATGACATCATGGCGCAAGTTGTGAACGTTTCTGCATCTTTCACGGTCGAGTGCGTACTTCGAATCGGAATTCAGTAATGGCAGCGCTCGACTGAATATGAGGGGGAGAGGGGCAGGGCGGGCTTCCTGCAGCATAGGTCTGCGGTGTCTACATATGGTATATCTGTTCCAAATTAACATCACGTATTTGAGTGCGCGTGCACGAACCCAGGGGTAAACAAATGCTTCACTTTTAAATATCGGCTTCCCGGCCAGTGTATAATCGTTAGGCAATCATAACATAATTTTTTTCTCGTGGAAAACTGAAAATTACAGGTCATGACTCCTTTAACGTTTTGAATGGAATTATGGAAATAAATAAACTTTTCCATGATATATTAATTTTTTGGAAAGGGTCTGTATCTCATAAAATACCAGAGACTGTTTGAAGAATGTAGACAAATCATATATGATTATCATGTATTTATTTTCTTTCATGTTTTATCTGTCTATTCCCTGTGCCTTTGTTGATACCGGACTAATGCATACAGATATATGTAATAAAAAAACATGCACTCCGGTTAGCTCTTATAACTCATAACTCCTGTTTTCTTCTCATGAGCTCTCTATGTTAATCTGGCTGAAAGGACAACAGTATATTGTAAGACAGGAGAGTTTTGGCCTCGGGACTTGAGTGCTTGAGGTCTGAGGCTATTGGCTGGCATGTTGTTAGCCCTGGCTCGCTCTGGCCCGACAGTGGAAAGCGGCTAATAGCTGCCTATATGCACCTTCGTTGTTTGGCCCCTAATAAAAATGAACTCAATCATGCTTTGAAATAAAACTAACATGTTGACTTCTAAAGACAAATTTTGTCTACTCATTGATTCTGCCACAATAAAGTGATGTCTTTGACAAATCTTGTTTTATGGGCTTTTTTCAGCAAATATTCATGTGCATGATTAATTTGTTTACTTAAAGCAGGCATTTTGTATAATTTAAGTTTTTATTCAATTGACAGCAGTAATAAAAAAGTTTTCTTGATGTCCCTTGCCACAAGATTCAACCTAAAATTTCTCAACAGCTTGTGTCAGCATTTTTCATTAGTGTTTCAATATGTAATTTAGATAATTAAATAAGGGCTGGGGGAATTAATGCGTTAATCTTTGCGATTCATTTGAGATGTTTAACGCATAAATTAAAAAAAACGCAATTGACGCAGCACTTTTTTTTTTTCTTTTTTTTTTGCCTCATTTTAATGACTTCCTGTTTCGGCTGCTATTGAAAAGGCCGAAAATATGCCGTCCCGCTAGCCTGACGTCGTCATACTCAGATTCTAGTCAGAATGTGAGTCTGATACTGCTCCATTGAGCTTTGATTATGGGGCGTGTTTCAACTGAACCAGGAAGGAAAATGCCTCTGCACTCAATTGGATCGACCTACAACCAATCAGAGCAACGGAGTAAGTGACGTATGTTTTTCATTCATGTTTCCGATCGACAAATGCCTTGATCGCGGTTCTCTGTTCCTCTTTTAAAATGAATGCGCTGTCGATATCTTCTATAACAGACGCGATGGCGGAATCTACACATGATGTTTTATAAACAAAGTTCGAGAGGAGCACGTTCAAATAATCAATCCAATCAACTTGTCATCAAACAATTACCGTCTACGGCAGGGATGGGCAACTTCGGTCCTGGAGGGCCACTGTCCTGCAGAGTTTAGCTCCAACCCTGGCAAAAACTCTTTTCTAGTAATCCTGAAAACATTGATTAGCTTGTTCAGGTGTGTTTAATTAGGGTTGGAGCTAAACTCTGCAGGACAGTGGCCCTCCAGGACTGAAGTTGCCCATCCCTGGTCTACGGTCTACACTATCAGCATGAGAGGATTCACTATGTCAACTCAACATTCCTTGACAGTTTTCAGCATCCACCCACTCACTCTCACGCCCAGAGCCTCTCCTCGGACAGCACGCCAAATATGCATTTATTCTATCTGACTTATTTGTAAGTGTGAACTCGTGAAATCTCAATTCTCCAGCGGCAGTCATCTTTGTTGTAAACGAATTCAACCCAAGCGCTCGTTGGTGACGTGGATGATTACGTTACGTTGCTCATCTGTCCATCATCGTATAAAGCCCGCCCTGACAATTTGATTGGTCCGAACAATTTTTGTTCGGGCATAATAGCTCCTCAACGGATCGAGTCCAGACCGAACTTCCCGACCTAAAAATTGTGTGGGCGGGGCTAAGTTCGGCTGGCATCCAGGCTACCGTCCCGCCCCTCCGTGTTCGGCGATCAGGTTTCATTCTCGCACAGCTTGTTTAGTAACTTCACGAGCGGGTCTTTTCCGCTCCGTGTGTGCGCCGCGCTCTCCGTTCCGTGTGTGTGTCGGCGCGCTGCGCTCTCTGCTCAATGTTCCGCTCCGTGTTTGCGCGTTCTGCTCTGTCGTTAACGGCCCAAAAACTCCAATCATGTACCGATCACGCACTGGAAAAGCAAAGTCCGCTCAAATAACGTGAAATTTCTCAGTAGTAGACTTCTGTTTGCTGAGCTGGAATAGCCATGCTGGGCAACAATGGTAAAATTACCTGCTCTGATCACATGCTCTGGTAACAATAGCTTTGTATGACTATATTTTGATAATTAGTCAAAAAATAAATCTGTTAAATCTGAGTATGTTGCATAGAACTGAATGAAGAATTATATATTGATGTTTAATATTTTAATATAGGGCTATTTTCTGTCCAATTTGTGTGGACATTTTTCTTTTTTCCCCCTTTTTTGTGTGTTGTTTAATTTAATTAGTGATTCTACGTTTAAATATTGATGATTACAAGTTTGGGGGAAATGCGATTAATTGTGATTAATCAAAGCAAATTGTGCGATTAATTAAGTTGTTTGTTTGTTTTGTTTTTTTATCGATTCCCAGCCCTAAATTAAATACTATATAAATTACTAATTAAATAATAAGTAAAAAAAAAAAAAAGTGAAATATGAAAACAGTATTCCTACCATAAAATCCAAATGAATGTGTAAGGGAAAATGTTTTAATTTTATGTTTTAATTACCCTTTCCCCTTCACTTTCTCTTTTTAAAATCCTGCTGTGTGACAAATTCATTTTTAAAAGTGCAAATATTCCATGCAGTTGTTTATTTAATATGAGGTAATCAACATGAATAACCATTATAAAAGAGTAAAATAGTTTCAGATGGAGTTTAGTTTAGATGTCACATCAATGTGTCAATTACCCAAAAGTATTTAATATCAACTATTATTTACATCCCAGAGAGTGAGAGAGACAGAAAGAAACACACACATAGGCTACATATATATGATGGAAGTGAATGTCCTGGAAATGTCAAACAGCAAATAGGCCAAATCACCTGTCACTGCATGAACATAGTGTTCATGAAGAAGTACACTAATGGATAGAATAGCCGAGGCCAAAAGCGAGCGTGCTAGTGCATGCCAGGGCCAGTCATGTTTTCCACTGTCACTTCCGGGGCTTGATCGGGCCTCAACGGGGCTTCCTCTGGGCCAACGCCCAGGGATTTTTTGCGATGGTAAAGGTTACTTACACTAACCATTGCAATAATAAAACACATATCTCATAAAATACCAGACTTAACACACTCTCTCACTCTCTCTCTCTCTCTCTCTCTCTCTCTCTCTCTCTCTCTCTCTCTCTCTGCGAGGACCAGTTTGAGTTTTAGACCATTGGAGTGGGGACAAAGAGAGTAAAGTGAGGACATTTTGGCCGGTCCTCACTTTCTGAGACCCCTTTAAAGGCCTATTTGAGGGTCAAGACTTGGTTTTAGGGATAAGGTTATAATTAGGTTAAGGGTAGGTTTAGGGTAAGGGTTCGGGTTAGGCACTTAGTTGCGAGTTGTGTGTGTGTGTGTGTGTGTGTGTGTGTGTGTGTGTGTGTGTGTGTGTGTGTGTCTGTTGTTCAACAGAATGGCATAACAGCACAAGATTCAGTCGTGACTTTCAAAAACGCTGTACATTTCAAACTCAGTAAGAGAAACATACAAGATCTCGCTGTTTGCATGAACATTTGAGCTGTTAGCTCTTCCCTAAAAACATTTTCCATTTGAGTTTTTATCTTTCTGCTTCAAGCTTTAAACAGCCCAGCGGCCGAGCACAGCGCCGTGGGCATTATCCATGAGAAGAACATGCCTTATCCCGATCCACAAGCACCAGTAATCACAGCACTCGCAGGATTCCCACAATCCAAATGAATGAGCGTGCATGAACACACACACACACGCACGCACAGTCCCAAATCCCACTGTTCTGTAAGCCGCTGCTTTACTGATACAAAAACCATCACAGGAGCACCGTAGAGAAAGGATCAACTACAGACAGACAGCGAGACTGATAGATAGATAGGCAGGCACTCAAGCAGCCTGAGTTTGACTATAAAACAGACTCACTATGTTAAAAAAAAACACATAGTAAATAAAGGCCAACTGGCATTATTAAATAAAGTCTTTAAATTAGATTTACAGAATGAAAGTCAACATGCAAGTGATAATGATGATTATGATGAAGCAGACTTTAATTAGCCTACTAGTTTTTGCTGATGGAGCTGCTGGAGTCATTAATGTGGACAAATAATGAATTCACATTACAAAGCACACAAGACAATGGCGAGAACAATGTGATATTTGAGTGAGATCAGCAAAAACATCCTCAAGAGTTCAGAATGACGACAAACTCACTCCAACACACATTTATTTATGGAAATGAGCACCTTTCATTAGATCATGATGGATAGGCTACTACAAACACTAAAAGAAAAGTCATGCATTTTTAGAATTAAATATTTATACTGTATGTGTACTATAAGATGAATGTCCAAATGAGGACATCTCCGGATGGAGGTTTGTCAGATTTATCACATTTCTAGAGAAAAAAAAAAAAATTGTCCTCAAACTACAGCTAAACACACACACACTTGGACTAGGTTTGTCTGCCTGATGAAGGAGGTTTGTCGTCTTCTTCATCATCATCATCAGAAACCCAGAAATCTCATGACGAACCACAGAAGCACCACTGACCCCAAAGTCCAGAACACACACACACACACAGTGTAAGCCACAAGAAGCCAATGAGCCAATAAAAGAATTACAGATGTGAGTTTGTAGCTTTCTGACATTTTCATCATCATCATCATCATCATCATAAGAGACACGGAAATCCTTTAACCAACAACAAACCTGAAGTACACACACTTTCTGCAAACATGTTAGTTAACACACACACACACATACACTCCTGAAGATACGACACACAAGAGTCTGACCTCATATCACACACACACACACACACACACTGGGAGTTTCTGCACACATGTCCCGATCCACACACACACTTCTAGTGAGTGAAAGTGTCTGTACTTACTCCAAACGCTGAAGATCACAAACCACTGACTGAAACACACGAGAGAAACATACAAACATCAGTACAGGGGGAAGAAGATGAGGAGGATGAAGATGATGATAAAGATCAAGAGGACGAAGACTCACCCAAAAGCCTTAAGAGGTGCGCTGAGGATCCGGAGGAAGGTTTTATGTCTTTCTGTCACTCCAGCCAGAAACAGCCGCGATGAGGAGGGTGAAGATGAAGATGAAGATGAAGAGCGTCTTATTCCACACACTGACAATCAGCTGCGTTCATCCGCTCGTCCGACGCCCGTGAGCATCACAGAGAAACACTCACACGCGGAGAGGAGATACCTGACTCTTGTGTGTATGTGTGTGTGTGTGCTCTAAACTGACGCGCGCGCGCGAGCGCCTGCAGTTCCGCCTCGCGCCGCCGGATGGCCGGTGAAACGCGCCACACACCCGTGATCATGCAAAACTTAAGAAATAGACTGCATTTTGATCATATGGATCATCTCTTCAGCTGCGAGTAAATGACTCAATCGGTTGATTTTGTTTTTTATATTATCTGAACCGAAATCAGCTGTTTATTTCAAAACTTATGCTATAGGCATCTACAAATTGTGATTAGTAAAACTTACAGAGTTACTAGGCCTAACTAAAAAGGCATTGTATTAGGCTACTATGGTTGTAGACATCTTGAAGTAGCTATCTTTGAACTATTGTTAATCATTCTGTGCCATCCCAGCGGAACATTCTCATAACATATTGCCTGTTATCTGGGATTAAAGTGCACTCAGAAGTGTAACATGCTCTGTGATGTTTGTTGTTGTGTTTTCACAGATGGAGGTGAAGATTCAGCAGCGTCTTAAAAAGAAAAGAATGAAAAGGCAGTTTTCACTTCACACACATGCAGAAGAGCCTCAGCACTGTGTGTCTGTGTGTGTCGTCAGCCGGTAAAACACACACACACACACACACATACGGACATGCCACTTACAGTTAGTGTCTGCAGATAGAGCAGAATAATGTCAGACAGAGAGAGAGACAGCACACATTTCTCTCAATTAATGACGTGTGGATCTTATGTGTTTGAATGTGAGTCAGAGTCGCACACGGTCTCATAGAAGCCACGACAAAGTTCTTAAATGAGAGTCCAGCGAGATAAATGACAGAAAGTGAACATTTGATTTTGGCACTGCTCGTTTGCCTTTATTCGCCACTCTATAACTGAAGCACATGACTGCAAGGGCCAGTTTAAATTTAGAAAGAGCTCTGAGAAAGAGATAGCCTTGGTAATGCCGAAGATTGGCTGTATATGGCAGCAGGGCAAACGGCAACTGCATCTAAACAAACAGTAGCTCAGCGTAGAGTCAAGTCGCCTGAATTGCATACACTGTATCACAACATGCTCTGCTCTGGTCACTGCGAGCAGCACTTCTTCCCCTTCTCGTTATTTCAGCCCGCTGTCTGGATACACAGACCTGTAAAAACAGTAGCTATGAATGCCTCGATGCATCTTAAATCTGGGTCACGTAAGAAGGGAAATATTTAACTGCAAGAATTTAATAAAGTTGGTTTTCTCTCTCCTCTGTCATTGTCTGAGTTATTTGCTGTGAAATTGTAACTGGTATGATTTGAGTTGCTCACACACAAAAACAGCATACTGAAATCAGCATTTTCCATCCTGCATGCAGCACAATTTTAATATTTCAGATGGATGTGTCACTGACTGTGGGATATCAGCTACCTCGAACTAGACAGTAGGTCAGTAGTGGCCTTTGCTATGTTTCACCCGAAAAAGGCCTCGTAGCAGAAAGGTCCTACGCTTGTGCAGGAATATAGTATTTGGCTCGTTTGAGATGAGACAAATCTGTGCAGAACCTAACACAATCAGCGTGAGTGTCACAGTTGTGTTATGTTTAGTTTGGACTTGTCTACCTGTCATCATGTCACGTGTCATCAGTGTTGTGCAAGTTACTTCCAAACTGTAATACATTATACATTACTTGTTACTGTTATTTAAAAGTAATTCTTTACCTTACAATATTACTGTCTCAGAATTGTAATGCGTTACATTACTCCTGTATTACTTTTGAGTTACTTTCACCAAAATACTTTCAACTTAACATTCTAAAATGACTAGGGCTGTAAAGATATGTGATATGAAACCCCGACACTCAGATCCACGAACCTGTGTCACGGTGCGCGGTGTGAGAAGGCAGAACTTCCCCTTCCAATTCCCAGAGTTATCCTTCCCGTCCAGATCCAAAGCTACCACATTAGTATTATTTGAAATTAACATTATAAAATACGTACCTACACCACAAAACTAGTTGAGAATAAATTCTTTAAAATTGAGCAATTCCAGCGTGGACCTGACATTTGCTGTAAAAACGTGAAATATAAATTCTCAGAAAATGCATTTAATACCAATATATTGAAATGACTGTCTATATATCCATAGGCTACTCCCTTAATAAAGGAGACCAGATATTAGAAAAATATCAATCTACACACATGCATTTTATATTTAATATGAGGGAAATAGACATGCGTGCATGCGTGACACAAAAAAATCTTTAACTTTTAGGTAGCAAAATATTTTTTAGTAATTCTGTGAATTACGCTAAGCAAACCAAAATTAATACTAGCCTACCCACCGGATGAAGAAGGGTTGGCTCTCCACAGAACATAATATATTCATTTTATTTTATTTTATTTTATAAAAATAAATTCGCATTTATTAGGAAAAAACAATGGTCGTGTCAGTTCTCAGTTACGGATGTGAGCGCTCTGAAAGCGGCACTAAAAGACTGCTTTAAAACTTTCACAGAGACCTCAAACAGAAAGCACAAAGCCTTTCTTTAAAGTGAATTTCGTTTTGTATTAATTGTATCTTAATTTTAATCAATGTTTCATCAACCAATTGCTTGGATTTAATAAATAAGAACGAGATAATAGACGAGATAATCAGGGCACGGAGGCGCCCGCGCGTGAATTGAAGCGCGTCTCATAAATGAACCGAAACTCATGCTGAGTCCCAATTCGCATACTATCCGTCCTAAATAGTATGCGAAACTAGAATTAGTACGTCCCAAATCGTAGTATGTTGAAATGAGTATTCCCAAGATACCCGGATGGTCTACTATTTCCGGTTAGAATTCGAAGTGCAGATCAATGCACACTCTAACGGCTAATATTGCCCACAACCCATTGCGTGCGGGAGGGAGGAGCTTTGTGGTGATGGTGGTGATGATGTAAACATGACAGTCGGACGCAGCAGCGGAGATGCGCCCTCAGTTTTTAAGTGTAAGAATTAAAATGTTTAACCCTAATTAAAGCTATATTTAACCACATTGACTTATTTGTTGTAATACTGTGGCTGTACAAATGTTAACTTTATCAGTCCAACTAAAAGACACATGGTTACTACACTTTTACTATAGTAAAAGCATGGTTCATTTTCATCGGGGTATTTTTGAGTATTATACATAATGATGAAATTAAGTTTAAAATATGTTAAACAATAGTTATACTATAAACTTTAAATATTTTAACTCAGAAAATAAGTAGCTTTCGTTACACACATTGCACACGATTGCACATGAACGTCAGAACCAGCCGCCTCACAAACGACCTGCGTTTGGTTAATCTACGACGACGCCCTGCTTCACTCCTCAATTTGGTAGAACACATTGTAAATGTATTGTGGAAAAAACGATGAGGAAAAAAAGCTAAAAAGATGGGAATAGTAAATAAAATTATATTGGATATGAATGAATGAAATAACAGTCGCTGTGTGCGTAACTAGGCAACCACGTTCAAGTTCACGTTGCATGACGTCATCGAAGTAAGTCCCAGAACGTGCATACTCTTTTGCTACACACTCAAAAGTATGTACTTTTTCCTCACAAAAAAAGTACATACTTTTAGGTCGTAGTATAAGTAGGCGAATTGGGACTCAGCATCAGAGTCTACTTGCCTCACTCACAGTCAGACATGTCTACTTTTAAACAGAACAATTCAAAACGAAAGAAAACATACTGCTCTCTGGTTAGAAAGAAAACACAGAACAAACAGAGTAATGCGCATACGTCCATCCCGCGAATGTACAGTCTTCTTCTACCATATTCTCATTATTAGCCGCTTTTCCACTGGCCAGCGCGAGCACAGAGACCGAAATCAGGCCTCGCGGCACTCCTGCTAAACCTGTCCTACACACGCTTTTACTGGACTATGTCACACAATACAAAGGTACACCAGCAAGAGGGAGATGAATGAAATAAATCGCCATACAAATATATCAGAAGCTGTCATTTAGTCGTTATTTACAAACTTGGACACCACACGCGGCTATTGACTGACCACGAACATGTAATAACTTAGGCATTTTTCATGCGTTAATGTCTCGCGGTCTGGCTGTTTTTTCCCCCGTTTTTTTTTTTTTTTTTTTTAACAATTCAATTTTGGGCTAAAAGTGTGTTGTAACGCAAGCGTTACTGAACATGTACCGAGTAAAATATTACTGAAAATTGATTAGTAATGCCTTACACTACTGCGTTACAACAAAAAGTAATAAGTTACTGTAATACATTACTTTTGTAATGCGTTACTCCCAACACTGCGTGTCATTATTAGTTCATCTGTCTCACCTGTTACCTCGTTAGTCTTGTCAGCTGTGTCTCGTTTCCCTGATCTGTTTCCCCATATATTTAAGCCCTGTGTTTTGCCTTGTTCATCGTCCGTTGTAAGTTGTGTGCGCAGTAAAACGTTTGAATTGGAGCTCTGTGCCTCTTCGCCTTCTTCTGCCTGCACCACACCCTGACAGTGAGATGCTGGTTAGGAAAATGTCCAAGACTGTACTTCCCTACTATATAGTAGGCGAAAAACAGCATGTGATAAAATAATTATGTCATAATTCAGAGTACTCATAGGCAAACATTACTCGAATCTCCAGTGAGATTCTGAAGTGCATACAATGGACACTTTACTATCCTATGAGGCCACAGGAGAGGATTTGTGAATGGGAGTGAAGCGATGCAATTGATGCTGGTAGGCCACATGATAATGACAACATGGTGAATGTAGTAAGTCTGTATTGCATTAATACCACACACATTCTTACTGAAATGTATGTTCTGTTTAGTTCCTGGTAAGCATGCCTGAGTTCATAGTTTGTTTCCTTGGTAACTAATTATTTAATCATCCTGTTCAGCTGTGCCTGTTTAGCTCCCTCATTTAGTCTGTGTATTTATACTCTGTTTTTTTTTTTTTGTTGTTGTTGTTGTTCTTTTTCCATTCTTGTCAAAGTTACGTGGTAGTTTAACGTTGTTTCTCCTGCATATTTCTGAGTTTATGTAGGTGTTTCTATTTGTGTTGTTTCTATCTCTATGTCTATGTTTCTATCTCATTTGTTTCTATTCTCCTTCGTTGTGCACTCTTTACACAGCCATTACGTGACACATTATATATAACACTTTTTGTTTTTTTACTTATTCAAAATTAGTACCTTCTCAAGAGAGTATGCAAGGGAGTAGACCGACTTGCTCTGATGTCATGCTGACGTATATCAAAAAACTCTCGCGACAGTAAGGCAGCTGTGCGGGAATGCGCAGTCAGGCGCAGTCGGGCGCAGTTGCTGCGAGTGACTACTATTCCACTGACTACGCTAATCAAATGCATGATGGGAAATTATTTGCTGACGACAGCTTAATGCTCATTGGTTTAAACCACCATAATGTATTGTTCCCTGATTAAATGTTTGATTTTGAAACTGATCATGTTATTATGTGTGAATATTCCAAAATTCTCTGACCGTGCAATCTCTCTATAACAGGGGTTTCCAAAGTCCGGCATGTGGGATAATTATGACCTGGGGATGAATTTCAAATGACCTGCAGCTTGTCTATTAAAATACATTACATGTGGCCTGCTATGCATAATTTACAAATCATGCAGTTTCACAGTGTGAACACAAGGTGACAGTACTAGATTTTAGGCCAGGTGTTGCGTCTCCATTCCCTCCTTCAGGGAACGAGGGTTCCATATGTAATCGTGACGTTCCCTTTCAGTTCCGTCAGACGTACCGACCGATTGGGATCCCCATTAAAACGCCACTAGAGCTGCCACCTTCCAGTGCCTAGACAAAAGCCTCCTGATCCTCCCGCATATTGAGGCGGAGATAAGACAGGGCTTAGGCCAGGGAAGTCATTGCTGTTCCACAAGACCACTGGGAAAGTGTTAACCTTTCGTTGGAAGGAATACGCTGCGGAAGCCACATCCTGCCCGTAGGGAGGTAGCATGTGGAGAATAACACATATGGACTGAGCGAATTACCAGGCAGTACAACATATGGAATGTCATTGAGGTGGCTCCAGCCGATAGCAGGGGGGAGACGCAACCGGTCAGTGACGGTCAAGGGAAGACACAGGCTCGCCGCAGGGAGCCGTACTGTGGAATAATACACATATGGGATCACCGTAGGGATCACAACATATGGACCCAGCCTAGCACAGGTTCCACCAGTGCATGCGAGTGTTAGGCCTGGCCTCAGACACTCCGCCACGTCCGATGCCGAAGGGTATGGAGGAACTCAACAGGGTTCCGCTAAAGAGGAACTTTACTGGAGCAAGAATGGCGCATGTATCCAGTCCATAGGAGGGGAATGGCGCAGCAAGCCGACACTTCGAACCGGGCTTACAGTGAAACTGGCTTCATGTGAAGGGAGCCCATGGAAAGCAACCGGCTCGACACATAGGCTATTTTTCTAGTGAATGTGCTGGTGTCCCCAGCCCGCAGCTCTAAAAACATCTGTCAGCAAGGATTTGTCGACCGAAAATGCGTGCAGGTCCCCTACCTTCTTGATAGAGGCAAGCAAGCAGGAGAACTATTTCTTTAAAAACAGGATTTTTAACTCGGCTGCCTGCAGTAACTCAAGGGGAGGTCTCTGAGTGCTGTAGCACCAGAGAAAAGTCCCAAGAAGGTATAGAGGGGGTGCAAGGCGGATTCAGTCTCCTTGCTCCCCTCAGGAACCTGACGATCAAGTCGTGCTTCCCCACGGATTTGGATCCACTGCATCATGATGTGCGTTAACCCTCAGGGGTCTGAGATCACGCCGGCGTGATCTGCTCGATTTTTTTCCTTATGAGTTGATTGAGACCCGAAATTCTCTTTTGACTTTGATTTTACAAAACAAGTTTCATACATCAATCGATTCTGTTAAATGTGTATTATTTTTGTGTATACTCACAATAAAAACATAGTGTTGTGCTTTTTGCCAAATAAAGAAAAATAAACACGAAGCGAGTTCTGCCTACTCTCTGTCCGTGTAGTCCATTCTGAAACGCGTCCGAAAATAAACAATAACAAAGCGAATACTCAGTCAAACAGGCATTCAGACACACAGGCATGAAGCTTGAATTCTCTTCTTTTTAATGAAGTAATTTATATAAAAAACAAATATTCTCATCTTGTGAAATCTGTATTAAAAGAGAGCGATTCCAGTAGACCTCATTAGAGCTAATTCAAATGTAATGTGACTCCGCCCACGGAGAGCGCATGCTATTCAAACGCAAATGGCTGAGGTAATCCACGCAATCCTGTGAACGCCCCCATCAGCTCGACAAAACCAAAACACAAGTTTATTCAGAACATTACTTGTTTACAACGCAGCGCTGTGAGGAATAATGAGGAATACGAGGAATACGAGCTGAGGAATACTAGTAAGTTTTTCCTTCTCGGGTTTCTGTTTATGAATGAATGAACGGCATAGATGCGCGCTGTTTACCACAGCTGGCAAAAAACAATATTACGTGACAGTTCTCCATTATGGACGCGAGCGCGTTTTTAAAAAGCACTAAAGACTTTCAAACATTCACAGAGACCTCAAAACAGAAAGTACAAATCCTTTCTTTAAAACGAATTTCGTTTTGTATCAATTGTATCTTAATTTTAATATTTTTTCATTAACAATTGTCCTGTATTTAAAGTAAATATAGGCTAGCAATCACAACATAAGGTGCTTGAACTGGAGATCATCAACCAGACCGTAGCCTACTCGCCTCACATGTCTAAAAAATGTGAAATATATTTACAGAAAGCTGGTTCTAAACAAAACCATCCAAAACAAAAAAACTATGTAGCCTAATAAATGTGCGTTTCTCCGGTGCGTTCACTAGCCTACTGCGAAGATCGCGAGTCAATAGCCTATCGTATTTTTTTTATTTTTTTATTTTTTTATTTATTTTTTATTGCACAAGTCATACATAAATTCATTCATTCATTATTACATGCATGAACGAATAAAAGAATAGAAAAAAAGGAACATGGAGAAGAAAATCTTATGATACCTGTCGCTTATTTGTGCACATCAGAAAAATAAATAAAAAACAGCTACTTTATAAATGGATCAACCCCAAATCCTCACCCCAAACACCAAATATTTTCAGTAATACCTATCTTTACACTTAATTATCATCATTTTAAGCGTGTGTAAGCGTATTTCATGAAAACAACGTTACAGTCAGGTGAAATATGAAAGACAACATTTTGTTTAGTAGATTTGGGTACAGTTTTTACTGTAGAATATACTGCCTCGTCAAATAAGCTTTTGTTTAGCAATTTCTATATATAAAATAGCCTACTATTTTTGTCAAAAATAAAGTCATCAACTAAGATGTTAGCTGTTCCAATGTTGGGTATATTCAAAGTAATGAATACATAGATAAAATGTAGGCCTATAATCTTTTTTTTACAAAGAAAGAGTACACTTGAAATATTGTTGAAATTGTTGTAATTGTAACCTTTTTAATAAAATAGCAAAACATATTTACAAGATAGATGTAAGCAAAATCTTAAATGGTCCTTGCATTGTGGCTCAGTCAGTTGTCACACCTGAGTGAATGGCTCATTATGCAGAGTGGGTGTAAACCACTCCTCGTTCACGCCCCCCTCGCATATTGGCTTTCCAAGCAAAACCTGTTTTACATCAATTTAAATCAATGTATGGTTTTATGTGAACGATAAAGCAAGACTATTTTCACATAATTTTGAAGAAAAAACTATAGGCGATGATATCCTTTAGTCAAAAGTCTTATTGCCACATATTTAGTATGTGTTTTGTGGCCTTATTTCTGCAACTTTCATTTTTATTTTTTCCAATAACCACGCATAAACATTATTCTCTTAAAAATTCAAACATATACATGCATGTTGATCAGATATTTTGGTAGCCCTGTTTGTGCTATATAGAGTGAATTTACACCTTTGCCATTAACATGTTTATAAATAACTGAAAAAAGCACAAATGTCAGAGCATGTCAGAACACCTCCAGGGCCCAGAAAACAGCTCAGACTCCAGAGGGTTAATATAAAGGCAACATACATTTTGAGGGCGGAGGGAGACAGCCCTCGCTCCGACCCATCTTGCAGGAAAGAAAGCACAGAAGTGATAACACCTTCGGGGGTATTCTCGTGAGAAGAACACCACTCAACGAACAGGTTCCACTTCAGGTCGTAAGCAAGCCTCACTTTTTTAGAGGGTGCTCTCGCAGAAGTGATGGTATCTATGATCATTTTGAGATGGGTACCTAAATCTCCACATCAAGACATGGAGTTTCCAGAGGTCTGGCGCAAGTACCAACAGTGCCCTGTCCCTGAGATGTCTCAGAGGGATGAGTCAGGAAGGGGCTGTCGAGAAGGAGCATAAGTTTGGGGGAACAAGTTCCAGTTGGGCCATTAAGGGGCAACTAAGAAGACCTGCTCCTTCTCCTTGCTAACTTAGCACAGTGTTGTGCAAGAAGGCTCACTGAGGAAACACATTTTTGCGTAGGCCCCGGGGCCAGCTGTATGCCAATGTCTACGTGCCAAAGGTCTTCCGCTCGGTCAAGGAGTAAACAACTAGCAATGGGACAAGTTCGGAGAGGCAAACAGATGTAACTGTGCGGCCCCGAAGTGATCCCAGAACAGCTGGACCGCCTGGGGATGGAGTCTCCACTCTCCTCGGTCACAGGCTGTCGTGAGGCCTTTGTCAGCGGCACGATTGAGCAGGCCGGAACTTAAAGTGGATGAAGCGACCTCAGAAGCTTCTAACTCCATAGGAGGAGGTGGCGGGCAGGTTGCGACATGCGAGGGAAGCGTACTGAGCAGTGCAGGCTTGCTGAGCAGCGGCATCAACCAAGGTATACTACTAGCAACTCGAGGCAATGGATGCCAATGCAGTTGGAGGCTCGCCCAGACCCCCGTTACTGCATGCCCGTTATACGTGACCCCTCAGCTGGTGTTAGCAGATACTTGTTCTAGGGGCGTCTGGCCTGGAGAAACAAAAGGTCTGAACACGGCTGAGAGTTTGGCGGTAGGCCGGGTGTTTTTCACACGGAGCGTGCCGCACGGCCACCTCGGGACTCGGCCACGAAGCCGACCTATTTGCGGCTGCGTCTGCCATATGCCCAAGGAGCCTCTGAAAAGTTTCTGTGGTATCCTATTTCACGTCTGTCTAGCACCGACCGGACACGTTCCTCTTGAGGTACGTGTTAGACCGAGTCCATCTCCAAATCGGAAAAGAGATCCTCAGTCCGTGGACGAGTTCGAGTTGCTCTTCCCCGGTTGACCTGATGACTGGCTATGTAGCACTTGAAGGGAGGGACTTGTACTGAGACTTCGACTCCTCGAATGCAAGAACACAGGCATGGCCTGCGTTGCGGAAGGGTAGAGATCTGAAGTACGCGTCCTTCAGGTCGAACGCTGCAGACCAATCTCGGGGACGGAGCATGGGAAATGCGTTTCTGTGTTTGCAACTTGAACGGAAGCTTTGAAAAGGGCCAGATTCAAGAGATACAGATCCAGGATTGGTTGTAACTTACCACCTACTTGAGTACGATGAAGTACAGGCTATAGAAGCCGGTCTTCATATCAGCTGGAGGGACGACTCAACCACATGACAGACGCACATTTGGTGAACACCGAAGTGTAACGAACAGCGCTGAGCATGGGCGAACGCTGGGTGAACTGAATCGTATATCCGAGTCTGGTACGGAGGAACCAGCTGGATCGGTTGGGAGCACTTTCTAGTGCTTCAACGAACCGGCCCAGGGGACCAAGGGTACAACAGATGTACTCGGGGTGAGGCAGCGAGGTAGAGGACAGGGACCCGGCTCGGAAGGCCCGGAGGTCAGAGTGAAGCGGGGTCAGAGTGTGTGGTGCAACACTTACCTGTCTCTGCATAACGGCAGAGAGTGCGTGAGAAGGCATGACCGGGTCCTCGAACCGCACCAAACTGCCGGCTGGCGATACAAGAGGTGGCTGAGGGGTGCAAGGCTTTACAGGGTTGCACACCGCCAGTCTGGCCCTCTTGGGACCCAGGAACAGAGGAAATTGCTATTTCTTTGAAAATGGAGGTACCGCTGGCTCCGCTTTTTTGGGTGCCAGCAGAGGAACAAACAAACACACACACACACACACACACACACACAAAGAACTCCACCCGGCCCTCCACCGGGGGGAGGGAGTGGATCGGTGACCATCTCCAAGAGCCCCTTTCTCCATCCCTGAGTGGCCCGCTCAGGAAGGCAGCACCTGGAGTGGGTCAGGTCCATGCTGAGGCCTGCGTGGAGGCTGCTGCGGTGGCTCAGCGGGAGCAGAGCTCAACCGGTTGCGGTGTGAAAGAGGAGTGAGGGATCCACGGGGCTTTGCCGGGAGGATTACCCCTCACTGTAATCCTCAGATCACCCAACCCATGAGGCACTCCAGTCTTCTTCTGGGAAGTTGGCCCAGAAGAAAGACTTGAGCGGGGCATGGGAGTTGGGACTCCACCTTCGCGAACAAAGGCGAGTCTTGATCTCAACACCGAGATGGTCATATTCCCGCAGTGGGAACATGAGTCATCCACGAGAGCTGCCTCAGTGTGCTGTAAGCCCAAACACGTGATGCACCTATCGTGACCGTCAGAGGGGGACAGAGCCCTACCGCACCCAGAAACGCACAGATGGAATGGCATCTTAAAAAAGACGCAAACGCACCCATGTTGCTCTTTCAGGAAATGGGACACGTCACCAGTGCCGGAGCACACAGGGGAATGACTGCGGCAACACTGAAACAGCGAACTGAAACAGTGAAGCACTCACTTCTACGCCCTCAAACCAGTCGTCAAAAACTCAAAACACTTAGAAATTTGATGCTGTTAAAACAGCAGTCGAGAGCCTAGAAGCTCGTGATCACCGCTGCACTCGCTGTAGAAACACCAGCACTGGGAGAGTCTTCCAGAAGAACAACGACACACTCGCTCGTTGTCTACACAACACTCTTCAGAGACATCAGAGGACCGATTGGCTCTGAAGCGAAAGACAACTGGTGCGTGCATCCACTTCCATATTTGTACCCGTGCTGCGGGGTGGAGCGAGTGATGCAATTCACACACGCCAATGTGCATTGGCTCGTTTTAACAATTACTCGAAGATGACAGGCTCCCTAAGCATGATCCCAATCAGTCGGTACGTCCGACTACGTTGAATGTGACTGAACTGAGAAGGAACTGACAGCAACGCTACTCATTGAGTCGTTTGAACCACCACACACATGGACCCTTTATTAGCTCTGCTCAAAAGACAGCGCAGTGCGAGCTCATAACAAATGCATTTACGCACTGATTGGTCTTGATCACACAAAAACTAAACGGTGAGATCCAGTGAGAAGCGTTCGAGTATTTCCCAGAGGTATCCGATACAAACACAAATGTCTTGGTGAGCGCTGACATTCTCAACAACACACGGAAAACAGGAAGAACAGTGTGCGACAACAATTCAATTAAATTTCAATTCACAAATGACATTTAAACATTTGCCATGGATTTACTATAGTAACACTATCTGTAAACATGGTATTGTGGCAGAAATGTGGGATATTCATATCAAATTTTATTATATTATTAATATAGACGTAATAAATATTAAAGGAATAATGAAATATAGGGAAAATTACAGAAATGAATGGTTAATAAGAGTACAGTTCTCAGTGTAGACATTTAGTAAGATTAGACAACTCAGTAAGATTATATACATTTTTACCCTTTAAAAATTAGGTTGTTAAAATTTTACAGATGTTACTCTTTGTGTTAATGAAAATAAATGTACATCTGCGTCCCAAATCAAGCTATGCTGTCATGTAATAGTGGAGCATACAACAGGATTGCAGGTAACATGTTTATTGAAGACTTAACTTAAGAGTTCATGATATTGCAGGTACTCGATGACTTGAGGAGAAGATAGCGTGATGGTGGTGACAGGGGTTGCAGGTTACTATTCTGGTGAGAGTGAACGAGTGGGCAGAGTTGTAGGGTCTGGTGCTGATGGCATCAGCTGCACTAGACCCTGTGGAAGGAGGAAAGGAGAATCATGGTGAGGTTTCAGGAGGTAAACATGAAAGTTATGTGCAATTCTGTATTGTAGAGGTAGATTTACTGGTATGTAACTTCTTTGATTTGTCTCTGGATAGTCAAGTTAAGTCACATTAATTTATAAAGCACTTTTTACAATACAGATTGTTTCAAAGCAGCTTTACAGTGATAATAGGAAATTAATGCAACAAATATTATTTTGGCTGCACAGCAGCTCTAGAATAAATTAACTGTCTAGCTTAAGTAAGTTTTTAATTGATTCATTTCCGTTGTAAAAATCATTAGTTATTAGCTGCTTACACGACACAGTTTTCAACTGAAAACAGAAAACTTTTAATGCATTCTGGCCATTCATTTACACAACAACGACGTTTTTGGTAGCCTGAGATTGCAACATTTTAAGTAGGTTTCAAAGTACAAGTTTTTGAAAATGAGTTTTGAAAGCGATACCATCATCTCTGTGAAAACTTCAAAAACATGAATCTGTGAAAACGGTGACGGCACGCACATGCGTATTATGTGTTTAGTCTGTAGGCATGCGGGGGTGCATCACTGAGTGGGGAGAACTTGTTTAATGTTCTAATTGGAACAGCTGTGTTTTGTCCCACGACTATGCCATCTCACAGTCACCCAGTTGCCCTGCTGCACGGCTCTACAACCGAAACCGAACAATGTACAGGGTTTGCTAGGCTAGTCGCATCCAAAGCAGTATCTAAAGCCCTTGTAATCTTACTATCCTCGATTAAAGTTTAGGATAGGGAATGATCCAATGTAGCAGGGACTCAGCTTGCGACAGAGCAGCCGGAGGTGGATGTCCCTGGTGAAGAGCCAGACCTTCTGTCCTGGATGGTAAGTATGAGTGGTAGCTCTACAGGTGTTGGCATGGCTCTTGTGCCTCCTTACTGCCCACTGCAGGTGGTTGTGTGCTGAGTACCATACCCTCTTGCTCTCCTGCATCCAATGGTTCATAGCTGGAACTTCTGATGGCTTACCTGACCAGGGAAACAGGGGAGGTTGGTAACCGATTATACACTGGAAGAGTGTGAGACCGGTAGTGGCTTGACGTAGTGAGTTTTGTGCATACTCAGCCCAAGGAAGGTATTTATTCCAGCTGTGCTGATGATTGTGGCAGTATGACCTCAGGTAGTGTCCAATCTCTCAGTTTGCCCATTTGATTGTGGATGCTGCCTGGAAGATAAACTCAGTGATACATCTAGGAGTTGAAAGAATGCTTTCCACACTCGGGAAATAAGCTGTGGTCCTTGATCTGACCCAATGTCCTCAGGTAATCTAAAGTAACAGAACACATGGTGGAACAAGGCTTCAGCTGTCTCCATAACAGAGGATAATCCCTTGAGGGGTATGAGTCGACAAGTCTTCGAGAAATAATCCACAGCAACTTTGATGCTTGAGATGTTTGAGTCGGATGGACGTAAGTCAACTCCTAGGTCATGGTCTTTGAGGAATGGGTAATGGCAGCAGTTTTCCCTCAGGTAAGTGGCATGGTGATTTAGAGATTGTACATATGGAACAGCCTCTTACGTAGCGGTTACATCCTGGGTCATACTGGACCACCATTAATGGTTGCAGATGAGTAAGAGGGTTTGCTGGCTGCCTGGTGCCCTCATCCCGGAGATGAGTGAACTGAGTCCATGATGCAGACGTAAGGCAGATGAAACAGATCCCCTCAGGACCTCCCAGCAGAGCTGGTTCAACCTACATATCTTCAGCGATCTGTTCATCGATTGTCCACTGAATCGCACCAATGATAGTGGCTGGAGGGAGGATTGGCTCAGTCTGGAGCATATAAATGAGATAAAGCATCAGCCTTGATGTTCTTGAGTCCCGGTCAGTAGGAGACTGTAAAGTGAAAGCTTGCGAAGAATAAAGCCCATCAGTCCTGTCGAAGATTGAGTCTTCTGGCTTCTTGTAGGTACTCCAGATTATGATGGTCAGTGATTTCCTCGAACAGATGTTTTGCTGCCTCCAGTCAATTTCTTAACTCTTCCAGTGATAGTTTGATCACCAGCAGTTATAATTTTGCTCCGCGGGGATCAGTTTCTTGGAGAAGGCGGCACATGGATGGAGTTTGGATGGATCTTCCTGCCGCTGTGATAATATCATTCCAACTCAACTGGTGGAAGCATCCATTTTGACGATGAATGGTAAGTTGCAATTTGGATGAGTGAGAGTGGGAGCTTGACAAAATTCTTCTTTCAGGCATTCGAAGGCCTCCATGGCAGATGGATTCCAGGACAGAGACTTGAGTCTGTTACAAAGAAGGGTGAGTAGGAGTGTAATGATTTACTCGTTTTCCCGATGCATTGATTACTAATCCTGACGATGCATATGCATCGATCTTGAAACGTATTTTTGAATCGTGAATTGTTGATTTGTCAATAATCGATTTAAAATGCTAAGAATCAAATTAATTACGATTCAATAGCAATTCAGTGCTTTAAAATATATAAACATTAAATTGCTACATGCGCAAATTAATGGAGACGTTGTGCACCGTCATTCACACGCGTCCTCACAGCTCTCCTTCACAGATACACGCTGCACTTTTTACCGCCTTTCATTAACACATTTTTGAGCAACCTACGTTTGAGCTCTCCTCAGTACGGCAACTGCTATTCACATGAGCAGATGACAGCTCTCTATAGAGACAGCAAGAGTAAAACCGCTTAAGCTATTGATAAAGCTGCCAAGTAATTGCATGGTCACTACTGTACGCTTTCATTGCACGGAAACGTCACCGTTATTTTCTATAAGATAAAGTACTGAAATTTTATGGAAATGGGTACCTTCGACATTACCTGAGCAGCTGAAGTACAACCCCTCTAATTCAACAGTGCTCATTTAATGCATGGACGAAGCAAACACATAATGTAAGTTGCTACATAATGTAAAATGCTAAATGAAATTTAACTTAATGTCGTTAAACTGAATGAAAGAAGGAAACTGCTGAAATAACTGCAACATTACCAACACTGAAATAAGAGCGTGCGGTTTATCTTTCAAGTCAAGTCAAGTCAAGTCATCTTCATTTATATAGCGCTTTTAACAATGTAGATTGTTTCAAAGCAGCTTTACAGAGATAAGCGTATAATTTAAGGTAACAGAGATTGTTTTGGCTTTATAGCGGTTCTTTAATAAAGTTATTTTCCAGCTAAAGTTAGTTTTGATTGATTTGCTTCCGTCGCAACGATCATTTGTTATTAAATTAGGGGCCGCTAAGACGACACCATTCTCTCTACACAAACTTTAAACGCGAACCTATGAGAAACGCTGATGGCATTCACATGCGCATTTAGAATTGTTTCTATAGTTATGTGCGTTTGAATATATGTACGCAGGTTTGGAATTCCCTACAAGCCAAGCCTAAACAAAGTACTTGTCTTTCCTTATAAATTTTGATAAATAATTTTATTTTATTTTGTCACTTCGGGGTAGGAACGCAAAACGAATTTTCCCGACAACGCCTTATCTGTAGAGTGGTAAAGGGATCCTCCATAGGGAGAGACTAGTTGGCACTTCAGCACTGCATTGTCATCGGGTCCAGCGAAAGTCCTTTATCAGATCTGGATACGGCCTGGATCCGGCAGGCTGCGGGAAAACCTCGGGATAAACACAGACACTAAAATTAGCGTAGATGCCATTCTTCTCATGATGTAACGAGTACATCAGGATTTATGGGAAGTGTTCCCGGTTCCGGCTGACCTAATCTACAGTGAGGAAAATAAGTATTTGAACACCCTGCTATTTTGCAAGTTCTCCCACTTGGAAATCATGGAGGGGTCTGAAATTGTCATCGTAGGTGCATGTCCACTGTGAGAGACATAATCTAAAAAAAAAAATCCAGAAATCACAATATATGATTTAACTATTTATTTGTATGATACAGCTGCAAATAAGTATTTGAACACCTGTCTATCAGCTAGAATTCTGACCCTCAAAGACCTGTTAGTCTGCCTTTAAAATGTCCACCTCCACTCCATTTATTATCCTAAATTAGATGCGCCGGTCGTTAGCTGCATAAAGACACCTGTCCACCCCATACAATCAGTAAGAATCCAACTACTAACATGGCCAAGACCAAAGAGCTGTCCAAAGACACTAGAGACAAAATTGTACACCTCCACAAGGCTGGAAAGGGCTACGGGGAAATTGCCAAGCAGCTTGGTGAAAAAAGGTCCACTGTTGGAGCAATCATTAGAAAATGGAAGAAGCTAAACATGACTGTCAATCTCCCTCGGACTGGGGCTCCATGCAAAATCTCACCTCGTGGGGTCTCAATGATCCTAAGAAAGGTGAGAAATCAGCCCAGAACTACACGGGAGGAGCTGGTCAATGACCTGAAAAGAGCTGGGACCACCGTTTCCAAGGTTACTGTTGGTAATACACTAAGATGTCATGGTTTGAAATCATGCATGGCACGGAAGGTTCCCCTGCTTAAACCAGCACATGTCAAGGCCCGTCTTAAGTTTGCCAATGACCATTTGGATGATCCAGAGGAGTCATGGGAGAAAGTCATGTGGTCAGATGAGACCAAAATAGGACTTTTTGGTCATAATTCCACTAAACGTGTTTGGAGGAAGAAGAATGATGAGTACCATCCCAAGAACACCATCCCTACTGTGAAGCATGGGGGTTGTAGCATCATGCTTTGGGGGTGTTTTTCTGCACATGGGACAGGGCGACTGCACTGTATTAAGGAGAGGATGACCGGGGCCATGTATTGCGAGATTTTGGGGAACAACCTCCTTCCCCTCAGTTAGAGCATTGAAGATGGGTCGAGGCTGGGTCTTCCAACATGACAATGACCCGAAGCACACAGCCAGGATAACCAAGGAGTGGCTTTGTAAGAAGCATATCAAGGTTCTGGCGTGGCCTAGCCAGTCTCCAGACCTAAACCCAATAGAGATTTTTTGGAGGGAGCTCAAACTCCGTGTTTCTCAGCGACAGCCCAGAAACCTGACTGATCTAGAGAAGATCTGTGTGGAGGAGTGGGCTAAAATCCCTCCTGCAGTGTGTGCAAACCTGGTGAAAAACTACAGGAAACGTTTGACCTCTGTAATTGCAAACAAAGGCTACTGTACCAAATATTAACATTGATTTTCTCAGGTGTTCAAATACTTATTTGCAGCTGTATCATACAAATAAAATGATTTCTGGATTTTTTTTTTTTAGATTATGTCTCTCACAGTGGACATGCACCTACGATGACAATTTCAGACCCCTCCATGATTTCTAAGTGGGAGAACTTGCAAAATAGCAGGGTGTTCAAATACTTATTTTCCTCACTGTATGCAGCCTAACATTGAATTATAGAAGTCTATAATGTATTATGTGAATGCTAGGTCAAAGAGATGTGTCTTTAATCTGGCTTTGAACTGACAGAGTGTGTCTGCTTCCCGTACAATGTTAGGAAGACTGTTCCAAAGTTTTGATGCTAAATAGGAGAAGGATCTACCGCCAGCAGTCGATTTTGATATTCTAGGTATTATTAACTGGCCGGAATTTTGAGATCGCAATAGACGTGAAGGACTATAATGCGTTAAGAGCTTGCTCAAGTACTGCGGAGCTAAACCATTTAGTGCTTTGTAAGTAATCAGCAATATTTTAAAATTTATGCGATGTTTAATAGGCAGCCAATGGAGTGTTGACAGAACCGGGCTAATATGGTCATACTTCCTGGTTCTGGTAAGAACTCGAGCTGCTGCGTTTTGGACTAGCTGTAGTTTGTTTATTAAGCGTGCAGGGCAACCACCCAGTAGAACATTACAATAAACTAGCCTTGAGGTCATGAACGCATTAACTAATTGTTCCGCATTTGTCAATGAGAGCATATGGCGTAATTTAGATATATTTTTAAGATGGAAAAAAGCAGTTTTACAGATACTAGACACGTGACTTTCAAATGAAAGATTGGTATCAAAGAGCACACCCAGGTTCCTAACCAACGACGAAGACTTAACAGAGCAGCCATCAAGTGTTAGACAGCCATCAAGTGTTAGACAGTATTCTAGATTATTATGTGAGGAAGTTTTTTGTCCAATAATTATAATCTCTGTTTTTTCAGAATTTAGAAGTAGGAAATTACGAGTCATCCAATTTTTTATATCAGCTATGCATTCCGTTAATTTTGTGAATTGATAAGTTTCGTTAGGTTTTGAAGAAATATACAGCTGAGTATCGTCAGCATAACAGTGGAAGCTAATTCCATGTTTCTGTAATGCTCAGGGTGGATGATGGAGGCAAACAAGTGGATGCTAATAAATCCAAAGGTTTAATCTTCAAAAGGCAAAATACAAAGAACAGTAATGACACAGTGAGCTGATGCTCAAACATTGACCGACAATAGACTGGTGAAAGACAGGAACTTAAATACACAGAAGATAATGACTAATAACAGGTGATGGAAATCAAGATGAAAGACTAATTAACAACACACAGGTGATTGGACTGAACTAATGACGATGATGACAGAACTCAAATGAAGACCGTGACGATGAAACTAACATAAAGTCCATGAAAACCAACAGAAAATCTCAGAAAACCTGACAGTTTCCTAATGATATCTCCTAATGGTAGCATGTACAGAGTGAACAGCAGCGGTCCTAATACTGAGCATTGTGGTACGCCATACTGAACTTGTGATCGATGAGACATCTCTTCATTTACTACCACAAACTGATAACGGTCAGATAAGTATGATTTAAACCATGCTAGTGCAATTCCACTAATGCCAACATAATGTTCGAGTCTATTTAAAAGAACGTTGTGGTCAGTGGTGTCAAATGCAGCACTAAGATCGAGTAACACTAATAGAGAGATACAACCATGATCGGATGATAAGAGCAAATCATTTGTGACTCTAACGAGAGCCGTCTCAGTACTATGGTACGGTCTAAATCCGGACTGGAAATCCTCGCAGATATCATTTCTTTCAATTTTTTTTCGTTGCGTTTTTTTAACAAGCGGTTTAATCATAGCCAGCTTAAAGTTTTTTGGTACGTATCCTAGAGACAAAGACGAATAATGATATTAAGAAGAGGATCTATGACCTCTGGAAGCATCTCTTTCAGTAGCTTAGTCGGTATAGGGTCTAACATACATGTTGTCCATTTAGATGATTTAATGAGTTTAGTAAATTCTTCCTCTCCTATAGCAACGAATGAATAAAAATTTTCCTCAGGGAGACTACAATGCACTGCCTGATGTGATACTGTAGTAGACGGTTGCATAGTTATAATTTTGTCCCTGATATTATCAATCTTATAAGTGAAGAAGTTCATAAAATCATTACTGCTGTGTTGCTTGGAAACTTCGGTGCTTGAAGCTTTCTTTTTCGTTAGTTTAGCCACCGTTTCAAATAAATACCTAGGATTATGTTTATTTTCTTCTAATAGGGTTGAAAAATAAGCAGATCTATAGCAGCTTTTAAAGCCTCTCTGTAAGTAATCGAGCTCTCCTTCCATGAAATGCGAAATACCTCTAGTTTTGTTTTCTTCCAATATCAAGTTCTTCTAAGCTATCCGGGATGCTGACATGATGAAACTGATCAGGAAGATTATTAATAAAGCAATCTTTAGTGGCAGAAGTGATAGTTCTAACATATTTGAAACACGGAGTCGGCTTTGCAGCCTTGGCTAAATGTAATTTACACGAGACTAGATAATGATCTGAGATGTCATCGTTCTGCTGCAGAATTTCAACAGCATCAACATCTATTCCGTGTGATAATATTAGATCTAGAGTATGATTACGACGATGAGTAGGTCCTGACACGTGTAGTCTAACTCCAATTGAGTTTACAATGTCTTTAAATGCCAATCCCAATGCATCTTTTTCATTATCGATGTGTATATTAAAATCACCAACAATTAGTACTTTATCTGCAGTCAATATTAATTCTGATAGAAGGTCCGTAAATTCTTTGATAAAGTCTGTATGGTGCCCTGGTGGCCTGTATACAGTAGCCAGCATAAATCTCAAGCGTGATTTATCGTTTATACTATATATTTTTACATTAAGCACCAATGCTTCAAAATAATTATATTTAAAACTTGATTTCTTAGTGGTTTTGAAAATATTACTATAAATTACAGCAACACCACCCCCTTTGCGTTTCAGACGAGGCTCATGTTTATAACAGTAATCTTGCGGGGTGGACTCATTTAAAGTAATGTAATCGTTTGGTTTTAGCCAGGTTTCTGTCAAACACAGCACATCTAGGTTATTATCTGAAATCATATCATTAACAACGATTGCTTTTGAAGTAAGCGATCGAATATTCAGCAACCCAAGCTTTATCATTTGCTCATCTGTATTATAGCTGTTTCTTATTTGTTGCACATCAATTAAATTTTTAACCTTAGATGGGTTTAAACGTTTTTTGGATTTCCAAGTTCAGGGAACAGACACAGTCTCTATATGATGATAGCTAGGTAAAAGAGGCTCTATGTGATGGGATTTATCTGACCTTGGTGACGCAAGGCCGCTAGCAGACAGTCGGTTAAGCCAGTCTGTCTGCTTCCTGACCTGAGGCCCAGATTGTCATGTTTGAGCTCTAAGACTATGAGCCATATTACTAGAGAGAAGAGCAGCACCATCCCAGGAGGGATGATTCATTCAATCAGATGTGTATTAAAGTATTGTGTTCATTACTATAGCAACAGTAGTCACCCAGCACATTTTCTTTCAGAATCATCATAAGTAAAATGTTCCGTATAAAGAGAACAAAGAGGGTTTTTCTTACTATTCCGTGAAGAAAAAATTGTTTAGGATTAGTTGGAGAAAGTGCATGATATTCAAGGGTAGTCTCTCCATGGAAGTAGTGTATGTTTAATAACAATATTTTTAAAGCCTTTTTTGGTTTTGGCTTATGTAAATGTCTACAAATGCCAATTTGTATAGGCTATTAAAAATAAAGTTATGTATCATCATTAAGAACTAACATGAACTAACATTAACAATGGACAAAGTTTTATTTTGCCCCCACTCTCTGACCCCCTGAAGGTCACTGTGTAATTCGCAACCTGACCAAGACACATTGGGGGAAGCATTTAAATAATCCTATGAATGCATGTAAAAAATGCAGAATCAAATCATTAACTGAATCGCATAGAATTTTAATGTGAATTGTCTCGAATCGAATCGTTCTGAATTAGCAAAAATCAAACCGAAAAGCGATGAATCGTGAATCGAATCGATTTGCTGTCTACCCAAATATTCACAGCCCTAGTGGAGAGGTAATCTTGCTGAAGTTGGAGATGAAGTTCTTTGATGTATGTGGGTAGTGGCCAATTCTTTACAGCTGGTTCATGGTGATGCCGAATTAATCGATGACAAATCCCATAAAGTGAATAAAGGGACGATGAAGGGTAGTCCAGTTTTAGGTAGAGCTGGTGTTCACGTAGCTTTTGAAGGACCTGCGTAACATGATGGCGATGATCGGGCAGGTTTCGGGAGTATATCAGGATGTCATCAATGTAGATTATGACAAAATGATGGAGAAACTCCCGGAACACCTCATTCATAAATCCCTGTAATACGGAAGGTGACAATGGAACAATTATAGATGAGATGACCCTCAGCTCCACTGTACAAACACAGATGGTTACTGATGCGTTGTTGCTGGCGTTTGGATTGAGACAGATGGTAAAAGTCAATTTGCATTGGTTCTGGTGCTGATGCTGGTTCAGTAAGTTTGGAATCGCTGGGGCTGCATCTCGAAGTACAGGGAACATTAAAGGAGGAATCTGCTGCAATCCTCTGCCGTGCCTGCAAACATCGCTGGTTGGGCCATGGAACTAGCAAGAGAATGTGGTTAAGGAATCGTATCGAGTGATTATAGTGACAAGTGAAGCTGTTGGACCAGGTCTGCAAACGCACCAGATGTTGCTGGTAAGTGAGCTCTGGTTTCCATGTTTTGTTGATCTGATCTTCTGTCATGTAACAGAGAGGCAGACAACAGAAATGCAGGTAATTGATGTTTATTGAACAAGGAAGGCAGATGGCAGGCAATATGGCAAACTTAACTTATAGAGTTGTTGGTATTGTGGGTATTTTTTATTTTATTTTATTTTATTACTTTATTATCCCCATAGGGAAAATTCTGTTGCCTGTGTTTCAACATGCGTACACACAAAGAACCAACAACATACATAAATAAAAAAATTATATATACATAAAAAAAACTAATCATCACTGAGACCTGCTCAGTAAACACCAACACTCCCTTTCATTTAAGAATTGTACTGCCTGTGGCTGGAAGGATTTTTTCCCCCCTATTTTTAAAAATTGCTGGCATCCTAAATCTCCGACCCGATGGTAATCTCTCAAATTTATTAAACAGAGGATGCCTATTGTCTAATATTATTTTTGTAGCTTTACTAAGGCATCTGGTTTGATAAATTTGTTCAAGACCTCTTAGAGGGATACCAAGTAGTTCCTAAGCGAACTCTTTTGTTCCACTGTGACATTTGTCCGTCTTGGCTGCACTTATTCCTCCCCTCAGTCACTTGATTTTTCCCTGAATGAATCAGTCATTTTGATTGAATCGTTTGACTCACTCGTTAAAATAATGATTTGCCGCCACCTACTGGCTGTTTTAGTTTCATATTTAAAAGTAGGCACTTAGAGTGACGAAGATTGAATGCTGTTTTTTGTTTTCGGTCATGATTGTAACTGGTTACAGAGATAGAATGTGTTTATAATAGTTCTGTCATTGTTAACGCGTTAACACATGCGATTAATTTTTTCCAGATTAAAAATATTTAATGCAGTTAATGGTTTGGAGTAAAATCAGCCTAGGTTCCTTTTCACCATGACCTTGAGCCAAACAGTGTTGACAACTTAGTGTTAACTAATAATTGTTGCAAACTGGTACTACTAACAAAATATTAGTGCATTCCTGGAACTGGGTGTCGTTACACTACATCCTTATGCATCGCTTTCTTCCAGGACTTTTACGTGCTTTTCCCTAATCACTGAAGTGACCTCGACGTGCGGGTTAGCGGTAGCATTAGCCATCAGGCAAGTGTTATTTAAAAAAACTCCTGATGTACTTACAAACTTTCCAATGCCTCGTTTTATGAGTACATAAACTAGTTGTACTACTGTAGAAGTTTGGTACCATTCCGGGCATTATTAGTGGGGTAATTTACGAGATACAGCCTAGGTTCCATTAGCGCCTGCATTAAGCCATTCGGCTGATATATCTAAATAAGCTCTAACTTTAGTAATGTTCAACCAAGCGAAAAAAGGCTTCTGGGGGGTGTTTGGCTCAAGGTCATGCTACAAAGGACCCTAAGTTGATTTTACTCCGAACCATCCCTTTAATGCAGAATCCATTTTTACTGTCATCCATTGACAAGAGTTACATTATATGATCACGCTCTTCACGCAAATGCTTTTAAACCATTCAAGCGTGACAAGACAAAAGAGAATGTGCTTCAGAATCGAGTTCTCTTCCACGTTGGAACGAACGATAACACACACAATTATACCAAAATATCAGTTTTGTCAAGTATCCTAATAAGAGCAGTCTTAAATGAATTAAGTGAACGTAAAGAGTTGTGAGAGAATGAGACGTGTGTGAGATCCTTGTCATGTGCATCAGTGGCAGGTCTTAAAATGCCACTAATACTGTATGTCATTAATGTTAATCAAAGAACAAAGGTAACAGAAAAAAATCACTCACTTTGACTAAATAACTTTTGTAGCTTTAATAAGGATTCATCTATATTTAATTTATAATTTATGCAGTGCAGACTGTTTGATAACTTTATTCAAATTCTGTATATTTCCTACCTGTTTCCTACCTTCTAAATTTTTTTTTTTCAAAATTTGTTTAAACTTTCTTTATATACCAATACATAATTAAAATGTAAGTACTCTGAAAAAGAGAGTATAAAAATCGAGTGTCTGTAGTCCTCTCAGGGCGCAATAAACACAGCTACTTATTTCCATTCGGAACGAATGAAATGATTGGCTGGGCGACTGTCACTCTCCCTCGCTACCATGGCTACCACCCCTGCTGCTACAGGAGCTGCCCACATACACGCACCCGTTTGACTCGAGGAGGCGAAGAGGCACGGAAGCTAGGAAGAATCACAATTATGGCAGAGAAAGAGCAGTCTAAATTCCCAGTACCTGCATATACAGTCAGCGAAGGCAAACAAGGCAAAAAAAGGAACTTGTAAGGTAGAAAGGTAGGCTACTTGTCTCCGGAGTGTAACGTTAGTCCTCATCAGAGCCAACAGTGCTTTCATCGTGGAAGCTCTTACATGCAAAACACCGTATATGTTATGAATCTTACACGAAATTCACCTTCATCACAGTGTAACTGATGGTAATGGGAAAACGTGTATCAATGCAACCTGTTTTTAGCTTGTTACCGAATCAAACTCAATATGTTTTAAACTTTACCAGTATCGATATTCTAGCCTGATAGTGAGTACTAACAGCCATGTTAGTTGTTTATATTCATAATGATAAAGTTAGGTATTTTATTACATGTGATTCTGACATGATGTCACTAAATGCACTGCGCTCCTCTCTCCGCTCGGCGCTGGTAAACGCGTCCTCCAGCTGGCAGCTGAGCGGTCGGCATCGCACGTTCATGTGTTTTGGGGGCATGGCTTTGGAAGGAGCCCAGAAGGGAGGGGGTGGGAGTGAATGGAATAAGTAGCTGTATTTATTGCGCCCTGAGAGGACTACAGGCACTCGATTTTTATACTCTCTTTTTCAGAGTACTTACATTTTAATTATGTATTGGTATATAAATTTTAATTATTATTATTTTTTTAAAACTGCCGACCCTGCCTGAGAGATAGATAGATTCAATTACACTGTAATGTTTAATGGCTATAATTAATGTTTAAAATTGGGGGGAAAAATCTTTTTCATAGAGACATCAGAATCTGTATTAGAATCAGTGATACTGGCCTTAAAATCTTTCCCACCACTCGTTTGTCTCCTTGGTTACCGTCATTACCAGTTCTGTGTTTGATTATCATCTTGTTTGTGTTTGCTTTAAGTTGTACCCTTACAGTCACTCTTTGTCCGGTGACCGTTAATGTTAAGTTGTGTTTGCTTGCCTGTCTTTTAGATTGTTTGCTCGTATGGATTATTAAAGCCTTTTTGAAACCTGAGCTTCATCTTCCTGTTCTTCCTATATGGAGGGATTATTGGGTCAGATTTAAAACTAAAAGTCTAAAACTAAAAGTCTTAAACGAAAACTAAAAGTCTAAATTTGAAACTAAAAGTCTAATTCGAAAACTAAAAGTCTAAGTCGAAAATGAATTTGGTATTTAGAATAGGGCATTTTGTATTTAGGATTGGGCATTTGGTCATTTAGGATTTAGGATTGGGCATTTAGGGTTTTAGGATTGGGAATTTGGTATTTAGGATTGGGCATTTAATCATTTAGCCATTTAGGATTTAGGATTGGGAATTTGGGGATTTAGGATTGGGCATTTGAGGATTGAGGATTGAGGAGTGTATGCAAATAAGGAGGCGTGGCCCAAATACTGGAGGCTGGGTTTGAAATGGCTGGTGCGCAGAGGCACCTTATGGACAGCAGAGGGAGCTCCCAGTGCTAAGGAGCACTGTAATGAAACCAAACAGAGCAAGTGAGCAGGGCTGGAGCAAGGACTGTACTTTACAATGTGATAACTTCAACTTAATGACAGCGTTGTAACATTTATGTGGCCTTACACACAAAGTTACCAGTGAAAGGAGTGCTATCGGTCTGACGACGAGAATAACTATTATTATTATTATTATTATTATTAATAGTGAGTGCGCGCGCGCGGCCGGGGCTCTCTCTCTCTCTGCTCGTTCTTATATATGCCCTGTCAAGCGCGCCCTTGTTAAACTGACATGCAAATGATAAACTTTCACTCTATGATGGTTAAACTGTGCAATTAATCCGATAATGATAGGAACCACCTGTTTAAGCATACGTTGTAATAGACAGCACACAGCACAGGTATAGTAATAAAGAAGCTTGTCTCTTGCCACGGCTTTCACAATATCACTGTGTACTGTTACAATAGATCTGCGCGCGCGCACTCACTATCAACAACTGTTGTCATTGTCAACAAGCGTCAACAAGCTTCCCCGTACTTTTTGACAAGCGTCCTTGACAGGGCGGCCAGAGCTTCTTTGCAGCTCAATTCGGCTCAATTCGGCGGCATTGTGAACGTACAGTTACTGTTTCCTAACCTTGTTTTTTCTGATGCGTTGCATTCAAATATATATATATTTTTTTACTTGGCTTGGTTGAATTCCAATGTAGAATAACAGACCGCTGCGAAGTATAACACACCGTTGCCATGAAAAACAGAGCGTTGCTATGGACGCGGAACGGACTATTTTCTTTAGCGGAAGCAATACAATCGTTTTTAAATCAATAAACTCCTTTTTAAATCAATATTTTGAGTCAAATTATTTATGTATTTTGTAGGTAGCCATGTAATAAGTGGAATAATGTATAGCGAGGCGGTTGTTATAGTGAATAACAACCCCGACGACAGGCTGATTCAAGTTCAGCCTGTCGGGGTTGTTATTCGCTATAACAACCGCCTCGCTATACATTATCCCTTACATAAAGCACAGTCCTTGCTCCAGCCCTGCTCACTCGCTCTGTTTGGTTTCATTACAGTGCTCCTTAGCACTGGGAGCTCCCTCTGCTGTCCATAAGGTGCCTCTGCGCACCAGCCATTTCAAACCCAGCCTCCAGTATTTGGGCCACGCCTCCTTATTTGCATACACTCCTCAATCCTCAATCCTCAATCCTCAAATGCCCAATCCTAAATACAAAATGCCCTATCCTAAATACCAAATGCCCAATCCTAAATACCAAATTCATTTTCGACTTAGACTTTTAGTTTTCGAATTAGACTTTTAGTTTCAAATTTAGACTTTTAGTTTTCGTTTAAGACTTTTAGTTTTAGACTTTTAGTTTTAAATCTGACCCAATAATCCCTCCATACTTCCTATAACCTAAACGTGACAACAAAATTGTTGAGGTCTCTGAATTGTAAAGGCTGCCTCTGCAAGCAGGTTATAGGTTTGTACCGACAAGCATTAATGTAAACTAGTTAAATTATTTAATTTAAATGTAATATCAAATAACAGACTACAGTTGAAATTATAATGTAGTACTTTACATGTGCTTTAGTATATTAGTCAACACATCGAAATCTGTGTCCTTTAATATGGAAGCAGATCAGTCTCATTACTAATTCACGCAAAATACTTGATTCACATGCATGAAACAAAATTCACGTGCACAAAAAACAAAACAATTCACGTGCACAAAATAAAATTATATATTCATAAAATACATTTCACAAATGCAAAACACAATTCGTAGATATACAACTGTGCACAAAAACTTAGAATGTTTAAAATTTATTTTATATTTATTTTATTTTAGTTTATCCTTGAATGTGAATGTGCAAATCGTCATTCACGTGTGAATCACCTTGGATTTGTGTGTGTGTTTTTGAGACTTTCCTGGCAGCGCTCTCCTCCTACACGGATCAGTTGTACTCTTTAGCCAATCAGATTTAAGCTTATCAATTGACCAATCAGCATCATGTGAGGGCGTGCCTACCTGCATGTTACGTCATCAGCTTTCTGTGTGTTTACTGAAGTTAAAGATCAGCTGAAGATCATGAACTGACAATCTTACGTATGAAGCACAACATTCAGTTCAGAGAAGTATATGTCTCTTTTATAGTTGTGATATCCAGACAGAGTCTTCTTAGCTTTTAAAGTATATACATGTTTATGGCCAAATGATAAATGTAACTGCAATACATCACACTGTAACGGGTTTCTGTAATTTGAACAGTATTTTACTGTAATATGTACAACTAGATGTACCGCATGGCGGTACAAAATATGACCGCCGCTCAGGCCTGCACTGGCTTTCCACAAAAAGAAATGACGTGGAGCAATTTGGCTGTATTGCGTGTTTATGTATATACCTAAAAAAAGTAGTAGTATGTGCATGTCTGTCTGTGTGTGTGTGTATGTGTGTGTGTTTGTGTATGTGTGTGTCTGTGTGTATGTGTGTCTGTGCGTGTATGTATGCGTGTGTACATGTGTGTGCGCGTGTGTGTTTGTGTGTGTGTCTGTGCATGTGGATTTGTATGTGTGTGTGTATGGGTGTGTGTCTGTGCGTGTGGATGTCAGTGTGTGTGCATGCTTGCGTTTGTTTGTATTCCTGCATGTGTGTGTGTGTGACAGTTAGGGTTGCCAACTTCAGAAAAGGAAAATGCGGGACAATCGTGGTTATTTATAGGAAAATGAGGGACACTCAAAATATTTGTACTGTATCACACAGTGTACGTCATTTCAGTGTCTGCAGTTAAGTTTGTGTTTAAAAGGTTATCAGACATAAACACATTTGTATTGCTTAACCTATTTATGTATTTAATTCTAAAAATAATTTTAATGTCATGCATGAAAAAAGTCACATTACAAACAAACCATAGTTCAAAATAACAGCATTTATCTAAAATAGAAAGCTTTTTTAACATTATACACTAGGCTTACAGTTCAAAAGTTTGGGGTTAGTAAGATTATTTTTTTGGAAAAAAAAATAAAGAAAGTAATTGTCTACTTTTATTCAGCAAGGATGCATTACATTAATCAAAAGTGACAGTTAAGATAATGTTACAAAAGCTTTCTATGTACTTTCTAAAAGCTTTACAATAATCAGAAATGTTTTTTGAGCATATTATTCCCTCAGGTAGATTACATGTTTTCTTGCGTTGCTGGATGTTAGACTCATGAACAATAATCACATTGTTTGCATTCGCCAAAATTGATTAGCCGAAATCAAAACGTGGACAGTGAAAGGAAATTACCGTTAGCGCGAGACGAGTCCGGCTTGAAGCGGAAGCGACCAGACGGCAGAGGATGTTCGCAAATCAAACAATGATTTGTCTCAAAACAGTGATTAAAAAAAGCTGTGATTGGATGATGACAGGTGTCGGTGATCATTCTCAAGTGTCGTGGTCAGCACTGCTGCTGTTGCTGTTGTATCAGTCAGTGGTTTATCAGCTTGTCAAAAAACGGGACACGGGAGGTCACGCAAGGGACAAATAAATTAGGCCCAAAATGCGGGACGTCCCGCCTAATTCGGGACAGTTGGCAACCTTAGTGACAGTATCATCCTAAACCAGCAACCCTTCGCTCAACACCACCATCTACAGGCCGATGAGTGTACAGTCACTAAATGTGCACATAAATGAATTTATTTTATACCCCCCCATGGATGAAATTCTACGAAACTTAGCATACCCCCAGAGGATGTCAAGTTAATCATACACATGAAATATGGTGAAGTTCTGAACATCTCAACTGAAGATAGGGGCGATTAAAGCAGAATAATATTGCATTTTAATTTTTTATGGGAGGGGCGCAAATCACAAATGAGTGATTATGGGCTAGGTTGATGTGGGCCCTTAAGAGCAACATACCATAAAAAATTCTTCATCCTCGGTGCCACGGTTCAGGTAGTTATTTAGGAAAAACTGCATTTTTTTGGTTTGGGGGGGCCCAGCGCGGGGGGGGGAGTGGCCCCCGGGGACCAAACGAAACTTTTCCGTAAAAGTCTAGTGGAGCTACATGCCCACCAAATTTCATGTTCCCCGGTGTTTCGGTGTCCCTGGTATCGTTGACGAAAAATTCAGTAGATGACGAAAAAAAAAAAAAAAAAAAACTTTGACAATCCCTATATGACCGCTTTCGCTAGCTATGCTAGTGGCGGTCATAATAAGATACTGTAAAATATGTATACAATATGTTACTGTAAACAGCAAAGGATTATGGGAAAATACACTACCGTTCAAAAGTTTGGGGTCAGTAAGATTTTTCATCAATGTTGAAAACAGTTGTGTACATTTTTTTTTTTTTCAAAATTCTTTGATGAATAGAAAGTTCAAAAGAACAGCATTTATTTAAAATAGAATATTTTCTAACATTATAAATGTCTTTACTGTAACTTTTGATCAGTTTAACTCATCCTTGATGAATAAAAGTATTGATTTATTTTATTTCTTTCCCCCAAAAATAAAATTAAAATTCTTACTGACCCCAAACTTTTGAACTGTAGTGTTTAATGTTACAAAAGCTTTAGATTTCAGATAAATGCTGTTCTTTTGAACTTTCTATTCATCATAGCATCATGAAATAAAAATGTAAATAACTGTTTTCAACATTGATAATAATCATAAATGTTTCTTGAGCATCAAATCATCATATTAGAATGATTTCTGAAGGATCATGTGACACTGAAGACTGGAGTAATGATGCTGAAAATTCAGCTTTGATCACAGGAATAAATTACACTTTACTATATATTCACATAAAACAGCTGTTTTAAATCGGAATAATATTTCACAATGTTTTAGTTTGTATTTTTAATCAAATAAATGCAGCCTTGGTGAGCAGAAGATACTTCTTTTAAAAACATTAAAAATCTTACTGACCCCAAACTTTTGAACAGTAGTGTATATGGTCACTACTGTAATTTTTCCCTACTGTAAATCAATTTACAGTCGTGAACTTGCCCGCGAAAAACTGACTATCAATATTTTGAAACGTCTGAAAGGAGTCAAGACATTAGAAAAATATCAGTCTACACATGCGTTTTATATTTAATATGAGGGAAATACACAGTGAAGTGACACAAAAAATCTTTAACTTTTAGGTGGCAAAATATTTTTTAGTAATTCTATGAATTAGGCCTACACTGTGCAAACCAAAAGATATATACCCACCGGATGAATAAAGATCGGCCTCCACAGAACATAAAATATTATTTTTATTTTATTTTTCGTGTTGGCATTTATGTAAAAAAAAAAAAAAAACAATGTTACGGGCGTGACAGTTCTCCATTACGGACATGACTGCTCTGAAAGCGACTTTAAAAATTTCACAGAGACCTCAAACAGAAAGCACAAAGCCTTTTTTTAAAGTGAATTTCGTTTTTTTTATTAATTGTATCTTAATTTTAATCAATGTTTCATCTGGATTTAATAAATAAGAAGTAAATATAGTAGAAAATAGATAATCATGACACGGAGGCGCGGGCGAGTGAACTGGACTCTTGTCTCATAAATGAACCGAAACTCAGCGTAAGGTATGCTACTTGCCTCACAGACCTGAGAAATATATAGAAAGCTTGAAATGTCTACTTTTAAACAGAACAATTCAAAACGAAGGAAAACAGACTGCTTTCTGCTTATGAAATGTGCATTTCTCTCTGGCGCATTCTGAGAAGATCGCGACGCATCGTCAACTTCATCTTTGCAGTCGACACAGAAAACACTTGTTTATTAATAAACAATTAAAATGTCTCCTTGCTATATTTGACATATTAATAATCATTACTTTTGCCGGTTCTTTGTGACAGCTTTTAGATGCTTTGTTGGCAACGCCACCCACATGTTGAACGAGTCACACCACATCAGCACCGAAAACATGATTTTTTTTCAAATCTAAAATCAAAAATCGTGATACGAACCGAATCGTAGGTTTGGTCTATCGGTACAGCCCTAGTAAGATGAGAAAGCAAGAGTTTATGGTTTAAAAAACAAAACAAAACAAAAAACAATGGCTATCTGAACATCTTTGCCAAGCGCAAACCAGTACAGAAGTAGGCTAATCAATAAATTATCGGGGAGGGTCATGCCTTTTTTCACAATCATTTTGGAGGGTCATAGAAAAATGTATTGCTGGCGAAGGGAGGGTCATGTCTTTTTTGACAACAGATCTCAAAACTCCTCCGGTGGCCCCTTAAATAAAAAACGAACTGTCCCTAATGGCAAGAGAGATTTATTTTCAAGTGTTTTTTTGACGGGTTGAAGTGGCAGTAAATGCACGGACAAAAGATCATGTACCAGTAACTCACCAAAAAGGTTAGTATATTATTTCTATTTTATGTAAAACAAACATTTTCAAATGTTTTTACTTATGTTAACAGCAAACTAACATGAATTATCGTTTTGTTTTCGTCTGAATGGTTTTGGTGCCTTTTTTTCCTGACTGTCCGTCAGAATGGTTTTGGTGAATTACTGCCTTTTTTTCCTGACTGTCAGCCGGGTCGCTGTCACGGTGATAATATTAACTGGTGAGTAAGTTAAGTTAACCTATATTAGCCGAAATATTATTTAGTTAAAGGTTGTATCAGCGATTTCAGGCCCAAACATAAATGATCACATTCATCTAATCTTTCCTAACGATCCGCTAGCTGAAAAAAAAAACGCGTCAAAAAACCGCGTCTCTGTAGGCAGCCTAGGCTCTGAAATCTACACACAAAAACAGTTGGTTTCACCAACACTCAAAACCAAAATAAATAGTGTTCCAACCAATCACCGACAGGGGTGGGTGTTGTGAGGTTTTGCGCTCGTGCACGGCTGCCTATGACGGCTGCACGCGAAAACCTAACAACACCCACCCCTGTCGGTTATCGGCGGGCAGCTAGCGAATCGTTAGGAAAGATTAGATGAATGTGATCATTTATGTTTGGGCCTGAAATCGCTGATACAACCTTTAAAACGATAAAAAAATAATGTTTGTGTGTTCCTCTGCCTCTTTAACGCAAGTTAGCTCATCAGGCGGGCGAAGTTGTAGGTAACTTAACGTTAACCGCAGCAAACTAACGTGAAATACTGAGGTAAAGTGAGATAGACGAAACCCTTGTTTAAGTGCGGTTTTTAAACAATATTTTCACGTATATGCTTTGATTTATTTTCAGGTTTGTGATCTGGATAATGTCATCTGCAATCTGCAACGATGGAGGTGTGTGTTGGAGCCTTTTCATTGCCGTCATACTGGTGATAACATCAACTGGTAACATTAGATTTAACTTCACATAAATTAGCCGAAGTAAACTTATTAAACAGAGAAGCATAATAACTTTGGTATGTTCTGTCCCCTCTTTCACAACTTAGCTAGTTTGGCAGATGTACAACGTAAATACGGAGTAAAACTAAGTTAAAGGGTTAGTACACCTTAAACAGAAAATTATGTCATCATTTACTCACCCACAAGGTGTTCTAACCCTGCATGAAGTTCTTTCTTCTTGTGGCATGATTTCCTGAGTTAAGTGGTTGGGCTGGGCATTTTTAATGTCATCAATTGTGCGGACTATAAAAGCCATTGTCGAATGCACCTAGGCAGAGCGTCATTTCCCGGATGTGGTGTGGTTTTCGCTGTTGCGACTGAACGTGACTCGTGCCTGGTTCGGCTCGGTAAAGGAGAGCGGCTGTGTTTATGGTCACTTCCGTGTTCGCCGTTTTGCCACAGCTGCTCTAATCGGCTGATGGCTATGAGTTTGTATCTGTCCTTCTCCAGGTATGCATTTACTTTATTACATCCGTTTATCAGCCGTGGAAGTGGTGCGAGTCGCAATTTGTTTTTTATTTCAGTTGATGTTTTGTGTACGGGTGACGACTGTCGCAAATAGGCTGAGTAATTAAACCTACAGCTATATCCCGGTTCCCGCAGCTGTCACTTGGTAAGTTTATAGGTTTTTTTTGTATTCTTTATAGATTATTGGATGTTAATTGTATGGTTCTTGCGCTGATTGCAGGGTGAATAACATCCTTACAGTGGCAGCACCGCTGTCTCGTCCTATGGTCGACTTGCATTGAGTCCGTGTGTGTGTTCTGGGTCGCAGTGGTGTTTGACCCGTGCTAACGAACTGTGTGTGTGCACACGTGCTGTTCCAACAAGTGTCTTCGAGTGTCCTTATTTTGTGTGGTACCCAGTTTTGTTAAATTTGTTGGATTTCTTGTCTATTTAATTCAAAACGGGTGTTTTGAATTTAGGTTATCAGTTATTTTGTTTTGTATTTTTGTTTGATCTTGGTTTTGCAAATCTTCAGTACGCTATTGACTTCTTGTGTATTGTGATTTAGTTTTCATATTAATGTGAAATTGGGTTATTTGACTTTAAGCTGATTTCATTTTTCCTTTGTCTTAATTTAAATTGAATTTACTGGTTTTGTTAATTGATTTATTTTGGTTGATAATATTGTGAAACATTTGTTTGTTCATTTGTTGTAGTTTATTTTGAGTTAAAGTATTGTGTTTAAGTGTTTCTTTACAGTTGTGTAATTAGTACAATATATTGTATTAACGTGTGTGTGTGTGTGTGTGTGTGTGTGTGTGTGTGCGTGCGTTTGTGTATTGAGTTCTTTTTGTCTAGGAGCTGCAGGCCTTCTTGACCAGGGCGACCATTCCTCTATAGATGGTGGTGGTGTTTCTTCATTGTGTGCTGTGGTCTGTGGCGTGCACTGGGGTTCTTTAATGGTATGAGTGTGCTGTGCAGATTGTGAGATCCCTTATTATTGGAGCATCTTCCCTGTAGTTTGGCTGCAGCTCCATGACATTTGAAGTGACTTATGTAAGCCCGTATTAAAATTGATGTGTGAGATTGTCTAATTTATGCTTTTATGTCATCATAATAAAACTTTTGTATTTGACTGATACCTGTGTCTCCACGTTGCTTGCCACTGGGTAGGGAACCTGTGTCAGCCTTGTGAGTTAGATTCTTTGGGTGAAATTCCCAAGGTGGCGTAGTCAGGCATTATTCCTTAATTCGATCATCTCAAATCCATTTGCTAAATTTACCTGGGCCACACGGGGCCTCTGTTACAATCTGGCGTAATCGGCAGGGTCTGCTCTTTGTTTGGCAGCTTCTTGGAGACTCTGGTATTGGTATTATTATTTTTTTGCTTGTTTTTGTGTAGGGACGAGACAGCGGTGTATGTTTAACTGTAGGCCTACTCCTACTAAAAATTCTGTTACAGGTGATTTAACTTGTTCTTTTTGAGTTAAAAATGGAAAGTGAATTGCAGGAGTTGCGGGACTTGGTGATTCAATTAAGAGCTGATAACGAAAGGCTGCGACAGGAACAACCATCGGTAAGTTCTCCAGGTACTAGTACCACTAACGATAGTGATGTTGCAGCAGCAATGGCTAGACCTGCATTGGTCAGTGCTGGTGCTGCCTCAGTGGATAGGTTTGTTTTTGTGCCTAGGGACCGGAAATGCCCAAAATTTAGTGGAACATCCGGTATAGGTATTGAGGAATGGGTTGATGAAGCGCAGGCTTGTATGCGGGCCCATTGCTTGTCATTGGCTGATCAAGCTTTCTTCCTCTTCGATCATTTAGAGGGGGAAGCTTGTGAAGAAATTAGGCATCGCCCTGATATGGATAGAGGGGATTCGGTTAGAATAATTGGGGCCCTTCGTGAATTGTATGGTTGTTCGTTGTCATATGTAGCTTTGCAAGAAGCCTTTTTCTCCCGGAGGCAGCAGGAAGGGGAGACCCTGTTAGAGTTTTCCCTTTCTTTGATGGGCCTCCAGGAGAAAGTTAAGCAACAGTCGTCTACCGCTATGCCGAACGCTAAAATATTACTGCGTGACCAATTTGTTGAATTTGTTTTGGATCCGGCGTTGCGTCGTGAACTTAAGCAATTGGTACGCCGTCAACCATCATGTACTTTTTTGGACGCCCGGAGTGAAGCAATTCGGTGGGAGCGGGAAGGTATGCCAGGGGGTGCAAGGCTTCGAAGTCAGTCACTTCCAGTAACGTATGGGCTTCAGTGTGGGGTACAAGGGAAGTCGCAAGCAGATGTCAGTAGCCCAAGGTCTGAGTTTGATGACTTAAGGGATATGTTAAAGCAGCAACAAGAGCAGTTAAGCCAACTTGCGCAGGGGCTTTCCCAGTTACAGGGCTCTCGCTTGCGGAACCCTTCTCCTCGCCGTGGTCCAGTAATATGTAGGCGTTGTCAACGAGCTGGTCATTTTGCCAGGGATTGTGATAGTGAACGTGCCCCCTCTCCAGTAATATGTAGGCGTTGTCAACAAGCTGGTCATTTTGCCAGGGATTGTGATAGTGAACGTGTTCCTTCTCACCCCGGGCCTTCCACGACTGACTCCGCAGGTGGGGGAGGACAGATCCGTTTTGCGCGGCGTTCGGAAAACTAGCACCCACTGGTCTGCAGAGTCACAGTTCAGTTGGGAAGTCTAATGGCTCTGTGTTGCATCATCCTGATTCTGCTCATACATTGATTGCGTCATGCCCCAATCTTATCGCCTTGTTCGATGCTGTTTCGATACCCTGTTTGATTGACACCGGGTCGATGGTATCCACAATTACAGAAAGTTGTTTCCGCAAATATTTTGAACAAAGTGTTAAAACATGTCAGTGGTTACAGCTTCGGGCCGCTAATGGGCTTGAGATACCATATATTGGATATGTAGAGTTGGATGTCGAGCTCTGTGGTAAGCTGGTGCCAAAGTGTGGGGTGCTGGTGGTCAAAGATCCTCCTGGTGGACTTAGTATCTCAGTTCCGGGTGTTTTGGGAATGAATGTTCTCCGGCGCTGTTACCAGGAGCTCTTTGGCCAACATGGCCGTGCATTATTTAGTGTACCATCCGTGTCAGAAGCTCCGAGCATTATGGTTCAGGCCCTTCAGCATTGTTGTCAGGTTAGTACTCAGCTTGCGAAGGACCACGATGGTAAAGTTCGGGTACGCGGTCGCCGGGTATGTTGTATCCCCGGTGGCACAATGAAATTGGTGGCCACCACATGTTCAAGGCATTTTGCGGCTACTACAGTGCTCTTTGAACCTCTTGAGGGTGGACTGCCTGCTGGTTTGTTTGCAGCTCCTGCATTGGTCTGTGTGAGCAATGGTACTGCGTATGTACCAGTAGTGAATGTAGGCACCTTAGATGTTATGCTGTATCCACATAACACCTTGGGCATCTTGAACACTGTCTTGGTAGTCAGCTTGCCCACAGATGTAGTTGAGGTTAAGTCCGCTACAGCCACTGTTAATTCTCAGCCCCCTTCAGTAAGCCCTGTGCTGGATCAGATTGATGCCATGGATTTGTCCATGTTGGCAGGTGAAGAAGTAGCTCAGGTTAGAGCATTGCTTCGGAGATACCAGTCAGTGTTCTCTGGTTATGAAGGAGACCTTGGGTGCACCAACCTCATCGCACATGAGATCCCTCTTTCTGATGATGTTCCGGTTAGGCAGCGCTATCGTCGAATACCTCCATCAGAATATGACGTTGTAAAAGCTCATATTAACCAGCTGTTGGAAGCGCAGGTGATAAGGGAAAGTTCTAGCCCTTACGCCTCCCCGATCGTCTTGGTCAAGAAAAAGGACGGTAGTCTGCGCATGTGCGTAGACTACCGTCAGTTAAATTCCAAGACACGGAAGGATGCGTTTCCGTTGCCATGCATCGAAGAATCACTGGATGCTTTGACAGGGGCTCGTTGGTTCTCAACCTTGGACTTAGCCAGCGGATATAATCAGGTCCCAGTGGTGGAGGGAGATAGGCCGAAAACCGCCTTCTGCACCCCATTTGGGCTTTTCGAATATAATCGGATGCCATTTGGGCTCTGCAATGCCCCCAGCACATTTCAACGACTAATGCAACGTCTTTTCGGTGACCAGCAGGGTCAATCCTTGCTGCTATACCTCGATGATATCGTGGTATTTTCTTCCGCAGAGCAGCATTTGATGCGGTTGGAAGTGGTATTGAGTCGGCTGGAGCGTGAGGGGTTGAAGGCGAGGTTAGAGAAGTGTTTCTTCTTCCAGAAAGAGGTTAGGTATCTGGGGTACGTGATCTCATCGGAGGGAGTGTCAACAGACCCGAGTAAGATCGAGGCAGTGTCTCAGTGGCGTCGCCCAGAAACGGCTAGTGAACTCCGCTTATTTCTGGGTTTCGCTAGCTATTACCGCCGTTTTGTAGAAGGTTTTGCAAGACTGGCGGCACCCCTTCATAGGTTGGTGGCTGAGTTTGCGGGTCCAAAATCCAGAAAGCGAGCATCTCCGAGTTTTGCGGCTGCGTGGAGTGAACAATGCGAACAGAGTTTCGAAGGATTAAAAGGCAAGCTTACGTCATCACCAGTTCTTGCCTATGCAGACTTCTCTCTGCCTTTCATCCTAGAAGTGGACGCCAGTCATGCTGGACTGGGAGCAGTCCTTTCCAAGGAGCAGGAAGGTAGGGTGCGGCCTATCGCATACGCCAGTCGCAGCCTTCGGCCCACTGAGAGGAACATGTCTAATTATAGCTCCATGAAATTGGAGTTCCTGGCACTCAAGTGGGCCATGGCTGACAAATTCAGGGAGTACCTGATAGGGCAGAAGTGTGTTGTCTTTACAGACAACAATCCCCTTAGCCATCTGACAACTGCCAAACTGGGTGCACCTGAACAGCGTTGGGCCGCACAACTGGCCTCCTTTGATTTTGAACTTAGGTATAGGTCTGGGAGAAGTAATCGCAATGCGGATGCTCTTTCGAGACTTGATCCAGCAAGGCATTGTGAGTTGGGCCGCAAGAGTTTTGGTACCAATGTACCCCTGGAGTTACAACAGGTTATGGATGAGCGAGTGGGTACCCTGGGCACCCAAGCAGTCACCCAAGAAACTGTTATGGCTTTTCCAAGTCGTTCAGTTGAGGACATAAGGTCATTACAAAGAGCAGACACCGTTTTTGGGGAGGTCTTGGGATTCTGGGAGCGGAGGATGTTTCCCAGTCGTGAAGAGCGTTGTTTATTCTCTAAGCCAGCCTTAATCCTGTTCCGTCAGTGGCAGAGGCTGGTGGAGCGGGACGGGGTGGTTTATCGTCGTGTCTTTCGTCCTGACGGGGGAGAGGAGCTTCTACAGGTACTACTACCTGATGCTCTGCGTAGTGAGGTGTTGACCTTATTGCACCAGGAGCATGGGCACCAGGGAATTGAGCGGACCACAGAATTGGTAAGGCAGCGCTGTTACTGGCCTGGTATGGCTTTGGATATAGCCCAGTGGTGTCGGCATTGTGAACGGTGTCAAGTGGCCAAGGATACACAGCCACCTGCCCGAAGTTTCATGGGTCATTTGCTAGCGTCCAGGCCTAATGAGGTCCTGGCGATAGATTTTACTATCTTGGAGCCATCGCGGACAGGTATAGAGAACGTATTAGTAATGACTGATGTCTTTACTAAATACAGTATGGCTGTCCCTACTCGGGACCAGAGGGCAGAGACCGTGGTGGGGGTATTGGTGACGGAGTGGTTTTATAAACTAGGGGTACCTGGTCGAATTCACTCAGACCAAGGTTGAAACTTTGAGTCGCAGCTAATGCGACAGTTGTGCAACTTGTATCGGGTTGACCGGTCTCGCACCACGCCGTACCATCTGGCCGGTAACGGCCAGTGCGAGCGGTTCAACCGTACGTTGCACAATCTTTTGCGTACCCTCCCAGCTTCAAGGAAAAGGGATTGGGTATCTTGCCTCCCGCAAGTATTGTTTTGCTACAATACTACTCCCCACCAGACCACTGGTGAATCGCCCTACCTTCTGATGTTCGGGCAAGAACCCAGACTCCCAGTGGATTTCCTTCTGGGAAGGGTCCAGGATGTGGTACCTGGTACAGTACATGACTGGGTGGTAGAACATCAAGCCAGGCTTCAGGTTGCTTTTGAGGGGGCTCGTGAACGTATACAGGCAGCGGCAGACCGCCGAAAGGCTAATTACGATCAGCACGTTCGGGATGTTCCGTTGGTTGAAGGTCAGACTGTTTATCTCAGGGACCTTGGCAAGAGGGGTCGTAATAAAATTCAAGATTTATGGAGTTCCGTAGTGTACCGCATAGTGAAGGCACCGAAGGATGGTGGGGCCGTTTACTCAGTGGTACCAGTGCATGAGCCAGATAAGGTAAAGCATGTTCATCGTTCTTTATTGAAGGCCCGAAATCAGGAGGAACTGCCTGAGCAAAGGCAGGAGGATAGTCCTCCGGCGCAGCAGGTGGTTGTGCAGGATGAAGAGCTGGATGAGGCAGACTGGTTGCTGATGGTTCCCAGAGAGCATCAGGCTCCTATGGCACTGGGTCCTAAAGAGCCAGGTGGTGTGGGATTACCCTTTGATGGGCTTTCGGCCCTAGAGCATCAAGCTCCTTTACCTCCGGGCCCTGAAGTGTCAGGTGATCTAGAATCGTCCTTGGCTGGTTTGGTGGCACCTACGGGAGGAACGCCTGTAGTGCCTATAGGACCTGATTTGGGGACACGGCAGGTCGGTGAGGTATCGGTAGGCCCGGGGGTGCATAACCATGTTATTGCAGAGGAGGACGGGGCTCGACGGTCGAGGCGAGCAACGGCCGGTTATCATCCTAACATTCACCACCTCCCTCGGGCAGTGGGACAATCTGTATCTGATACCCCTATAGGTTCTAGCGCTGTTTCTGTGCTTTTTAGGCCGTGGAATTTAAGCTATCGTCGGGGCGACGACACAAGATCAAGGGGTAGATTGTGCCATGATTTCCTGAGTTAAGTGGTTGGGCTGGGCATTTTTAATGTCATCAATTGTGCGGACTATAAAAGCCATTGTCGAATGCACCAAGGCAGAGCGTCATTTCCCGGATGTGGTGTGGTTTTCGCTGTTGCGACTGAACGTGACTCGTGCCTGGTTCGGCTCGGTAAAGGAGAGCGGCTGTGTTTATGGTCGCTTCCGTGTTCGCTGTTTTGCCACAGCTGCTCTAATCGGCTGATGGCTATGAGTTTGTATCTGTCCTTCTCCAGGTATGCATTTACTTTATTACATCCGTTTATCAGCCGTGGAAGTGGTGCGAGTCGCAATTTGTTTTTTATTTCAGTTGATGTTTTGTGTACGGGTGACGACTGTTGCAAATAGGCTGAGTAATTAACCCCCTGAGGTCGGCGCGATAGGCTCGTTTTTTTCCGTATGAGTGCAAAAAAATAATAAAATAAAAATATTAATTTTTATCTTATATGATTGTGTTATACATCAATCTATCCTGTTTAGTGTGTATTATTTTTGTGTACACTCACAATAAAAACAAAGTGTTGTGCTTTTCGCCAAATAAAGAAAAATAAACACGAAGCGAGTTCTGCCTTCTCTCTGTCCGTTTAGTCCATTCTGAAACGCGTCCGAAAATGAATCATAACTCAGCGAATACTTCTCACACAGGCACGTGAGATATGTCTTTAAGAAGCTTGAAATCTCCTCTTTTAAATGAAGTAATTTATATAAAAAACAAATGTTTTCAACTCATGTAATCTGTTTGAAAGCAAGGAGAGGTACCGTTTTTCCTTCTGCCTCATTATCTCTATAATCAGCTGCGGCCGCCCCGCCCCCGGCGCGATTCACATGTAAATAGTTAGGTGATCTAGTATGCATCGCATACGCCCCCCGATCAATGCCATAAAAAGTTTCTTCATCAGACTTACTGATAGTTCATCACGTTTTGAGTATGACACGCTTCTCCGGTAATAAAGACGCCCTTCAGATGATTCTGGACAGCGAGGAAGAATGCACCTTTTCCTCAGAGGAAGATTGTAACTCAGACGACGAACGGCAGCATTTTGAAGAGCGAATTCCGCCGAGAACACAATTTCGGAGTAAGTTTTACTCAAAAGTCTTTTGTCTTTTATTTTTCGTGTTTGCATTTATGAGGAAAAAACAATATTACGTGACAGTTCTCCATTATGGACACGAGCGATATAAAAAAAGCACTAAAAGACTTTCAAACTTTCACAGAGACCTCAAAACTGAAAGTACAAATCCTTTCTTTAAAACGAATTTCGTTTTGTATCAATTGTATCTTACTTTTAATAATTTTTTCATTAACAAATTTCCTGGATTTAAACTGCAAATTAACATTTATATTTCTTATAATAAAAATGAAAGACCTATGTTACAGACATATGAAAGACAACATTTCGTTGATTAGTTTTGGATAGATTATACATTTTTAATGTAAAATATCTGCCACCTCAAATAAGCTTTTGTTTGCCAATATTTGCTTATGTTAAATATAATATGTTTTGTCAAAAATAAAGTTATCAAATAATCAATCAAATCCTTAACTTTGAAATATGTATGATAAAATGTATACTTTAGTTTTTACAAAGAAAGATTACACTTGAATTGTTGTTGTAATTGTAACCTTTTTAATAAAAAATATATTTACAAGGTAGATGTAAACAAACTATTAAAAGGTAAATATAAGCCTTTTCTTTAAATAACTTTTATTGTGTTTTATTATTGACAAATTTGGGGAGAGGATAAATATTCCAAAACTGAAAATACAGTATGAGAATTAACTGCACAATTACTAGACATGTTTTCCTTGGATATTATAGGCCAAATTGCAAGCACAATATGTGGAAAAATAAAAAAGAATTGAGATGCTTCCAACTGTTGCTCTTGCATTCTTGTGGCTCAGTGACTCACCTGAATGAATGGCTCATTAAGTATGCGGGCCCCACTGTCTCCTAAGGTGTGAACCACTACATATACATGACCGTTGACGCCCACTCCGCATATTGGCTTTCCAAACAGAAAGTGCTTTGCAAAATTCAAATCAATGTATTGTGTTATGTGAATGATTAGGCAGGGTGATTTTCACTTCATTTTGAAGAAAAAACACTAGGCGATGACATCTTTTAGACAAAAGTCTTATTTACATATATTTAGAATGTGTTTTATGGCCTTATTTCAGAAACTTTAGTTTTTTGTTTTTAAAAAAACCATACATAAACATTATTCTATCAAAAATACAAACATGTACATGCAAGTTGTTCACATATTATGGTAGCCCTGTTTGTGCTAAATAGAGTGAATTTACACCTTTGCCATTAATATGTTTATAAGCAACTGAAAAAAGCACAAATGTCAGGGCATGTCAGAACATCTCAAGGACCCCAAAAACCCCTCAGACTCCAGAGGGTTAAACCTACAGCTATATCCCGGTTCCCGCAGCTGTCACTTGGTAAGTTTATAGGTTTTTTTTGTATTCTTTATAGATTATTGGATGTTAATTGTATGGTTCTTGCGCTGATTGCAGGGTGAATAACATCCTTACAGTGGCAGCACCGCTGTCTCGTCCTATGGTCGACTTGCATTGAGTCCGTGTGTGTGTTCTTGGTCGCAGTGGTGTTTGACCCGTGCCAACGAACTGTGTGTGTGCACACGTGCTGTTCCAACAAGCGTCTTCGAGTGTCCTTATTTTGTGTGGTACCCAGTTTTGTTAAATTTGTTGGATTTCTTGTCTATTTAATTCAAAACGGGTGTTTTGAATTTAGGTTATCAGTTATTTTGTTTTGTATTTTTGTTTGATCTTGGTTTTGCAAATCTTCAGTACGCTATTGACTTCTTGTGTATTGTGATTTAGTTTTCATATTAATGTGAAATTGGGTTATTTGACTTTAAGCTGATTTCATTTTTCCTTTGTCTTAATTTAAATTGAATTTACTGGTTTTGTTAATTGATTTATTTTGGTTTGGTTGATAATATTGTGAAACATTTGTTTGTTCAATTGTTGTAGTTTATTTTGAGTTAAAGTATTGTGTTTAAGTGTTTCTTTACAGTTGTGTAATTAGTACAATATATTGTATTAACGTGTGTGTGTGTGTGTGTGCGTGCGTTTGTGTATTGAGTTCTTTTTGTCTAGGAGCTGCAGGCCTTCTTGACCAGGGCGACCATTCCTCTATAGATGGTGGTGGTGTTTCTTCATTGTGTGCTGTGGTCTGTGGCGTGCACTGGGGTTCTTTAATGGTATGAGTGTGCTGTGCAGATTGTGAGATCCCTTATTATTGGAGCATCTTCCCTGTAGTTTGGCTGCAGCTCCATGACATTTGAAGTGACTTATGTAAGCCCGTATTAAAATTGATGTGTGAGATTGTCTAATTTATGCTTTTATGTCATCATAATAAAACTTTTGTATTTGACTGATACCTGTGTCTCCACGTTGCTTGCCACTGGGTAGGGAACCTGTGTCAGCCTTGTGAGTTAGATTCTTTGGGTGAAATTCCCAAGGTGGCGTAGTCAGGCATTATTCCTTAATTCGATCATCTCAAATCCATTTGCTAAATTTACCTGGGCCACACGGGGCCTCGGTTACATTCTGAACATAAAATAAGATAGTTTGAAGAATGTTGGTAATGAAATAGTTGCTGGTCCCCATGGACTTCTATAATAGGAAAAAAAAAAAAAAAATACTATGGATGTCAATGGGGACCAGAAACTGTTTGGTTACTCATGTTCTTTAAAATATCTTCTTTTGTATACAGCACAATAAATAAATTAATAGAGGTTATGAACAAGTTGAGGGTGAGTAAATGGTGACAGGATTTACAATTTTGAGTACACTAACCCTTTATCCAACACCATTGTTAATTTCATCTTTTGTTTAATTTTCAAGTTTGTGGTCTGAATCATGTCGTCTGCAATGTCGGAGGTGTGACTGCCTTCGTAACGGTGATAACTTCTACAGGTAAGTAAGATGACATCAACTAAATTAGCTGAAGTATGCATTAGTTAAGCAGGCAAATATAATATAACTGCCGATGAAACCAACGGAAGGGGAGAAAACAGTGGTTTACCAGGCAGCAGAGTTAAAGTGCTTTTAAACAATCATCCATCAGTTTCTGTTCTTTATTTTGAATTTGCAGCAGCCATTCCCTCTGGACTGTACATCACTGCTGACGCTCTCCACTAATACACAGAACGGGTTGACGTTGGAGGTGGAGGAGGTGGAGGAGGAGGAGGAGGAGGAGGAGGAAAGGGTTAGCAATATTTATCAATTATTATTATTATTAACCATTATCAATATAGCAAAGTTTTGCTAACTAATATTTTTAATGTTGTTTAATTGATTAAAAACTATAAACACCATACAACATCATATCTTACCTCATCTTCACCCCACATGTCATTGTTGTTAGTAATAAGTTCTGTTATTGTATTTTTTTTTTTTTCTGTAAACTATAACACTAAAAGGCTGCTGTGACTTTGTCTGTTTCAGGAGAGTCTGTTCTCTAAGCAAAAACATGGATGCTGACAATGAAGGGCAGAATCATCATCCAGTTACAACAGCTAACAGACTGTTCTTCAGCATTAGCTGTCCATTTTGTCGAATGCAGAATTAGGTAAACCAAAATGTATGTATGTATGTATGTACAAACCAAAATGTGTGTATATATATATATATATATATATATATATATATATATATATATATATATATATATATATATATATAATATACTGTATATATATATATACCAGTGGCGGCTGCTGGTCTTTCAAAGAGGGGAAGCTCATTTTCGGCCTACATCATAAAAATTATTCATTTATTTATACGTAAATTCTACATTCCTTTTCAAGAAAATGCTCTGTGAAAAATGAATGTAATAATATAATAAAGGTAGAAATAATAATATAATAAAGTATAATAATGCTACTAATAATAAGATATTTTTTTTAATTATTTTTGAATTATTACTAATAATAATAATATAAAAAATATAATAAGTAATAATATAATAAAGGTATAATTGTGTGAAATGTATTATAAAAATTGGCTAGCAATTTCGACAAGCAAATACCAAGAAATAGGTTGCAGCAGTTTGTCTTCGAAAAATCTGCGATGGGACTGAGCTCGAACAGCTTCAACATCAGCGACTTTTTATTGTATGAAATCGCTGTCAATCAAAAGGAGACACAGCCTTTCGTCAGACCCTCCAATCATCACGCGGAAGCCCGGAGTCCAGGCCAGCCCACTCCTCATTCACCCCCAGAGAAGCTGAGCTTCCATGGGCGGGACATAATCGCAGCATTTATCCAATGACCGTCTAATTTCGAAGCGCTGAAAAAAACAGTTTGAAGCAGCCCCATTGAAGTCAATGGAAGCTGGGCTTCAACAGGGAAATGCACTGTGACGCTACGGGAATGTATGAGAAGGAAATCGAGTCAGCCAACCTGCTGTATGTAACTGATTCTGAACGAACTCGTCTTTGAGACGAACATTTTCTAACACATTTTAGTCAATAAAATGTTAATACAATAGTACATATTTGACCATTCATTTTTTTGACATTATAGGGGAAGCCGAGCTTCCCTTGCAGTCTTAAAGAAATCGCCACTGATATATACATACTTTTTATATGTATATGTATATACAGTGGGGAAAATAAGTATTGAACACGTCATCATTTTTCTCAGTAAATATATTTCCAAAGGTGCTATTGACATGAAATTTTCACCAGATGTTGGTAACAACCCAATTAAGCCATACATACAAAGAAACAAACAAAAATAAGTTCAGAAATTAAGTTATGTGTAATAATGTGAAATGACACAGGGAAAAAGTATTGAACACATGAAGAAAGGGAGGCGCAAAAAGGCATGGAAAGCCAAGACAACTGCTGAAAACTTACAGTAATTAAAAAGCAATCCAGCCCCCTGTCAGTGGAAATTAATAACAGCTGGTTCAGTCCCAAATGATGGCCTACAAAAAGGTATCATTGCCAAGGTGTCACACAAGACACATCTCATGATGGGTAAAAGCAAAGAGCTGTCTCAAGACCTTCGCAACCTAATTGTTGCAAAACATAATGATGGCATTGGTTATAGGCGCCATTCTAAGCTTCTGAATGGTCCAGTGAGCACTTTTGGGGCCATAATACGGAAGTGGAAAGACAATAATTTCACCATAAATTTGCCTTGACCAGTGCTCCTCGCAAGATTTCTGATAGAGGAGTGAAAAGAATAATCAGAAGAGTTGTCCAAGAGCCAACACCAAGTTGTATGGTGTTTTTAGGGTAATCTTCTTAAGTGTGCTTGCTGAAAGCAGCACACTTCTTCTTCTTCTTCTTCTTCTTCTTCTTCTTCTTCTTCTTCTTCTTCTTAAGTGTGCTTGCTGAAAGCAGCACACTTATTGCTCTTCTTAAGTCTTCTTCTTCTTCTTCTTAAGTGTGCTTGCTGAAAGCAGCACACTTATTGTTCTTCTTAAGTCTTCTTCTTCTTCTTCTTCTTAAGTGTGCTTGCTGAAAGCAGCACACTTATTGTTCTTAAGTTTTCTTCTTCTTCTTCTTCTTCTTCTTATTATTATTATTATTATTATTATTAAGTGTGCTTGCTGAAAGCAGCACACTTATTGTTCTTAAGTTTTCTTCTTCTTATTATTATTATTCCCGGGAGAAAATTTTTGGCCAGCTCCTGCGCCTAGGCCCTTTGAGACAGAGACACCGTTCCAACTTTAAAACGTACGGTCAGTACCGGTGTAAGTTGCTCGCAAAGATGACATCACGAGTCCATGTCGTTTGTCCGCCATAGTGGATTGAACAGAAAGCGAAACTAAAGTTTCACAGGTCACAAATTTGGTCCGAACTTCACGAAACTAGACGTCCATGATCCTTGGACCAAGCCTCACAAAAGTTACTAGAAGGATTTTTGATTTTCGGAAGCGTTTGCCCGTCACAGCCAAACGAAATCAGCGGCGTAGTCGCCAAAACAGGAAGTAGTTCATATTTCAGGAACGCTGTCACGTATCGAAACCAAACTTTGTACATTAACTCGGGACTCCAATGTGAGGAAGCACAAGATCTGATTTAAAAAAAAAAAAAAAAATGATTTCAGGCTAATAGACAAACCCATTTACCTATGTCTATGCAAGAGTTTCACCTCACACTTTTAATGTTAATGCATTTAGACAGTAGGTGGCACTGTTGTATTACATTTCACAGAGCTGCCAAGTCAGTGTATATACTGCATTCGTTTTTACTAGGTTTGTCTTAATAAATGCAGGCATGAATTTCGTTTTTTGCATTGGTCTAATTTAATCATCTTCATTTATTAATATATACAGATTTGTATGCATGAATTGTGCATTTCCAGTTCTCAAAGCAGTTAATAACAAAAAAACAAACAAAAAAAACTTTATACAAAATACATCATGCTCTTCTTCGCTAACCGAACAAACAATTCATTGTCTGTGGCTGTGTTTGTGCGCACGGGAAATATGCTGCGCATAACAATAGAAAACAAGGAGAAACGCGCAGTCACATGCTCAAACAATCAACAACGTCGCTCTAGAGGTGCGTTGTGGACTGCGAAGTGGACTTCACAGGGTTTTCCGCCATCTTAAGTGAGATTCCAATCCGAAGGGAGCGAACATGTTCAGTTCGAAGGGCACTGCGCACAGCATAGGGAATAAGGGAACATCGATACATCACTTCACAGGAAGTGGAGAGCGATGATCACCCAACTGTCATTTCGCGCACCACGTCATCACCAGTCAGAACGGTCATAACTAACGATGGAGGAGTTTACGTATGTGTGTAAGTATTCATACATTTCGCCATTGTTATACAAATGACAGTATTTTAACGGTTATTGTTGTGAATATTACATATACTACTTTTGATGATTATAATTTACCTCAGTGAATGCAGCCAGCTTAGCTAGTTTGTGAAGTAAAGTGATTTTATTTTAGGTAGTTGTAAAATAGTGCAATATAATTGTAAATATATAATATAATATAATATAATATAATAATAAAAATGTAAATATGAATGTAGTCCTATATATATTTGTTATATCATAATCTGCGCGACCCCGTCGTTGACTTTCTTTGATGACGTTTGCAGGGCGTTTCAAATGAGCGGTTATTGTCAGTGAAGTCCACTTCAACTGATATACCGTGCTCAGGCAGTAGGGGAGCAGTGAACACTCCGTATGGACCCTGTCGAATGGAACGCACCTTAGATGTGGTTCGCGAGCGCGCCACTCTCTACTTTCCACAAGCGCTTGCTGTCCCGTGGCGTCTGTCGTTGCTATGGAACCATGAACTGCGCTCTCCATGATGACAAGGAAGTATCAGCAAAAGATTAATTGATTTCTAGCCCTTGCATTAGCTTTACTACTAGATATATTTATGGAGATGAAAAATAATAAGGCGCCCTTGTACAGCTATGATCAGCTGTTCGGCCGAGCATTCAATGTTTACGCTGCGAGCTGATCAGTTGGTTCGTTGCTGCCGCGCTCTATCACTCGCACACCATAAAGAGCAAATTGTTTTTTAATGTTTCAATTTCGTGATTAAAATGACATAATTTGGAAGTGGATAATTTCTTCACAAACAGCTCATTATGACTCAATGTTAGAATGCTGCAACTACACTCGATAGTGTGAATAAGATCAGCGCAACGCAGACCACTGCATTGACAGCGTGAAACATATGATCCGTCTACAGCCAGGGCTCAGCGGAAGACAGAAAATGCCGGTCCAGCGCTGATTGAGGAATTAAATTCGAAAATAAAAGACAGTTTGACATCTTTTTTCTCGCATCTCGCATTCTCGCATTTTTTCTCACATCTCGCATCTATCCACTACCCGCTAACGTTAGTGCACTGCACCCGAGCAAGCACACTTTGCAGTTCTTCCGGAAATGCATTTTTCTAGTTTTTGTTTGTTTCTTTGTATGTATGGCTTACTTGGGTTGTTACCAACATCTGGTGAAAATTCCATGTCAATAGCACCTTTGGAAATATATTTACTGAGAAAAATGATGACGTGTTCAATACTTATTTTCCCCGCTGTATATATATATATATATATATATATATATATATATATATATATATATATATATATATACATTACATTTACATGCATGCATTTGGAAGACACTTTTATCCAAAGCAACTAATATTTAAGTTTAATTTAAGTTCTCCATTCCCTGGAAATCTAAGCTACAGGAATGTATTGAAAAAGAATGAAGCTTTAATGATTTGAATGTAATGGATTATGAGGTAATACCATCCCTGTAGGTGCATTCAGAATCAGATGTAGTGCTTTTATTAACGTCAAAGTACATGCAGCATCAAGTTTGAGAATTAGGGAAAATTCTGCCAACACCGGTCTGAAAAAATAATATATTTGTCCCTGCTTGTGCTTGCAGGTTCATTCTGAGAATCAACCCTGATGTCACCAAACACCAAAGGCACAGATCAGATGGAAATCTGGAAAGGTCCAAAGAAAAGCCTCAGCCTGAAACCCTCAGTGTTTCTCATCAGAGAGCTTGCAACTTTGACTGGCAAAATTACTGAAATGTTACAACACAAACTGACTTTGACTTTCGTTTTGCTTTTCAGTGTGTGTACGTTTTTGCCATGCTACAGATACAAATGGTCCCCAGGAGATTAATTCTATGGACTTTGGTAATGTTGCCTTTTTTTTTTCTTCAGCTAGTGGCTCCTAAAGGTCAAGATTTGTAATTTGTACTTCTAAAAACAAAATGTTCAACAATTAAAAAGAATATTATAAGGACAAATGTTCATGAGTTATTGTGATTTTGCATACATTTTTTTTTTTTTTTAATTAAAATTTAAAAAATTAAAATAAACTCAATACTAACACAGTGCAGGTGAAAAGTAAAAAATAAAAAAATAAAATAAAAAAACATGAAATTAAATGTGTTCCAATCCAATCATCACTAGACATTTCTCTGTCAGGTCATATCAGATTTTGGTCTGATATTTAAAGCAGTCAAAACCTAGTACAAGAGGTGCAGACAGAGGCAGGAGATTAAGTGATGGTATTTGAATTAAGTTTACTGAGTAATCTTAGTTGCATTTATCTTAATTGCCTCTCTATGAGAAGTATACCTTTGTCTGATCAGCATAAAATCAGATTTGCCTGTTTTACCAGGCAAAGTAAAATTAATGCTTCACAACATTGTCCTGTGACACTAAAAACCTTGAGATGACAATGCAGCACAAAACATAAGGAAATGAATATTTAATATATTGGTAACGCTTTACAATAAGGTTAATTAGTTAACATAGTTAATGTATTAACTAACATGAACTAACCATGAGCAATACATTTGTTGCTGTGTTTGTTAATGTTACAGTTAATACAAATACAGCTATTCAGTGTTAGTTCATTTTAGTTCACAGTGCATTAACTAATGTTAACAAGATTTTAATAAAGTATTAGTAAATGTTGAAATTAACATTAGCAAAAAATAATAAATGCTGTACACGTGCAGTTTATTATTAGTTCATGTTAACTAATGTTAACTAATGAAACCTTATTGTAAAGTGTTACCAATATATAAAGATATTAATAATATAAAGTATAAAAGAGAATAAAGAAACAACATGAATTAAGATGTTTGTGACTGCTATCCAGATGTCATGTCAAAGGTGAGTAATCCTGAAAAATGCAGGGTAAACAACAAGTGTAATAATTTAACAACATACACAAATTGCACAAATGGCAAATAAACAATGGGTGCTCATAAAAATAGGTATATTCACTATTTAAAGAACAATCTCGATGAGGCCAGTGCTAAAAGAGCTAGGGTGGGTATTGGCCACCCAGATGATTGTTGTGATTGTAACTGAGAGAGAGATGTCTGAGGGGCTCTGTCTGTACCATTGTGTCAGTTTTGACACAATATGGGACATCTGATTACCACAGCACTTGCTTACATCAGTTAATAGTTCAAAAACTTTTGCTTCAACTGATCTCTAACTTCTTTAACTTCAGTAAATACACAGAAACGAACCGATCAACTGCACAAACCTCTGCTCAGCTATGAACTGTGGTCAAAAGCTGATGACGTAACATGCAGGTAGGCACGCCCTCACGTGATGCTGATTGGTCGATCGATAAGTTTAAATCTGACTAAATCTGAGTACGACTGATCCGTGTAGGAGGAGAGCGCCACCAGGAAAGTCTCAAAAACACACACACAAATCCAAGGTGATTCACACGTGAATGACAATTTGCACATTCACATTCAAGGATAAACTCAAATGTTAAACATTCAAAATTCCCTTTCAGTCGCTCATGTTCAACATAGTCGACGTGTCGACTGATTGGGATCACGCTGTCATCTTCGAGTATTGTTGCATCCAGCCGATCGGTGTTGATGTCTCAGAAGAGTGTTGTTGTGTTACAATGAGCGAGTGTGTCGGTGTTCTTCTGGAAGACTCTCCCAGTGCTGGTGTTTCTACAGCGACTTGCAGCGGTGAGCGCGAGCTACTAAAGCTCTCAACTGCTGTTTTAACAGCATTTCATTTATAAGAGTGTTTGTTGACGGCTGGTTTTAGGGCGGAAGTAGTGAGTGCCTCACTGTACAGTGTTGTCGCGGTTATTCCCCTGTGTGCTCTGGCACTGGTGATGGGTCCCATTTCCTGAAAGAGCAACACAGATGTGTTTGCGTCTTTTTCAAGATGCCATTCCATCTGTGCGTTTCTGGGTGTGTTAGGGCTCTGTCCCCCTCTGACGGTCACAATAGCTGCATCACGTGTTTGGGCTTACAGCACGCTGAAGCAGTTCTTGTGGATGACTCATGTTCCCACTGCGGGAATATGACCATCTCAGTGTTGAGATCGAGACTTGCCTTCGCTCGTGACGGTGAAGTCCCCACTCTCATGCCTCGCTCTAGTGTTTCTTCTGGGCCAAATTCCAAGAAGGCTGGAGTGCCACATGGGTTGGATGATCTGAGGATTACAGTGAGGGGTAATCCGCCCGGCAAAGCCCTGTGGATCCCTCACTCCTCTTTCACACCGCAACCAGTGGAGCACCCCGAGGAACACGCTGGTCCTTCTGTAGTGGAGCTTTCATTCGGGGCCCCTCCAGAGGACAGGATGTCCATCGCAGCATCGGAGAGAGAGCTGGGCTCTGGAGATGACGACTCGGCTCCGCTGCCTCCCTCTGGGAGACCAGCGCTGCCCGAGCCAGATCCAGAGATGGCAGCTATGCTGAAAAGAGCCGCTAAGGCGGTAGGGCTCGTCTGGAAGGTGGAGCTCCGCACTGCAACCGACCTCGCCCTCTGGGGCACGAAGGTTGCAGTTCATGCGACCACTCTGGCAATGTCCACCTTATTGGTCCAGGAGCGCCAACTCTGGCTCAACCTGGCAGACACGAGGGATGCGGACAAGGTTCGATTCCTGGACTCCCCCATATCACAGGTTGGGCTATTCGGCGACGATTTTAACTAACTTCCTGCTGTTATGTAGAGACAGGTAAGTGTTGCACCACACACTCAGACCCCACTTCAGGGAGCCTTCAGGCCTTCTGAGCCGGGTCCCTGTCCTCTACCTCGCTGCCTCACCCCAGGTATGTCTGTGGTACCTTTGGTCCCCCTGGGCCGGTCCGCCCATGTTCAGTACTATTCGTTACACTTCGGTGTTCAGTGAATGTGCATCTGTCATGTGCGCGGTCATCGCACCGCTTCAGCACTGGCTTCATGGCCGAGTCCCGAGGTGGCTGTGGCCGAGCGGCATGCTCCGTGTGACAATCACCCTGGCCTGCCGCCAAACCCTCAGCCCGTGATCAGACCTTTTGTTTCTCCGGGCCAGCCGACCCTAGAACAAGTGTCCCCCAAAACCGGCTGAGGGGTCACGTATAACGGACATGCAGTAGCGGGGGTCTCGGTGGGCCTCCAACATTGGCATCAATTGCCTCGAGTTGCTAGCAGTACACCTTGGTTGACGCCGCTGCTCAGCAAGCCTGTACTGGTCAGTACAGCGACCATTGCGCTACGCTTCCCTCGCATGTCGCAACTCGCCCGCCACCTCCTCCTATGGAGTCAGAAGCTTCTGAGGTCGTTTCATCCACTTAAAATTCCAGCCTGCTCAATCGTGCCTCCGATGAGGCCTCACAACAGCCTGTGGCCTAGGGAGAGTGGAGAGCGACTGAAGGCTCTGAACCTCATGGTGGTCAAACGAGCCGGAGGTACAGTGAGATGAATAGAAGAAGAAGACCTAAGAGTACGGGTGGGTGTGTTAATATGAAGAAGGTCGGTGAGGTACAGAGGAGCAAGGTTATGAATAGCCTTAACCCTCTGGGGTCTGAGGTGTTTTCTGGCCCTGGAGGTTTTCTGACATGCTCTGACATTTGTGCTTATTTCTGTTACTTGTGACATTTTCATGGCTAAAATCTGATTACACTATATTTAGCACAAACTCTGTTACAATAATATGTCAGCAGCATGTATGTAAAAGTTTGTAGTTTTGAGATAATGACATTTATGCGTGGTTTATGAAAAAAAAAAAAAAAAAAATTGTCACTGAAATAAGGTCATGAAACCCATACTGATTATTTCTTCACACAACTTTTGAAAATTGTATCACGTAGCCTAGAATATTTGCTTTAAAACTATGTGAAAATCATCCTGACTGCTCATTCAGATAAGACAATATATTGATTTAAAATTTGTAAGACGTGTTTTGTGTAAACATATATATATATATATATATATATATATATATATATATATATATATATATATATATATAACATATGAGCAGAAATTGCTAAACAAAAGCTTATTTGATGTGGCAGTATATTCTACAGTAAAAACTGTACCCAAATCTAGTCAACAAAATGTTGTCTTTCATATTTCGCCTGACTGTAACGTTGTTTTTATGAAATATTAGGGCATATAAATGTTAATTTGCAGTTTAATACGTTGCTTATACAAATAGCCTACATTTTATTTCAACATATTTCAGTCGATTTATACTCATCTCAGTATAGCAATACAGTTTGCTAAAACATCATCATTCATTCACACACAGAAACGCGATTCACTTGAGAAGGAAAAAAAACTTACTACAGTATTCCTCAGCTCAGTCGGATCCGTTGCTCCTCGAAATACCCGCACTTCTGAGGTACATTTTCCATTATTATTATTCCTCACAGCGCTGCGAGACGGTGTAAACAAGTAGGCTACAATGATCTGATTAAACTTGTGTTTTCTCGAGCTGATATGGGGGCGTTCACAGGTTTGCGTGGATTGCCTCAGTCATTTGCATTTGAATAGCGCGCGTTCTCTGTGGGCGGGGTCACATTAAAAATAATTAGATGAGATGAGAACGACTGACATCTCGCTCTTTTCTTACAGATTACATGAACTGAGAATATTTGTTTTTTATATAAATTACTTCATTTAAAAGAAGAGAATTCAAGCCTCATGCCTGTGTGTCTGTATGCCTGTTTGACTGAGTATTCGCTGAGTTATTGTTCATTTTCGGACGCGTTTCAGAATGGACTTCACTGACAGAGAGAAGGCAGAACTCGCTTTGTGTTTATTTTTCTTTATTTGGCAAAAAGCAAAACACTTTGTTTTTATTGTGAGTATACACAAAAATAATACACATTTAACAGAATCGATTGATATATGAAACGTGTTTGTAATATCAAAGTCAACAGAGCAAAATTAATCTCTTTTGAACTGATAAAAAAAAAGCGAGCTGGTATCGCCGGCGATACCGCCGACCCCAGGGGGTTAAAAATCCTGTTTTTAAATAAACAGTTCTCCTGCTTGCTTGCCTCTATCAAGAAGGTAGGGGACCTGCACGCATTTTCAGTCGACGAATCGTGGCTGGAATTCGGGCCGGCCAACTCTCACTATATTCTAAGACCCCGGCCTGGATATGTGCCCAAGGTTCCTACCACTCCCTGAAAACGGGACCAGGTGATGAGCCTGCAAGCGCTGCCCCGGAGGAGGCAGACCCAGCCCTGGCTTTTCTCTGTCCATTCCGCTCCTTGCGGTTATAACAGGACAGAATGCAAAGCCTCAGGACCTCAGACCAGCTCTTGTCTGTTACGGAGACCAGCACAAGGGAAGGCTGTTTCCAAGCTGAGGTTGGCCTACTGGATAAGTGTTTGCCATCAACTTGGTGTATATTTCCAAGGTGCATCGTGCCCCCTGGGTGGTGAGCCTCTCCAAAGAGAGTGTGTAGATCCTTCCTGGGCGTTGACACAGGGTGCCTCGCTGACAGATGTTTTTAGAGCTGCGGGCTGGGTGACACCAACACATTCGCTAGAAAAATAGCCTATGTGTCAGGCCGGTTGCTTTCCGTGGGCTCCCGTCACATGAAGCCAGTTTCACTGTAAACCCGGTTCGAAGTGTCGGCTTGCTGCGCCATTCCCCTCCTATGGACTGGATACGTGCACCATTCTTGCTCCAGTAGAGTTCCTCTTTAGCCAAACCCTGTTGAGTTCCTCCACCCCTGCAGAATAAAAGTTATTACTTTTGCGTTTTCTCTTCAGATCGTTTCCGAAATATTACCGTGAAGAAGGGGAAAAAATATAAATGTATTGTAAAAGGTAGTGATGACAAAGGAGAACGCGAGTGTGGGGAGGTGATTACAACGTCAAAAGATTCCTTGTGATTCCTATTTTGCTTTGTTTTAAAGTGAGCTAAAGGATAGCCTAATTTATTGGTTTGGGGCTTTTCAAAATTCCAATAAAGTATGTGGATGTTCTTCTCTTAGTACTGCATATTCGTTTTACAGTACATGCATCTTCTGATCAGAGGATGGTGTTATTTAAAAAAAAAAAGAATAAAAATTTACCGTGGAGCGAAAACGGAGCGAGACGTATTAAGGGCGGAGTGGGGAGGGAGCGAGGAGCGGAAAATTGTACACCCAGACCGGAGCTTGAGCGGAGTAATTATGAAATGCTTTGAGCGTGGAGCGCAAATCCGCTCCGCTCCGCTCACATACTCTGGTCTTGAGGAACAGCAGTGACTTCCCTGGCCTAAGCCTTGTCCTTTCTCCGCCTCAATAATGTGGGGGGATCAGGAGGATTTTGTCTAGGCACTGGAAGGGGGCAGCACTAATGCCTTTTTAATGGGATCCCAATCAGTCGACACGTCGACTACATCGAACGTGAGCAACTGAAAGGGAATGTCTCGGTTACGTATGGAACCCTCGTTCCCTGAAGGAGGGAATGGAAACATAGTCCCGTCACCACTATTGCTGGACCACCGCTGACTCCGGGCTCCACTCGGCTCCTCAGCGAAAAACAACTGGTGCGTGCATCCACTTCCGTATTTATACCTGCGCTGCGGGGCGGAGCGTGTGATGCAATTCACGCACGCCAATGTGCATTGGCTCATTTTAACAATACTCGAAGATGACAGGCTCCCTAAGCGTGATCCCAATCAGTCGACTACGTCTCCGTTCCCTCCTTCAAGGAACGAGGGTTACATACGTAACCGAGGCATTTGTGCACGTGAATTTTGTTTCATGCATGTGAAATTGTCTACGCATGTGTGAATCAAGTTTTTTGCGTGAATTAATGAGACTGATCTGCTTCCATACTGAAAGCATGTCAAAAGATTTTAAATCTACTTTAAAAGAAAACTTAATTTGACATTTACAAACTGCATATTTTAATAGCGTACTAATGTGTGTTAAGAATGATGCTCTCTTTAAGTACACTAAAGTGGCCTTTTATTTCATTAATATTATATTATCTGCAAGTATGTTTTTAGATATTTTGATTAGGCACACTTGATTAAGCACACTTTTTTTTAAAATGCAAGCTTGCTTAAACAATGCCTAAATTAGCTTTTTGGTTAATGGTTAGCACTAAAGCCTGTGATGCTTCAGTGACAATGGTGGAAAACCAAAGTTCTATCATAAGAGGAGCAAGTCATTTAAATGATAAGAAATAAGAATCCATACTGACTTTAAAAAACATCAGAGGTAGAGGATTGTTTTGTCTATTGCTCTTTTCATTTCACATGAAGTCAAATCATTGGGATAAAACAAAGTTTTGCTCACAGTTGCCAACAAACACCTGATCTTTGCATTTGAAAATATCTATATTGTTAAGTGACATTCTGTGAAATTTGTCTAGCAACCATTAGTCGCTTGCCAATTAAAATCTCTAATGACTTAATGCTTAGAAGTCTGTCTCTTTCAGTGGCAGCATTCTGTGAATACTGAATAAACACCTGTGCTCAGAAGCACCATCAGGATTCTAGCGGCTTCCACAGAGTCTTAATTGTGGAGGCTTCACATGCTGAGCGCTTCTCAACTAAACATTTATATTCCCAACCTTCTCCTGCTCTCTTTGAGAGGCCGTTATGCTCATTCTCTTGGCTTTGAATGTTGGGTCGTCCTGACCCATTGCTCTGCGTTTACACATCATATGCATATCAGGTCTGAGACATAATATGAGATGCCTGAAACCAGAGCTAAGCTGTTAAAAGTGCCTCACACTCAGTTTTGCGTTACTTTTTCTCATCTGGGCTGGGCTTGAGAAAAAGTTTGATTTTTGCCAAATGTAATTGCCCTTTCACACCAAAAGTGAAACTAATAAGTCTCAGGCTGAAGGAAACGCAAATTCACGCCTGTAGAGGATGCAGCTCAACCCTTCAGATGTGCTGCCATTCTGGATCACAGAGAAGAAAGTTTGACACACTTCAGCAATAAAAAAGAAAAGAAAAACTAATGTGATGTTTATCTAAGGTTATTTTAGCTTAGTATGGTTGAATTGGATCATCGAAGGTCAGAAGCTAAGACATTGCTGAATAAAGAGAGATTAAATACAGTACACAAATAATTTGTGTAATTTAACATTTAATTATTGAAGATTAGTGTAAAATAAAGTTTGCATTTCACTGTTTTTATTAATTTTGAGGAATACTGAATCTGTTTTTGTGCACGTGTGATGAGTAATTGCATGAGCACGTAACTCAACTCAAGTTAATTGTAATGCGTTACCCCAAAACTGCTCACACTCACCGGTAAATAATTAACACTGACTGATGCATGAGGGTTATTCAGGTTTTCCTTTCAAGTGGTTTGATCACATGTCCTGCAGAAATGTTTATCAATTGAGCGATGAAGAGGGGCCAACAAAATGCGCTTAATGATTACAGGATTCATCAGAATCTCTACGATTTGAAGGTGGAGGTAGTCCGCTAGCCCAGAGCCAACAGCCCATGGTGGAGTAGAGGGAGGAGTGTTGAGGCTGACGCAACTGGGGGACGACCGATGGAGACGAGGATGATGGATCCACAGGCGCAGAGCTGATGGAATCAAATGACATCGCTGGCTCTGGAGACCAAGGCGATGCCGCGGCTATGAACGTCGAAGGGGATGGAGGACCGGCTGAGCTTTTAGGTGTTTTTTTGTCTTGAGAGACTTGACAGACAGACGGTAAGAATAACACAGTCATTGGTGCTGTCCAAAAACAGCGACGGTTAAGTTACTGGGTGGGAATGGATGTCTCCTCATTGAAGTCAATCAGCCAATCCTCATTTTCTGTTGATACGATTCTCTCGTCCGCTGATGTCGTGGGCTCGCACCCCTGGTCAGACTCATGCTGGAGCTCCTCTTCTGGGGCGATGGTCAGCTCTGTCTTCTCCTCAGGCTCTGGCTGACGCGTCGCGGCGTGTGGTAGGTCTCCATCTGAGGGGGGCATACAAGTTCTCCACGGTCGAAGGTGGCAATCCGGCCTCTGGGTCTGGCTGTGTTCTGGACCGGGGTGCGACCCTCTCCATACACTGTATGAAAGCCTCTCTCCAGCTTAGTCAGTGGTGTCAGGGAGGTCCACAGGGTGATGGATGTTAGCCCCAATCCAGAACAATGACTTCAGGGTCTCGTCGTTGTAGTGGCAGGTGAGTGCAAGACGAAAAAACTCCTGTGAAAAAGACAAATTGTGGCTCTTCTGAGCCACAGCCGCAAATTTAGCTGCGTAGATCATATTTTGGTCTGGTATTCTGTAACGCTAAGGATTCAAGGAAGATGAAGACGATGATTCAATAACAGAAGATTCTCAGAGTAAAGAGCCAACATATGAAACAACGTGTAAACACGAACAATAGCAGACAATGAGTGCAGGTAAGGGAACAAAAAATAAAATAATGCAGTTTGAAAAAATCAAATAAAACAAATGTAAAAATAATAAAAGCTTATAAAATATTTAGTTTCAACATCGATATTTTCTTAAGGTTAAGCAGACACTAAGTTCTCTTTTCACTGACCACTTGTTTGAAAAGAGCTTCAGGCCCTATTTTGTGCCTCACTCAAAGATTCACCTTACAGAAACTGAGAAGAATGGTGGTGTAGCAGGAGAACTTAACTTAAATTTATGCTTTATTCAACCTTTGTCTGCAAACGTTATTGCCAAAGCTGCAAATAAAAACAGCCCAGGACTCAGTGTCTCTGCCTGTTCCCTTCTTCAGTAGTAAGTACACCGAGGCTGTTGGCCATATCTCCACTGCCCCGTGGTCCAAATTATTCCAATGCTCTGGAATATTCACACATTATAAATTCCCAGAATGCCTCCCTGATAATTAACGGGGAATTGGCAGCCCGCGCACTGTGGCTATATGGAGCTACAACGTGATTCACTCAGGCAAACGGGAAACCGCTGCACAATCACGCATATTTGGGTGCTTATTAAGAAAAATGATCTACCAACCGCAGTTGATTTTGATATCCTAGGTATTATTAACTGGTAATTGTTACTTTATCTTACAATTCTGATTCTATTTCTTAACAATTGTGAGATATAAACTGGCAATTGTCAGTTATAAAGTCCAAATTGCGTTGTAAACTTACAAATGTGAGATAAACAGTCGCAATTACCTTTTTTTTTTTTTTTTTTTCTGTGGCGAAAACAAGCTTTTTTATACCGTCATGTTCATTGCAGTCACAAAATTATGGCCAGTTAATTATACCTAGGATAACAAAATCACTTTTCTTGATTAGCACCCAAATACGTGAGAACACACTTTTCACACAGCTATAGTGAATAATTGCTTGCAGGAATTTTGCACATTATAAGCATGGAACGTATGGAATTTTCCTGTGCTAAAATTCAGGCCCTAAGTAGACAATATATGCATTTATATATTCAGGATTTATAAATATATATTCTAACTTATAACTATATATTCAGTATTTACATTTATATATTTAGTGATATATTCAGATTTACATATATTCAGATTTATAAATATATATTTTGAATTCTAACTATATATTCAGGATTTATAAATATATATTCTGACTTATAACTGTATATTCAGGTTTTAAATCAATATATTCAGACTTATAACTATATATTCAAACTTCTATTTATATATTCAGATTTACATTTATATATTCAGGCTGATAAATCTATTTTCAAATTTGTAACTATATTTTCAGATTTGTATTTATTTATTCAGATTTACATTGTTACATTCATAATTTACTTATAATTATTTCCTGTTTGACTGTACATAATATTTTACTATATATATATATAGATATAGATATATAGATATATATATAGAATTTAAGGGCAAACCATACACAAATGAACCTTCCAGGACCATAAAATCCAGGCTCCAGCCAGTCTGAGCTAACCAACGAAAACCCCCAGCTAAGAACCTCATGGCCATGCAAGCTTCAAATAGATGAGCCCAGCTAAAGGAAGAATGTGTCAGTGTTAGATAGTTTGGAAGAGACTGATTGATTCAGAGATGGCACTGCTCAGGACCCACCAAGATAACGGCAGAGGTTGTTTTATCCCAAGACAAAGGATTTAAAACAGACCTCCTTCTTCTTAAGGACCTCTGAACGACCCCGGCGTTGAAATCTCTTAAAACCACAGAGACTGAGACTTTACATATAAAAATACATAAAATCATCCCAAAACAATTCTTGACGGGCTTATAATCAAACATCGTTCAAGTACATGACTCTATATTATGTCTTCAACCTATATATGTGTCTCTTATGCTTAGATCACATATAAGTCATGTAATTGTTATAACTATTAGATGTTTGAATTAAAGTGTGTCTTGTTACCTATCAGTATGATCGTATGTTCACAATTATGAAGATTGCTTGATTGAAATCTGTGTAAAATGTTTTGTATTATAATAGGAATCATGTCTAAACCCTCTGTACTCAATGCTAGAGCTGGAGAGTAAAGAGATCACAGATAACGCATGATAACACCACCTCTCAAATAAAGACAGTGCCTAATTGGTCAGAACTCATCCAGGAGGCTGGACAAACGTTTAAGTTTAAAATCTTAGGACCCGAACAAAGCCTTAGAGTTTCGCTGGAGAAGATTCCAGAATGCAGGAGAAGACTCCAGAATGCATTAGTAGATTTACAGATGATCATGGAGAAGCCATGACAGAGTAACCAGACAGACGAGTAACCATGTAGACGAGCAGACAAAGAACCCAAATCAAGATCAAAATAACGTGTTAAACAGCTTCATTCAAGCCATCTAACTACTCTCGTCTCAATATTCTTTCTCTTACTTAGTTTTCTTTCCGTTGAGAGTCTTGATTCTAAGTTAAGTTTTGCTGCAAAGTTTCGGTTAAACGATTAGACTGCAAAGCATGCTACCAACTTCAAAGACTTTCCAACCATGCGCCAGCACACCACGTGATTGGCCGCCCCAGACATCTATCCAGGCGAGGCCTGCCAACCTCGGAAACCCCCTTTTACACTGAAAGGGAATCCCCAAAAGGAATCCAAAGACAAGCAAGTAGCCTCCAGACTCTTAGCTGAACTGGTGCAATTATATAAATTTAATAACCCACCTAAGAAACGATAGAAGGGTTAAATTAATGATTGATGGTGTAGCGACAATGAGAAGGAACCAACCACAAACTAATCTTCTTCCAGAAAATTAATTCAAACTTTCCACTTCCTGCCGAACCAAGGGGGGATATGTAACAACTACGAGAATGAACCAAACACAATTGAAGCTTTTAGGTGATTTTGTTCATACATAATCCCACAAAGAGTCTTCACATCCCAGACTCAAATCACAAACCAGAGCCATAAATCACCCAGGCTCCAGAGAGTCTCTAACCAAAGACTTTTATTGGTTAACTGAAGGAAGAACTGGTCAACGTTTGATAGTTTTGCAAGACGGATCGGTTCAGAGATGGTACTGCTGACCCCTGCGACTAACAGACCCCATCTTAGTCCTATGAGAGATGAACAAAAACAGCTTTCAACAGTAACTATCCATGACAACAGATTGGATAAGCCCCATAAACTTTACACACCAAGAAACTTTACATATCAAAATACATAAAATCATTCAAGAACAATCTTCAATGAACTTATGATCAGACATCACGCAATTACAGAATTCTATGTTGTTTTACGTGTGTTGTTTCACCTGTGTGTGTTTTAATATGCTTCGATCCCATATAATTCATGTAATTGGTATAATTATTAGGTGTGTGAATGAAAGTGTGTACTGTTTCATATCAATGCTATCTTACGAACACAACTAGCAAGATGGCTGGAATTAAATCGGTGTAAAATGTTTTATATTCTGATAATAAGGAATCATGCCTAAACTGTTGCATCTGGTCTCCACTTACAATTAGAGCTAGAGAAACCCCAGGGAAGACATGATTTATGACTTTGCAAACAAAGCAGTAGTCATGACATATTTGTAGGAGTAACAAACCTTTTTTGTTTTAAAAAACCCTTTAAAAACCAGCGCAGAGCGTTAGTTTGGAGAAGTTAGTTCGTTCAAAATGTTCTGATAGAGAAGAGCTACCAACAAATGCAGAACAAAAACGGAGACGGCAGACGATGGTTATAGTAACCATGTAACGTTAACAGACGAGCAGATCAACCCAAATTAAGATCAGATGGGTTAGATTCATTTTCAGTCATCTAACTACTCTCCGTATCTCATTTTATTTCTTTCTTTGTGTTATTTTCCTTTTCCGATTGAAAGTCTCGGTTTTAAGTTAAGTTTTGCTGCAAAGTTTCGGTCCACGATTCACGGCTGCAACGCACGCTTTCAACTTCAAAGACTTTTCAACCATCCGACATCCACGCCACAGACATCTATCCAGGCACGAGGAGACCACAGCCAACGAATGGGAAACCCAAGGGAATCCCCAAAAGCAAAGACGCAAGTACCTCCAGACTAAAACTGAACTGGTGCATTGATATAAATTTAATAACCTGCCTAAAACGACAGAAGGGTTGAATTAATGCTTGATGGTTCGTTCAGGTTATGTCTTCTAAGTGCATAGAATCTTGAGATTTCATCATCTCACTCTTAAACTCATTTTTTTTCAAAATCTTTCTTTCTCACTCTCTTTCTTCAGCAACCTGTATGAATGTGTGTGTATGCGTGCGCGTGTGTTTGTGTTAGATATTAGTTTTATGTGTTAGAATAATCAATAAAGTCATGTTTGTATTTTAAAGAGAAGTATTACTTGTGTTATGTGCTTACGAAATTTAATGTCTTAAACTTCTGATCTAAGTTACCGATGCTTTTACCCGTGATTATTTCTTAATTTATTGTTAGCTGGGGATAATTTTTTTTTGGCCAGGAAGATATTATATTTCCTAGAGTTAATAATTGTTTATGCTTTCCGTTCATTGGATGAACTGATAAAATGATCATACTATTCAGGGACGTGCACAGACATTTTGAGGGGCAGGGGCTCAAGTGAAATAAAGGGCACTTCTCATAATTACGTTTTTTTTTTTTTTTTTTTTACAAAAAAGTATATATATTAACGCAACTCTGACTTCCTTTTTAAAAAATTAATTTAAAAAGTTAATTAATTTTATCTTCCTCAAACTCACGCAATTGTTTCATTTTCAAAAGATGTCTACAAAATAATCAGTTCACACAGAAACCATGGTCTCCTTAGTATTCACTAGGTTTATAGAGCAGCAAAGGAAACCATTCCACAATGTGCATGTTTTGAAAACATTTTCTATGCTACTAGTTTCAAGTATATTTGAAGAGTTCAGATGCAAAAGCCTCTAAGTGCCATCTGAAATTTTCTTCTAAAATGAGCTTTTTTTTTTTCAAGCTCGTATATTTAAGTTCAGTAATTTAACTTAAATGACAATTAATAGGTAATTTTCATTGCCAGCAATGTGAAATAAGTGAACATAAACATACAAGCTTGATAAAAATGATCATTATAGAAGGAAATTTCAGATGGCACTTAGAGGCTTTTTCATCTGAACTCTTCATATTTAGAATAACCTAAATAACTGCATCAAGCAGAGGGGCGTGTTTTACTAATAATTTGTTTATTTTTGCACAAGGCACTACATTGTTTTAATTATTTTGGTGTTATCAGAATACATAAAACTTTAAAATTAAACTTACCAAAATAATTGAGTAAAAATTCAATAAAAGCCAATGTCACGTACAGGGGCGGACTGGCCATCGGGAGCACCGGGACATTTCCCGGTGGCCTGACGGTCGTTCTGGCCTGCCGGCTGCCGCTGTGCAGACCATCAGCCTGGCATGTGATAGGCTGGTGTGCAACTACGAATGCAGACGCAGCAAGCTGCTGCAAAATCCCAGCCATGTTCGCCAGTAAGGGAACAGGTCGGTCAAGATTACATTTACATTATATTTATAATAATTTGGCATTGGGGTGTGCGATATGACGATTTTTGATCGTGGACGATTAAAATGTCTCCATGATCTGCTTTTGAAGAAATATCGTAGAATCGTGGTGCATTCTATCAGTTGCTGTTCTGGCGCCTCTGTCCCAACATCCTGAACAACGCGACGTACACGCTGCGGAACGGGACACTGCAGTTTACAAAAGTTCATAATTTGCATGTGCTTTAATGCCTTGTCGGTTAAACATTTAATTCGCGTGCTGATGCGCTGTTCTAACGTGTGCGTTTCTCAGCGCGTACATGTGAAGTTCACATGCACTAAAAGCCTGTCTACCAGCGCCTGGATACTGGACAAAGTTATCCTTTGAGTCTTATTGTGCTAATACTGTCAAATACACACAAGGTTTACATAAACAAAGTCGGTTATGTCTAAAGTGAACGCAAACTTGAGAAAATTTAGAGAAAATCTGCTTGTCAAATGCGTGTATAATAGACGCGTCGCGCGCAACTCTTAAAGAGACAGTAGTAATAGTAAACACGATGCCGCTTCTCCTTAAAGGGATAGTTCACCCCAAAATAAAAATTCTCTCATTATTTACGCACTCTAATGTTATTCCAAACCTGTATTAATTTCCTTTTAATATTTTCTAATATTTTTCTAATATTAATATTTTGAAGAATGTGGCTATCCAAACAGTAGCTGGTCCCCATTGACTTCCATAGGAGAAAAATATACTATGGAAGTCACTGGGGTACATCAACTGTTTGGTTACCCACATTCTTCCAAATAACTTTTATTTTCAACAAAAGAAAGAAACTTATTCGAGTTTAAAACAACTTGAGAGAGTAACTTATGACAAATAGCATTTTTAGGAGAACTATCCCTTTAATGTTAAAAAACAACAAAATGCAAAGAGAAAATCACTCACTGCTCCTGACTGATAATTTTTAATAGTAGCTTTAATAAGTATCAATGTATAATTTATACAGTGAAGTCTATGTTTTGTTTTATTTTCATATTTGTTATTTTTGTTATTTTAATTACTTTCTTCAATGCTACTGTTAAATACACCTACTGTAGCTGAAAACATAAAGCAAATGTTTATTTAATTTGTATATTAAGTTGTGTATGAGTAATGTGTATCTTTGATCTTAATATTTAATAACAAAGAAAATGACAAAAAAATATCTTCGCCCCTGTCTGCTATTCTTTTTTATTTTATATTTTGTTACCTAAGGCTTTGTTTTTAAAATATGGACATTAGTTTGGCTGTAATGCTCAGTCACAAAATAGTAAAACCAACATTAAAAAAAGAATCGTGATAAAATCGTGAATCGTGATTTTTCTGAAAAAAATTGTGATATTATATTTTTGCCATATCGCCCACCCCTTTTGAGCACTGAAAATACATAAAATGTAAATATTTCAACATGTGAATGTGTCTCTTATTATCTCTTTTAAAAAGCCAATTTTCTATTTGTCATTGGTTTGGTAGTATAAATGGTGTATTCCTAGTGAGTTTTTAAGGGTTATTTTTTTATTCATTTAAATTGCATCTGGTAGTCTACCTGTTACATTAATAGGGTTAGCCTACAAGTTTATCAGTCCAGTAGATTACATGAATAGGGTGGTGGTGACTGCAGCAGCAGAGGTGGCCTGGCAGTGGAGTCAAATTCCCGGCCTGAATTATTGTCCCAGTCCGCCACTGGTCACGTATGTATTTGTGGTTGTATGGAATACTATTTTATAAAGGTTTAGAGGAAATAAAAAAAAAAGTTAAATTAGTCATAAATAAAAAGTTAATTTATAAATGTTATTTTTAAAGTTTAATGTTAACTTGTTTCTACTCAGTTTTATTTATTAATGTACCGGATGCAGTTACTCCGATTTACTACGTTCTTTAGAGTGTATCCTCCATCTGTTTGCATCTGTAGATTTCTTCTAAATTCACCAATTTAGATTTCTAAATTTCAGGGGGAAAGACTCTTGATGTAAGTCATTACTGGGGACGTTCTGTATGCAAATTAGGCGTCAACTAGTTAAAATGCGCACATTTGCATCTAATTGACAGGGCAATGCAGGTAAATAGGATAAACAAAATAACTAAAGCATATCACCTGGTGGTGATATATGCTTATTTTATTAACTTATTTTATTACATGGCTTGGTTGAATTCCAATGTAGAATGCGGTCTGTTATTTCTTGATAACAGACCACTGTGCGGAGTATAAGAGTATAACAGACCGTTGCCATGAACAACAGAGCGTTGCTATGGACTCACAGGATTCTAACCGTAGAGACGGAGCGTACTATTTTCTTTAGCGGAAGGCCGGAAGCAATACAATCGGGTTTAACAATCGGGAGAGGGAGAGGGAGCGCTTCAGAACTCCTGACCTGATATTTAGATATACTATTCTTCAATAAATATATTTGTTTGACAGGGAAGCTGTGCGCAAACAGAAATATATATAATTTTTCAAAAATAATAAAAAAAGCACCCCAGAAAAAAGGGCACTTTCTCTCCAGGAATAAAAAGGGCAGGTGCTCAAGCCCCCTTTGATGTCTATGTGTGCACGTGCCTGATACTATTGATTCTGCTACAGTAAATTCTGAAAATAATTAAAATATTAATTATTGATCATAATCCGTTATGAATAATAATTAATTATATTTATACGTGGGCGTATAAACGCTACAATGGTTTGTTCAGATCATGTCTTATATAGAAACGTACTCTGTTACTTTCGTAACCTCGGTTCCCTAAGAGATAAGGGAACGAGTACTGCGTTGCAAACGCTATGGGAAAACTCCTTTCTCGAGAAATATTGAAGCCTTTATTTTAAAACGTATTGCAGCTGCACAGCAAGAGAGGATGACAGCTCGATAGAGCGAGCTGATAGGCTGTGTTGCGGCAACTGCACGAACCTATGGTGAATCAGCAAAGGTAAACGGTCCAATCGGAGCGCTTGGCACCTTGCCAACCTGAGCGCGCCAAAATGGGCGTGGCTGAAGAGTATAAATTCAGAGAAAATTCACCATATGACAGGTTTAATCGACTGAAGCGAAGCACCTGATATAAGCGAAATAGCACGGCAGGCAATGCAGTACTCGTTCCCTTATCTCTTAGGGAACCGAAGTTACGAAAGTAACCAAGTACGTTCCCTTACGAGAACGGTTCTCTCATACTGCGTTGCAAACGCTATGGGAACCCAATTTAAAACGCCATGCTATTCGCCGGTGACTACTCTGAATGTGTCCGGGGAGACTCAGGACTGATAACAGACTAGTCTATATATCATAGACCAGAATGACGGGCCTTTAAATGATATACACTGTATATAGTGAAGCACAAGGGTCACTAAGTCACACATAGGTCTGGGTCGGGAGAGCCAGGGCCCTAATGGAGAGAATTCATGCCTGTAAGGCGGGGACCTCTAGGTTATAGAACCTTGCAAATGTGGACGGGGCGGACCAGCCGGCCGTTGCACAAATGTCTTCAGTGGGGATCCCGCTAGACCAGCGGTTTTCAAACCCTGGGTCGCAAGACTTAAAAATTGGGTCGCCAGGATGATTTAAGGAAAATATAATTAAATTAAAAAACAAAATTTGTTTTCATAAAATCATAGTCTATAGGCCTATATAAAAGAAACACACGAAATATGGATATTTAAACAATTAATAGATTAATAAAACGAAAGAAAAAACTGACAGCATGCTGCTGAGTTTGGTTCATTTCTGTGAGGCGCAGCGCCTCACAAACAAGTTGACGGAAAGGAAACCGAGATGGCAGTTTGTTTGTTTTCTTTATTTTACAAAAGCACAATGTTGTGTTTTATTGCGAGTGTACACAAATATAAATAAATACTTTGCAGTTTCGAATGATGTCCTGTATGAACAAAATAACGGAGTATATTTTTATGATTCCATCGCGCCGGCGCCTCACACACACACAACATAATCCAGCATGGCAATCTTGACATCGCAGCCAGTTCATTATCAAAATAAAATAGTCAACCTAACATAAAAATTACACTGCTTTGTTTAAATAGTCAGTAGCCTACAATTCGTGCCATTCAGCGTAAGCACCGCTCCACTGTGATGTTTCCAAGTACATTTTTGCGCATGTGAAGAGGGTGATTTTTTGAAGAGGGATCGATAGGCCCTATTGGAACGTGAGTGAAGTACAAAGAAGCCCACGGGCGTAATTTCCTATGGGGACAGCACTTTTCAAAATCCAAAATCCCGTTTGCTTTTATTTATATAGTGTGCACGCGATGTTCCTGGACGTGGACGTGCGCATCGACATAGGCTCGGTCCTGCTCCTCCATATCGCAGTTACGGCACAGGCGATGAAACGGCAGAAACAACAACAGGTGACTTTAAGCTATCGTTATATGATCCCGCTCTTATTCATGCAAATGCTTTTAAACCATTCATGCGCGACAAGACAAAATAGAATGCGCTGTCAGTGAATATCCTCCTGACACACACACACACACACACATACACACGACCCACAGATAGACGCGCGGCAGTATCACACAGACAGCGCGCCAGTATCAAGTTCTCTTTCGCGCTAGAACGAACAACACATGTATGCCAAAATGTCTGTTTTGTCGAGTATCCTCACAAGAACAGTCTTAAATGAGTTAAATAAAATCTTAAATGAAAGTAAAGAGTAGTGAGAGAATGGGATGCGTGAGATCGTCAGCAGCGGCTGGTCCTAAAGTGGCAGCAGCTAATTCTCTCTGTCAGTAAGTTAACCAAAGGACAAAGAAAACAGAGACAATTACTAACTGCTCTTTACTAAAGAATGCTTGTAGCTTTAATAAGGATTTATCTATATTTAGTTTATAATTTATGCAGTGCGGAATGTTTTGATAACCTTATTCCATTTCTGTATATTTCATACCTGTTAGACAGGAAAGGCACAGGTAAATATGACATTTATAATGGGTTTATGTAAGGTTTGTTTTAAGTTCACTTAAATTAATTGTTAATAGTTGTTATATTTTTTTAAGCCTAATAAATATTTTAAATTTGGGGGGATAATCATTTTCATTTTTTCTTAGAAGCCTATAATAAATAATAGTTTAGCATCCAAATAAGTCGTGAATATGGAAAAAAATGTATTCGAATGAGAGAGTTACGTGAGCCCAACGCCGCTTACTTTCACTTTCGCTTTAAATTATTTAGTTTTGGCTTGTTTATAGATATTTTTTTCATTCTTGTTCTGTTCTGAATATCATTAAATTTAAAGGATTTGTTGTGGAATATATATATATATAATGTATTTTTTAAGCATACAGCAAACGATAGTAGGCTATTAATTGGTTAAAATTATTACAATGGTTAATGGTTAACCGGTTAATTAGCATCCCTGTAGCTTTAGCTGGATCAAAATCAACTTGTGCAGAATCAACTTTGCGTTGCGATCGCGTCACGGATAACCCACTGCACGTGCATCATCAAAAGCGGTTGTTAAGAAAAGTGCTGAGCTGAATTTTTGTGCCAACTGTGCACAACAGTGCACTTTTAAATGAGAATAAAGTCTAATGCGCCTTTAGCCCCATTGTATTGTGTATGCTTGGCTTAAGAATAGGCCTATATAGGCCTATGGGTCGCGTCAATTAAAAAAATAAAAAAATAAAAAAAGGGTCGCTCTTGAAAAAGTTTGCAAACCACTGCGCTAGACCATGCCCACGAGGAGGCAATGCCTCTTGTGGAATGAGCTCTTACACCTATGGGACACGAAAGGCCCAGAGAGGTGTAGGCCAGAGAGATGGCATCTGCAATCCATCTAGACAGTGTGAGTTTCGTGACTAGCAGCCCCTTGGTGAGGCCCCCAAAATAGACAAAGAGCTGTTCAGACTGTCTGAAAGAGGCAGAACGCTCCAGATATATTCTCAGAGCTCTGACAGGGCAGAACGTGAGGGCATCACTATCTTCTTCCGACAGGGAAGCTGATAGGGAAATAATCTGGGCTCTGAACGGAGTTGAGAGCACCTTCGGTACATATCCGTGTCTTGGTTTAAGGACGACTTTGGAGTCATTAGGCCCGAACTCAAGACAGGAAGCGCTCGTGGAGAGTGCTTATAAGTCCCCAACTCTTTTAACTGACGCTAGTGCTAGCAGCAGAGCGGTTTTAAGAGAGAGGGATTTCAGATCAGCCGACTGAAGCGGCTCAAAGGGAGGTCCCTTAAGAGCCCGTAGAACCAGGGAAAGGCCCCAGGCCGGCACCGAAGGAAGCCGAGGCGGGTTAAGTCTCCTGGCTCCTTTAAGGAAGCGAACAATGAGGTCGCTTTTACCCAAGGAAGCCACCGGTGAGTGAAAAGCTGCAATAGCTGCTACATACACTTTGAGCGTGGAGGGGGAGCGTCCCGCGTCCAACAGCTCTTGGAGAAATGTAAGTACCCTTGGTACTTCACAGTTAAGTGGGTCGAGGTTTCGAGCTAGACACCAGCTGGAGAAAACTGACCATTTGAGGTGGTAGAGGCGTCTTGTGGATGGAGCTCTAGCCTCCATTATGGTGTTTAGGACCCCTTCTGGGAGGCCCTGGGGTACCCGTTCAGGGGCCATACATGGAGGGCCCACAAGTCGGGACGGGTGTGCCAGATTGTCCCGTTCGCCTGCGTGAGGAGGTCGCTCCTCAGTGGGATCGGCCACGGAGCTGTCGTAAACAGCTCCATCAGCTATGGGAACCAAATCTGGGTTCGCCAGAGGGGGGCTACGAGAAGGACTGCGCACTTGGTGTTCCTGATCCGTTCGATGACCTGAGGGAGCATCGAGACCGGAGGAAATGCATAAAGGGGGAGGCTGGGCCAATCGTGGGCCAGCGCGTCCCTGTTCTTTGAAATGAATATTGGGCAATGAGAGTTGTCTTCTGAGGCAAAGAGGTCCAACTCTGCTTTGCCAAAGATTTCCCAGAGCAAAAGCACCGTCCGGGGATGGAGAGACCATTCCTCTGGGGGACGTTGCCCCAAGACAGCATGTCTGCTCCTGTAGTCATCGTGCCCAGCACGTGAGCTGCCCTGAGTGCGCGCAGGCTGGCGTGAGCCCATAACAGTAGCTGTTTGGCTATAGTTAACAGGATGCGAGACCTGAGGCCGCCCTGACGATTTATGTAGGACACCACAGCCATGTTTTCCGTACGGACCAAGACGTGGTGTCCCGCCAGATATGGGAGGAAGGTTTTTAGGGCTTGTCAAGTTCCCTCACTTTAGTGAGGTTCAACCCTGCAGTTTCCCCCACTTGAAAGGGTATGCTTGCCTCTAAAGGTTTGGACTGGATTTTACTCAATGACCAGGAATCAATTCTTTCTTTTCTTTCTTTTATTTGAAAGTTGTCGTGGCCAAAAGCAGGTAAAAAACCTTAAACACAAACACAAGTAGGTCAAGAAAAAATATAATAAGCCCAAGTAACCATAATAAAGCATCATAACCAAGGATCAAATACTTAAATTTAAACACTAGAAATTAGTCTTGAAAATAAGTAAAAGAAACCCCATATCTAAAGCACCCAAATAAATTCAAGACACTTTTAAAGCACTGCTCAAATGATTTTAACCTTAAACTCTAGCAGCTTTAACCCCCTATAAATGCACAATCCCACACTTTCAGCTTTTACCCTTTTAAAATATTTACAATACATTACTTTTAACTATATTTTTAAACCTTCATGATGTTAAACGTATAACACTTTAGCTTACAATTCAAGCACATGATTTTTTTTCTTTTTTTCTTTTTTTTTAATACACACATTTTACCCTAAGTATAATTATATGATTCACTTAAATGTTAAAATCCACCACACTGCACAAACGAATGCTCACCGACTCCTTCCTTGTTCAAACAAGCTTTAGTCCTGCAGTATCATTTTTCCAGGCCCAGTTTCTCCACACATCTTCCCAGTCCGCTTACCATCCTGTGAGTGACTCCAATTCCCCTAATCACCAGGGGCCTCATTTATAAAACTTTGCGTAGGATTTGCGTCAGAAGTGGCGTACGGATTAAACATAGGACGTGCGTACACACAGAAATATTCGGATTTATAAAACCGTGCGCACGCACATCCTACGCAGTTTTCCCTTAATAAATCACAATCAATTCTAAATGTAGCGCAGCTTTTGCGGCTTCATGTCACGCCCATAGTTGCCCATAAATAGACCGTGAAACGCCCACAAGTTAATATTCATCGATTGCAAAATCATGGCAAACACAGAGGAAAACCAAGAAACGTAACTTCACTCACGCGCAAGCGTGAAGCGCATGATCAGCCATTGTGCGTCATTACGCATTGTGATGGCATCATGGCATTTTATTACCATCCATTTGATTGCATCTGACAAGCTACAGATGTGTTATGAGGATGAATTGCATAACATGCTAATATTATTGCAGAACATATTTATATCTTTTTGCAAATATGTGTTAATTTGCATTTCTGTTGTAATCTTCATTTGATTTTGTTTGTTTTACACTGCAGATCGACCAAACGGGTGTTTGTGTAGGCTGTTAATTGTAAGACTTGCTTTGTGAAGTCTTCATGTTATTTATGAGAGGCAGTATTGCCATTTCTTTTACACAACGATCTACAGTTTCACACACTTTCACGTGTTTCTTCCATCTGCCGACGGTGTCGCCATTTCTCATTTCACCCGTTTTTGTGCGTACGCCTGGGTCAGAGCTTACGTGAAGGACCGCACATTTTCCCGTCAAGTTTGCTTTTTATAAATACCAATTATTGCGTAGAGAGCGGCGTACGCCTTCTTTTGTGCGTACGCAACGTTTATAAATGAGGCCCCAGATCCTTCCCACCTGGTGACTAACTAGCTGTCTGCAGCTGGGCGCCACACCCAGTACCAAAGCACCCAGGCAGAAAGGGTGTGGTCTGCAGCTCAGCTCAACACCTCCCACTCGATCTTCCCACGGAAACCGCTGGAAAGATCGCACACAGTGAACTAGTAGTCAGAGATTTCCTCCTGGGCTCCCTGCCTGCTCCCACTGCATGAAAAGTCTCAAATCTGGCAAAATACGGGCATTGTAAACTCCTGTGTAATTTGATGTTTGCCGGATGTATGTGGGAAAAAGCGGATCAGAGTAACATGGAACAGTATATTTCCAGATAAACCCGGAAACCTCACATATGCGGACATATACAGGAATCCGTGAAATTTCACGGACATAAACACTGCTGGGTGTGATGGGACTGATGACTGATAGGTGTGAAGACCTTTCATATGTTAATGACTGACACTAACACAGTGCTGGCTGTTCTCAGAGGGAGGGGTGGCCAGGGAGGACTGCAGGATTGAATTATCTCTGGATTGCTATAGGCTACAGCAAACAAGCTTTTTGTACAGAAAAATAAATAAATTCTTAAGGCCCTGAAACACAAAACCGACGTCAAAGAACTAGCAATGACTAAAGCCGACTCTAGGGTTGGCTCACGTCGCCTGTGTCAGGGCCTTAAAACCACTGCATGAAAAAAAGTCTCTTAATCAAATATTTTTTATAAAAATAGGACAAAATAAACACCCAGTCTGAACATATACGTTCACAAAAACATCTGAATATTTAATGAAATAAACAAAGGAATTTAATGGAACAAATAAAGAAAAATGAACCAAACATTTCAGAATATCTCAAATTTTATTGTGAAGTTTTACAAATTGCAGACAACAACATTTGTCACCTTTTTCACAATTGGCTTTTAGCTTGCTTAGTTGGGGACATTTAATTTAATATTCAACAATATTATTGATCTGCCTGCGTTGACACTATTATATGAGATCTGAACTGAGCTGGGGTGCGTTTCCCAAAAGCATCGTTAGCCAACTATGGTCGCAAGTTCCCTCGTTACCAATAGAGTTCAATGGACATTGCGATGAACTTGCGACCATAGTTGGCCAACGATGCTTTCGGGAAACGCACCCCTGGACGATGACATCACGGTTTTCTCCAAAGTGGCTATATATATACACATTTAAATTTATTTATTTATTTATACAACAAAATGAATCACCACTGAACTGACTTAAGCTGGACTGTGAAGCTATTTTCTTCTGGAAACAAACTTTCTTGCATTATTTTCCTGTTATCTCTGTAAAGCTACTTTGAAACAATCTGTATTGTAAAAAGCGCTGTATAAATAAAGGTGACTTGATATTTATTAAAAAGGTAGAAGGAACCTGAGCTTTTCTACTCCACTGAATTGAGGTGCGCAAGCAGGCTCACTCGTCTCGTCACACTGTGCCTTACTGCTTTTTTCAGTTATTTATAAACATGTTAATGGCAAAGGTGTAAATTCACTCTATATAGCACAAACAGGGCTACCAAAATATGTGATCACCATGCATGTATATTTTTGAATTTTTAAGAGAATAATGTTTATGCGTGGTTATTGAAAAAAATAAAAATGAAAGTTGCTGAAATAAGACCACAAAACTCATACTAAATATGTGTCAATAAGACTTTTGACTAATGGATGTTGTTGCTACTAGTTCTGGCTTCAAAATTATGTGAAAATAGTCTTGCTTTATCGTTCACATAAAACAATACATTGATTTAAATTGATGTAAAACAGGTTTTGCTTGGAAAGCCAATATGCGAGGGGGGCGTGAACGAGGAGTGGTTTACACCTGAGAATACAATGTCCCACCCACTCTGCATAATTAGCCATTCATTCAGGTGTGACACTGACTGAGCCACAATGCAAGGACAAAAGATATATTTAGAAGAAGACTTATATTGACCATTTAAGATTTTGCTTACATCTATCTTGTAAATATGTTTTGCTATTTTATTAAAAAGGTTACAATTACAACAATAATTACAATTTCAACAATATTTCAAGTGTACTCTTTCTTTGTAAAAAAAAAAAAGATTATAGGCCTACATTTTATCTATGTATTCATTAGTTTGAATATAGCCAACATTGGAACAGCTAACATCTTAGTTGATGACTTTATTTTTGACAAAAATAGTATTTTATATATATAGAAATTGCTAAACAAAAGCTTATTTGATGTGGCAGTATATTCTACAGTAAAAACTGTACCCAAATCTAGTCAACAAAATGTTGTCTTTCATATTTCGCCTGACTGTAACGTTGTTTTTATGAAATATTAGGGCATATAAATGTTAATTTGCAGTTTAATACGTTGCTTATACAAATAGCCTACATTTTATTTCAACATATTTCAGTCGATTTTACTCATCTCAGTATAGCAATACAGTTTGCTAAAACATCATCATTCATTCACACACGCGATTTCAATTTAAACTGTCTTTTTGCGAGCTGTGGTAAACAGCGCGCATCTCTGCCGTCCATTCATAAACAGAAACCCGATTCACGTGAGAAGGAAAAATATACCCTCGATATACCCGCACTTCTGAGGTACATTTTCCATTATTATTATTCCTCACAGCGCTGCGAGACGGTGTAAACAAGTAATGATCTGAATAAACTTGTGTTTTCTCGAGCTGATATGGGGGCGTTCACAGGTTTGCGTGGATTGCCTCAGACATTTGCGTTTGAATAGCGCGCGCTCTCCGTGGGCGTGTCACATTACATTTGAATGAGCTGTAATGAGCTCGACTGGAATCGCTCTCTTTTAATACAGATTTCACAAGATGAGAATATTTGTTTTTTATATAAATTACTTCATTTAAAAGAAGAGAATTCAAGCTTCATGCCTGTGTGTCTGTATGCCTGTTTGACTGAGTATTCGCTGCGTTATTGTTCATTTTCGGACGCGTTTCAGAATGGACTTCACTGGCAGAGAGAAGGCAGAACTCGCTTCATGTTTATTTTTCTTTATTTGGCAAAAAGCACAACACTTTGTTTTTATTGTGAGTATACACAAAAATAATACACATTTAACAGAATCGATTGATGTATGAAACTCCTATGGAAAATCAAAGTCAACAGAGTATTTATGAGTTTCTTTTACACTGATAAAAAAAAAGCGAGCTGGTATCGCCGGCGATACCGCCGACCTCAGGGGGTTAAACTATTAATGTATATGAACAAATATGTATTTTTATGTTTGTGTGCCTCAGCATTTCTGAGTGAACACCGCTGGTTCACTCACTATTTTAAAGTGTACTGTCGATCACGTGATATGACGTCATGACGTGCGGCCCTAAGTGACGTTACCTGAAAAATCTATCCAAGATGGTTACCCTCTCGAGCGACGTGGTATCAAGCATGAAACAACTTGTAAGTAAACCAAAACACTTCAAAACTACTTTGCTTGTTGTAATATTGTAAGAATATCATATTACACGTGATATTTGACTGTTAGACGAGGCTATTTTTAATTTGCAAGCACGGTGCCGCGGGCGCGATTGCCGTCAGTCCGCCTGCTAGTGACAGAATATCCTGTGTACTGTTAATGTCGTGGCAGGGCAATAATGTTAACGTTAGTCAATAACTCTTTTCATCAAGCGATAGTCCTTCTGTTTTTGAGTGTGTTGCTGCTGTTTGTGTTAAGCGCCCTGCTCTGGTAAGTTCAATGTGATGTTATTCCTACATGCACCCAAATGAGTGGCTAACGTTAGCAGTTACGTTAACTTTTACTCAAACAAAGTTAAGATTATGGACATAATAGTTACCGAATGAACTATGCAAGTTTTTATTAAACCTTTACAAACGTCTTTTCATTATAGTTTTAAGTGGAAGGAGTGCAGTGAGCATCCCCCAAAATCAAGGTGACTCAAATGTTAATTTAGGCTGTAACTATTTTTCACCATTTCTTTTATTTGGAGCCTAATTCATTAGCATCAATCAAAAGTCTCTTAAAAATTAAATATTTTGCTGTCTGTTTTTGTGTGCATGTGCAGACCTACATTGTCACCAGAGAGCAACTTTATCGGTAAGTTACATTAACTTGAAATTTTTCATTAAAGAGGTTGATTGCATAATTTGACTGGTTTCATATTGATTGTTTTATCTGTGCAGGTGAGGTGAAGGGCTTCTTGGGGAAATGGCCGGCTCTTCGGATTGAATCACAGGTAAAACAGACTCACTTCTCTTTTCTGCCACCCTTCACACCTATTTCTATGCCAATTTTTTAATATGTATCACATTCAAATGGAACAGCAAATGCCACTATTCACTGTGTGTAAGAACTATCACTTTGCATGTGACCATGTTGCTCAACAATGTATTTTAACTGAACATGTTGCATCACAAATGTGTTTTCTGTTGCAAATCGAGTATTAGTCTTTTTATATAATTATTTTTGTTTGTTTTTGGTTTTGTAGCTTTGTGCTGAGTTCCAACGCATCACAAACATCAACATACGGAACCAGTTCTTTGCTGTGCTTGACCAACATACACCTGCACTGGTGGCCTTGTATAGGCAGAAGGTGGCACGAACCGGAAAGATATCAGAGGCGCTGCGTGACATCTTAAAGATTTATGGACTGATATGTTTTGTCTCTTATGTTTACTGTGATGGCCAACTTATTCAAACTGAAAATACAGTTTTGTGGTTCTTGCAGATTGTGAATCCATTTAAACGCTTTTTAATTTCAAACTTTAAAGGAATCTGTAAGGCGCCTCCATAATTCAGAGAACAACCCACACAAATACGATCCACAAACCAGGTAAGACTACGTATTGTATACTGTAAATGTTAGTTTAATCTACTACTATATGGATTTGAAATACCAAAACTGAATTTCATTAATGATGCCTGCAACTTTTTCCCCCAGAATAAATTCATCACATAACCTGGCTGTGACCACTTACCTCTTCGAAGAATTAAGGACAACTTTTACAGACGTTGACCCTGAATGTGTAAAAGGTAATCTTAAAGATGTTGTAATCATTTTAATGTCCTCTGTTTTACTTAGTTTTATTGGCATTACATTTATTTATGATTTATTTAACAGGTTGCAAGACGTGTTTTGAGACTTTGCGGAGGAAGAGAGATGGGTAAATTAAAGGTTTAGTGGAGGATTTTCTTTTTCCGGGTGGATCATCAAGACTATTGTTCCTCCTAATTGTCAATCATTCTGGTGATATGTTTCATAAGGCCATCGTATGTGCTTGCAAGTAAGCATGTATGAGCGATGCCGACAGCAAATTGTAAACAGAGCATGCACGAGGAGAACTGGGCCCGTGCATGCTCTCTTGTACACGTTTAATAGGCGTTCTCTCTCGGGAGCAGGTAGAGTGTTGCGCATGTGAAAAATCCTCCACTATACCTTTAAGAAACTGGTTAAGCAGGTTATTTTTTTATTTATTTTTTTTTCAGAATGTAACTGTCCTCCTCTCTGTGTTTTAGTGGTTAAATTACTGTCATGTTTTGCAGTTGCTGGAGACCAGGTCCAGTGTTGTACAAACCAACACAGAAAGGGAACTGTGGAAGACTGCAACAATAGAACTGATGTCTGATGAAGATGCTATTGTTGATGGAAGGCCAGTGTGGATGGTGAGGTCTCCACCAAACAGAACCACAGAGTTATCTGCTCTCTGCCAGGTACTACAAACCAGACTAGAGGCTGACCCACGCTACATGTCACACCACCAGTGCATCATGGCAGTTTGAAAAAATGAATATTTACATATATTTTATATACACTTTAATTTCTATATTTCTTATTTATTGATCTCGTTTTATATTGTATACTTTGTATATTTGTTACTTTTTGATGTGCATGTTGCTTATCTCCACGTTTTGTATTTTATTCCTTTACACCTTTGTTCACATTTCTTTTTCCCCATTCATTTTAATGTATGTTTATAATGTTCTTTGGAATGTTCATGTTATATTTGTTTTTGTTCCTTTACATTTTCATCCCTTCAAATATTTTTGTTCCCCCATTCCTTTTTAATGCTCGTTTATAATGCTCTTTGGAATGTTTTATTTACCTTAATAAAAATGTCAGACTTTCTCATTGTTCTTTGTGTGTGTTTTTAAAATTATATTTGAATGTATTAAAATTGGGGGAAGGGGGGTTTAGTGTATACTGAGCAATATCTGCATAGCTGGCCTATAACCAATCAAATCACTGTGCGATAAGGCCTAGGGTGGGCTATGCTCTAAAAGTAACCAATCAAATCACTTTCCTGGGTTTTCAATGTGTCCCGTCCTCCAATAGTGGTCTGGGTAATGGGAGTGGTTTTAAAAGAAAAGGACCAATAGGGGGGAAGGCCAAAAGGTGCACAAAGGTGTGAAAATGTTCTCTTGAAAAAACCTTTGATGGGATTACTTGCCATGGCAACAAATGGCTGTAGCACGGAAGTATACGTCCACAACATACATCCGATTTGGTATCATTTCGGATGTATACGGATATATACAGACCCATGGAATTTGAGCTATCCGGCCAGTATACTCCTGGATTCTTCCGAATTTCAGCAGTGTATACAGGAGTATACTGGTCCGGATACACCTCTTTTCATGCAGTGTCCTCCACTGGCAGTAGGACCACCAAACGTCGGACGTCCCGGTGAAGAATTGTGGACTGAAGGTCCCTCCGAATGCTGGAGACGCGATGCTTGGATGCTGATGTTACAGGACTCACCTCCGGAATACAGGAGCTTGCCACAACTCTAATATTCACATCCCGTACAATGTTTCTGGAGTTAGGGTTGCCACTGATGACTCTTCCAAGCTTAAAGTGGCCCCTCAATGCATTCTGATCGCAGAGCCAAACAATATCTCCAACTGCGACATTCCTCTGTGCAGTGTGCCACTTGCTCCTCACAAAAAGATTAGGACCAGCAAGTTGGCTCCAGGTTCTCCAGAATTTGTTGACCCGATGCTGCATTTCCTGGAGTCTCTTATAGGGATAGCTTGTGAAGTCAAATGTTTTCCAGTCACCATTTGATGATGCTCGTCCCAGCAGGAGTGTATTGGGCGTGATGTACTGCACTGTATCTTCAAGGCTCTGCACCCTGGCATCAATGGGCCGCTCATTTGCCAGATTAGCAGCGAGCTGAAGCGTCGACTGAAGCTCACTGAAACAGAGCCCTGACTCTCTTCCCAGACTCTGGAACGCCTTCTTCACAATCCGAACAGCTGCTTCAACAGAGCCATTCCGATGAGGTGAATCAGCTGGCAGGATTTTCCAGTGCCAGTCAGTTCCATTTTGAGCTGAAGTATCCTCCACAGCAGACCTATCCAGGCTGTCCAGGAACTGATACAACTCCTTCAGAACAGACTTGGCACCAACAAAATTTGTCCCTGGATCAGACCATATCTTCTTAGGGTGGCCTCTAATTGCTGTGAACCTCAGATAAGCCATCAGGAAGCTTTCAGTTGACATTGTGTTGGCGAGCTCCGTGTGGATTGCTCTGCTGACCATACAGCAAAATATGACTCCCCAGACCTTCATTGTGACTCTTTTCCTAACATCATCTTTGACCTGACAGGGTCCAAACAGGTCAACTGCTGTGAACTCAAATGGAGATGCTGGCCTGGTTCTCTCTTGAGGCAGATCACCCATCACTTGCTGACATCTTCTCACTCTGGCTTTCTTGCAGACCACACAATTCTCAATGACTTTGAGCAATTATTCGTCCCTTGATTACCCATGCTCTCTTTCTCACCTTCAATAGAGTCGCAGCCACACCCTTGTGACCCTTGCTGTGAGCTTCCTGAACCAGCAATGTTGAGACCCAGGCGCTGCAAGGTAAGAGGGGGACACCAACTCTGTCTTCATTAAAGGCTTGGACTCGCCCACCACAAACCAGTAACCCAGTTTCTTCCTCTTTGAAGACTACCAGCCGGTCTATTGTGGTTGCTGGAAAGGTCACCCCCTCTTGTGTGGCAAGAAAAAGATCTCTTAAAGCATCTTGGCGCTCTGTCGTGGTGATGACCCCGGCTGATGAAACCGCCTCCCACTTTGGAGCTCCCAGGATCTTATTTTTAGCTGCAAAGCATTTTGCTGCCCTCCAGACCCAGGCGATCGTCTTAACCAGGTGAGTCAGGTTGCTGAACCGTCCTTCATCCACCAGGTTTCGGACAGCAGCACCAGCAGGTGGCCTTCGATGCTCCAGGTCTGGTGGCTCCTTCTTCACCTGAGCTCTTGTGAGAGCTGCAGCAAATGATTTCTTCTGCATCCTTCCAACACTCTCTCTGGCAGTTGCTGATACATCCTTTGCAGACTTAATCGGCCACTCCTCAGCTGGTAGACTCAGGAACTTTGGTCCTTGCTGCCATGGTGAATTTTCAGCCAACTCTTTTGGGCCAGCCCCACGAGTAATGATGTCAGCGATGTTCAGAGATCCAGGAATCCACCACCAATCCTGAAGTTGTGTGCTAATTTGGATTTCTCCAATCCTGTTGGCAAAAAAGGTCTGGAAGCCATAGCTCTCACATTGAATTGAAGAAAGTACTGTTTGGCTATCAACAAAGTGGTACCACTGCTTGACTTGAATTTGGCCATGTTGTTCAAAGTACCTCTTTAACCGGGCGGCGAATACTGCTCCACATAGCTCTGCCTTGACTGCTTCCCCCTTGTGGTCTAGGGGAGCCATCTTAGCTTTGGACTCCACCAGCCACACTATCGGACCTTGGTCACAGTCCCACCGCAGATACAGGACGGCACCATAAGCATGATCGCTGCCATCAGAAAAGGTAATTGCATCAGGCTCAGCTGGCACGCTCACTGGTGTCAGGGCTCTAGGGAACTTGACTTTGCTCAGCTCAGCATATTCTTCAAAAAGCCTGATGGCATCTTCTCTGAACTCTTCTGATAGTGCAAGGTCCCAAGTGTCTCTGACGGTGCTACATTTGGGTTTGGCCTCTTGAAATGCTCTCCGAACCAAAATGGCTCCTTTCTGCTTTACGGGTGTCATCAGACCAACTGGGTCATACAGCCCAGAAACTTGGCTAAGCAACTCTCGTCGTGTCAGTGGGTCTGGCGTCTGAGCTCTCACCTCTTCCAGTTGAAGGTCTTGGCCAAGTCTCATTTTTCTCTTCCTCTTTGAGAAGTTTATCCCAACCATAACATGAAGCTTGTCATCCTCCAGGGTGTAGCTGAGGCCAAGAGCTTTATTGTCCTCCTCCTTGAGCTGATTTGGCAGGATTACAGTCTTTGGAGTAGCCTCCTGCTCCTGTTTGCCAAAAGACTCCCTCCTACTTTCACCAGAAAAGACCCACGGCTTCAACTTTAACCCTCCTGCTCCCAGGATCTGCTCCACATTTTCTGTGATGACTTTGAGCTGGTCCAAGTTGTTATGAGAGGTCAAGATATCGTCGACATAGCTGTCCTCCTCTAGCACTCGACGCTCTTCCTCAAGATGGCTAAACTGGGGAGATTCGCTGTCTCTCTCATGGCGAGTTGAGCGATACAACCTGCTGGCTTGTCACCAATGTTAAGTCTTGTGACTGCATATACGCCCAGCTCCTCCTCTTCAGAGTCACACCACAGAAACCTATGCAAATGCACCTCCCGATCTTCAAGCCACACTGAATTGTACATATTTCTTATGTCTCCCAAAGCCACAAAACCTCCCCTCCGGAACCTGAGAAGCATAGCACAAATAGAATTGAGGATGTCGGGGCCCTTTAACCCTCTGAGGTCGACAAACGCGCGGACGCGTTTTGCTGGATTTTCTCCACATTGTAGCACTATAAACTTAAATTACTCAGTCATTTATAGTCATACAGAAAAAAGAAATATAAAAAAAGAATCTGTGATATTTCTCCTTTTGTATGTGTCCACTTACAATCAAACCAAAACATTGTGCTTTTGTAAAATAAAGAAAATAAACAGGGTGTGCGTTCTGCCTCTCCGTCGCGGTGAACTTTTTTTTCTTGAGCACGTCTATAAACTGAAACAAAACTCAGTGAATACTTGTCACACATTTATGAGCCATATACCTTTATAAACATTTAAGTGTGTACTTTTAAATGATCGGATTCAAAACGAAAACAAATATTCTCTGTTTAAGTAATTTGTATAAAACCAACAAGATGTCCAGCTTCTCAAACGCTTCCTCATTACAGTTAATTTGGCCACGCCCACTCGCGCAAAAGATATTCACATGCAAATCTCCACATGGACCGCGTCTCGCTCATTACCTCAACAACAAAACACTTCACTTCACTTTTCGTCGAGTTTGAAAGACGTGCCTGAGCTTACATTGGATTTAGGCTACCTCAGAAGAAAAAGAACGCGATTTGAAGACAAGAAAGGTGTAAGGTAAGAAATTCTTACATATTAGTTTGTTATTGTTGCATAAATGTCACGTTGCAGTTGAACTGTTGCTAGATATATGGGGAATATTATAATATTTAGACCCGTGTTTACTGTTACTGTGTTTGTGGATATCTGCTCAAACGTAGATATGTATATGGTAACCATAATGTTATATATTTGAGCGCGATCGCGTTTGAATGTATCATATTTTTGATAGCGATCGCGTTTGAATGTATCATATTTTTGATAGCGATCGCGTTTGAATGTACACATCATATTTTGGATGAAAGCAAAACGCACCAAACGGCTTCATGTTTTTATTATTATCTCATTTCATATCATCATAACGGATGGAAACATTTGAAGTAACATGATAATCAATATATTTTTCTCTAGCTTAGTTGTTACTGAAATCTTTTGGAAGATTTATACTGCTATAGGTTATTTATTGTTATTATTATTTTATCTGGCACTGCGCATATACCTTATGCCTACAGGCACAACAAACCTGGTGTTCATCATTATATTATATATTGTTGGAAACATTTGTGTGTGTGTGTGTGTGTGTGTATTCTGTGAATTTTAAAAAGGAATTTTAAAAAGCAATTTTAACCAGAAAAATCTAATATTTATTTCCAAAATCGTGCAGGCCTTTCTCTTGATATCAGTATGTTCACTTTTTTTTTTCAGGGCCCAGATGCCACTGAGGACTTCAACATTCACATGAGTCTCTGTACGTGAACACGGTAAAGTGAAAATCTTGGAAATGAAAGGTATGTACAATGTTTTTAGGAATGGCACAAAGGTCTCTGTCTTTGAAGTGCTTTTTTGGCATTTGTTGTGTATCTTTGGATTATGTTGTGTTGTAAATAAATCCAAACAATTTAAAAGCCATTCTTTTTTAAATCTCCTCATTTACAGTATTGTGCAAGGTTGCTCAGAATGATAGGGGCCTGATAGCTCCTAATAGGGCCGTTAGGGGAGGTTCTTTGTCTTTCTCAGGTGAGAAAAGCTTACATATTAATGAGCTTGCGCATAAAGCTTTCTAACACAAAACACGTCGTAAAATTTTTAAATCAATATATTGTCTTATCTGAATGAGCAGTCAGGGTGATTTTCACATAGTTTTGCAGCAAATATTCTAGGCTACGTCATACAATTTTCAAAAGTCCATCCATCCATCCATCCATCCATCTTCTACCGCTTATCCGGGACCGGGTCGCGGGGGCAGCAGTCTAAGCAGGGATGCCCAGACGTCCCTCTCCCTAGACACTTCCTCCAGCTCTTCCGGGGGGACACCGAGGCGTTCCCAGGCCAGCCGGGAGACATAGTCTCTCCAGCGTGTCCTAGGTCTTCCCCGGGGTCTCCTCCCGGTGGGACATGCCCGGAACACCTTCCCGGGAAGGCGTCCAGGAGGCATCCGGAAAAGATGCCCGAGCCACCTCAACTGACCCCTCTCGATGTGGAGGAGCAGCGGCTCTACTCTGAGCTCCTCCCGAGTGACCGAGCTTCTCACCCTATCTCTAAGGGATCGCCCAGCCACCCTGCGGAGAAAGCTCATTTCGGCCGCTTGTATCCGGGATCTTGTCCTTTCGGTCATGACCCACAGCTCATGACCATAGGTGAGAGTAGGAACGTAGATTGACTGGTAAATCGAGAGCTTCGCCTTGCGGCTCAGCTCCTTCTTCACCACGACAGACCGGTACAGGGACCGCATTACTGCAGAAGCTGCACCGATCCGCCTGTCAATCTCCCGTTCCATCCTTCCCTCACTCGTGAACAAGACCCCAAGATACTTGAACTCCTCCACTTGAGGCAGGAGCTCTCCACCAACCTGAAGCGGGCAAACCACCCTTTTCCGACTGAGAACCATGGCCTCGGACTTGGAGGTGCTGATTTTCATCCCAGCCGCTTCACACTCGGCTGCAAACCGTCCCAGTGCATGCTGGAGGTCCTGGTCTGATGAGGCCAACACGACAACATCATCCGCAAAGAGCAGAGATGAAATCGTGTGGTCCCCAAACCCGACCCCCTCCGGCCCCTGGCTGCGCCTAGAAATTCTGTCCATAAAAATTATGAACAGAACCGGCGACAAAGGGCAGCCCTGCCGGAGTCCAACACGCACCGGGAACAAGTCTGACTTACTGCTGGCAATACGAACCAAGCTCCTGCTCCGGTCGTACAGGGACCGGATAGCCCTTAGCAAAGGGCCCCGGACCCCATACTCCCGGAGCACCCTCCACAGGCCGCCGCGAGGGACACAGTCGAATGCCTTCTCCAAATCCACAAAGCACATGTAGATTGGTTGGGCAAACTCCCATGAGCCCTCCAGCACCCTGTAGAGGGTATAGAGCTGGTCCAGTGTTCCACGACCGGGACGAAAACCACACTGTTCCTCCTGAATCCGAGGTTCTACTATCGGCCGGATTCTCCTCTCCAGTACCCTGGCATAGACTTTCCCAGGGAGGCTGAGAAGTGTGATCCCCCTATAGTTGGAGCACACCCTCCGATCCCCCTTCTTGAAAAGAGGGACCACCACCCCGGTCTGCCAGTCCAAAGGTACTGTCCCCAACCGCCACGCGATGTTGCAGAGGCGTGTCAGCCAAGACAGCCCCACAACATCCAGAGACTTGAGGTACTCAGGGCGGATCTCATCCACCCCCGGTGCCTTGCCACCGAGGAGTTTCTTGACTACCTCGGTGACTTCAGCTTGGGTGATGGACGAGTCCGCCTCCGAGCCCTCAGCCTCTGCTTCCTCAATGGAAGACGTGACGGCGGGATTGAGGAGATCCTCGAAGTATTCCTTCCACCGTCCGGTGATATCCCCAGTCGAGGTCAACAGCTGCCCACCTCCACTGTAAACAGCGTTGGTAGGGCACTGCTTCCCCCTCCTGAGGCGCCGGACGGTTTGCCAGAATCTCTTCGAGGCCGACCGATAGTCCTTCTCCATGGCCTCACCGAACTCCTCCCAGGCCCGAGTTTTTGCCTCCACAACCACCCGGGCTGCAGTCCGCTTGGCCCGTCGGTACCCATCAGCTGCCTCAGGAGTCCCACAAGCCAGCCAGGCCCGATAGGACTCCTTCTTCAGCTTGACGGCATCCCTTACTTCCGGTGTCCACCACCGGGTTCGGGGATTGCCGCCTCGACAGGCACCGGAGACCTTACGGCCACAGCTCCGAGTGGCCGCGTTGACAATGGAGGTGGAGAACATGGTCCACTCGGACTCAATATCTCCAGCCTCCCTCGGGATCTGGTCGAAGCTCTGCCGGAGGTGGGAGTTGAAGATCTCTCTGACAGGAGATTCGGCCAAATGTTCCCAACAGACCCTCACAGTACGTTTGGGTCTGCCGAGTCTGTCCAGCTTCCTCCCCCGCCATCGGATCCAACTCACCACCAGGTGGTGATCAGTTGACAGCTCCGCCCCTCTCTTCGCCCGAGTGTCCAAGACATACGGCCGGAGGTCGGATGAAACGACCACAAAGTCGATCATCGACCTCCGGCCTAGGGTGTCCTGGTGCCATGTGCACTGATGGACACCCTTATGCTTGAACATGGTGTTCGTTATGGACAAGCTGTAACTAGCACAGAAGTCCAATAACAGAACACCACTCGGGTTCAGATCAGGGGGGCCGTTCCTCCCAATCACGCCCCTCCAGGTGTCACTGTCGCTGCCCACGTGGGCGTTGAAGTCCCCCAGTAAAACGATGGAGTCCCCAGTCGGAGCACTTTCCAGCACCCCTCCCAGAGACTCCAAGAAGGCCGGGTACTCTGCACTGCCGTTCGGCCCGTAAGCACAAACGACAGTGAGAGACCTATCCCCGACCCGAAGGCGTAGGGAAGCGACCCTCTCGTTCACCGGGGTGAACTCCAACACATGGCGGCTGAGCTGGGGGGCTATAAGCAAACCCACACCAGCCCGCCGCCTCTCACCATGGGCAACTCCAGAGTGGTGAAGAGTCCATCCTCTCTCGAGGAGTGTGGTTCCAGAGCCCAAGCCGTGCGTAGAGGTGATCCCAACTATCTCTAGTCGGAATCTCTGAACCTCACGCACAACCTCAGGCTCCTTCCCCGCCAGAGAGGTGACATTCCATGTCCCTAGAGCTAGATTCCGCGTCCAGGGATCGGGTCGTCTAGGCCCCCGCCTTCGACTGCCGCCCGATCCACTTAGCACCGGCCCCTTACGGTCCCTCCTGCAGGTGGTGGGTCCACGGGAGGGTGGCCCCACGTCACTCCTTCGGGCTGAGCCCGGCCGGACCCCATGGGGGGAGGCCCGACCACCAGGCGCTCGCATACGAGCCCCAACCCCGGGCCTGGCTCCAGGGTGGGGCCCCGGCTGCGCCATACCGGGCGACGTCACGGTCCTCCTTTTTTTGGGCATCATAAGGGGTTTTGAACCGCTCTTAGTCTGACCCGTCGCCTAGGACCTGTTTGCCTTGGGAGACCCTACCAGGGGCATATAGCCCCAGACAACATAGCTCCTAGGTTCATTCGGGTACTCAAACCCCTCCACCACGGTAAGGTGGCAGTTCAAGGAGGGGATTTTCAAAAGTCTTGTGAAGAAATAATCAGTATGGGTTTCATGGCCTTATTTCAGTGAGATTTTTTTTTTGTATTTTCACAAACCACGCATAAATGTCATTATCTCAAAACTACAAACTTTTACATACATGCTGCTGATATATTATTGTAGCAGAGTTTGTGCTGAATACAGTGTAATTAGACTTTAGCCATGAAAATGTCACAAGTAACAGAAATAACCAGAAATGTCAGAGCATGTCAGAACACCTCCAGGGCCCAGAAAACAGCTCAGACCTCAGAGGGTTAACAGGAGGTCATTCAGACTCACCCCTCTGCATTTCTGACTACTGTTCCAGACCAGTCTCACCGGAGTTGTGACGGAGTGTGGGTTGGGTGCGATGAGGTGGCTAATGTACCACACTGGGCCAGTCCATGTCTGAAGGACGTCTTCAGATAACTTCATTGCGGCCCGGCGCTCGACCATCTCGTGAACTTGAGCAGCATAGGCAGCCTTCCACTCCGGCTCCCTGGTCAGCTGCCTCTCAGTCCTGAAGAATGTTGCCTCAACTGCACTCCTGTTGCTTTGTAATGTGGCTGGATCTTCTACCCAGGGGTACTTGGCGTGCCAGTGAGGCCTCTCACTGTGCTCATCAGCAGCTACATATGTGAGCCCATTCTTTACCACCTCCAGCTCCCTTTCTTCAGTGAGGGTTATTTCTTTGCCGCCTGGCTGGCAGTTTCCACAGCGACAACCCCCACATTTCGGGATGCAGCCAGCACCGATACTATCCCATTTCCACCACTCGAGGAAGCTGGATATAGTAGTTACACAACTGAATCTCTGAGGTTGCTGGTTTTGTTGACGATGAATGGGGACCACGCAGGTGTGTTCTTCATACTTTACAGCAGCAGTTCTCATAGACCTTGCGAAATGCGTTCTCGATGTGTGGGCTGATACAGTTACCGCCTCAAACAACTCAGGATGGGTGCCAGCAACTGTCTTTCCCATTGGTCCGTCCCACAGCACAAGGTCCCCCACTGTGCGGATTTTCTGCAGAGCCAGCTGGCCTTCCTTGTGACTTACAAGGAGGTGGATCTCCCTTGGCCTTGCCAGGTCGCTGAGTGGAATGTCTGGGAAGAACTCTTGTAGTTTTTTGGCTGACACATGTCTTTGAATGTCTGCAATGCTGTCTAGGCCATTGCAAACCAGCTGGTGGGATCTGAGAGTGCCTCTTAACCCTCTGAGGTCGGCAATCACGCCGGTGTGATCTGCTCGCTTTTTTCCTTATCAGTTGAATTGAGACCCGAAATACTCTTTTGACTTTGATTTTACAAACAAGTTTCATACATCAATCGATTCTGTTAAATGTGTATTATTTTTGTGTATACTCACAATAAAAACAAAGTGTTGTGCTTTTTGCCAAATAAAGAAAAATAAACACGAAGCGAGTTCTGCCTTCTCTCTGTCATTCCGAAACGCGTCCGAAAATGAACAATAACTCAGCGAATACTCAGTCAAACAGACATACAGACACACAGGCATGAAGCTTGAATTCTCTTCTTTTAAATGAAGTACTTTATATAAAAAACAAATATTCTCATCTTGTGAAATCTGTATTAAAAGAGAGCGATTCCAGTCAAGCTCATTAGAGCTCATTCAAATGTAATGTGACCCGCCCACGGAGAGCGCGCGCTATTCAAACGCAAATGTCTGAGGCAATCCACGCAAACCTGTGAACGCCCCCATATCAGCTCGAGAAAACACAAGTTTATTCAGATCATTACTTGTTTACACCGTCTCGCAGCGCTGTGAGGAATAATAATAATGGAAAATGTCCCTCAGAAGTGCGGGTATTTCGAGGAGCAAGGATCCGACTGAGCTAAGGAAAGTTTTTTTTTCCTTCTCAAGTGATTTGCGTTTCTGTGTGAATGAATGAACGGCAGAGATGTGCTGTTTACCACAGCTCGCACACTCGCGTTTCTGTGTGAATGAATGATGATGTTTTAGCAAACTGTATTGCTATACTGAGATGAGTAAAAATCGACTGAAATATGTTGAAATAAAATGTAGGCTATTTGTATAAGCAACGTATTAAACTGCAAATTAACATTTATATGCCCTAATATTTCATAAAAACAACGTTACAGGCGAAATATGAAAGACAACATTTTGTTGACTAGATTTGGATACAGTTTTTACTGTAGAATATACTGCCACATCAAATAAGCTTTTGTTTAGCAATTTCTGCTCATATGTTATATATATACTGTATATATATATATATATATATATATATATATATATATATATATACATTTACGTATGTATGTGTGTGTGTATATATATATATATATATATATATATATATATATATATATAATACTATTTTTGTCAAAAATAAAGTCATCAACTAAGATGTTAGCTGTTCCAATGTTATATTCAAACTAATGAATACATAATAAAATGTAGGCCTATAATAATTTTTTTACAAAGAAAGAGTACACTTGAAATATTGTTGAAATTGTAATTATTGTTGTAATTGTAACCTTTTTAATGAAATAGCAAAAGATATTTACAAGATAGATGTAAGCAAAATCTTAAATGGTCACTATAAGTCTTCTTCTAAATATATCTTTTGTCCTTGCATTGTGGCTCAGTCAGTGTCACACCTGAATGAATGGCTCATTATGCAGAGTGGGTGGGACATTGTATTCTCAGGTGTAAACCACTCCTCGTTCACGCCCCCCTCGCATATTGGCTTTCCAAGCAAAACCTGTCTTACCCAATTTAATTAAATCAATGTATTGTTTTATGTGAACGATAAAGCAAGACTATTTTCACATAATTTTGAAGCCAGAACTAGTAGCAACAACATCCATTAGTCAAAAGTCTTATTGACACATATTTAGTATGAGTTTTGTGGTCTTATTTCAGCAACTTTCATTTTTATTTTTTTCAATAACCACGCATAAACATTATTTTCTTAAAAATACAAACATCTACATACACAATGCTTACATATTATGGTAGCCCTGTTTGTGCTATATAGAGTGAATTTACACCTTTGCCATTATCATGTTTATAAATAACTGAAAAAAGCACAAATGTCAGGGCATGTCAAAACATCCCAAGGGCCCCAAAAACACCCCAGACCCCAGAGGGTTAAGGTGTTGACCCGAATTTTCAGGAGGTACCGCTTTGTCTTAACAAAGACTTTCATGCCTCCTACACCATGGACTACAAGCGTGATGTCTTCACTTCTAAGATTGAGCCGACCTGCTGCCTCATGGGTGATATAATTAGTATTGGAAGCTAGGTCCCAATTTTCTGCCCAGCATTTGCTGTTATCTCCAACAGCGTCACGATGACAGGCTACTCCGCTAGGCCGCTCTCTACCAGAAGACTTGAATGACTCTTTGCAATATGGGAGGTGCTCGCTGCTGTATTACAGAATGCGTCCCGGCATTGTTGGGCTAATTCAGGTTAGAGTTTTCTGAAGAATTCCTCCTGGGCCTCGGTGTAATTCCTCCATCTCTCACCTCCCACTGTGCTGTTTTTTCTCCTCCTCTGAGCCGTACTGTTTCTGGATGCCTCAGCACTGGGACACAGATAGTAGTGATGGTCTTTGGCTCTTTGCTCTCCACAATCTGGATTTCTGCACAAAAACAAAGTTTTGCAGTGATTACCCTCGTCATGGACCTCCAGACATTTCCAGCAGGCTCCCAGATTCCGCACTGCATCGTCCTTCTCTGTGAGCTTGAGCACACGGAACCTTTTTGCAGAAGTACATCTTCTTCTTATGCTTGATGTCCCCACAGACGACACATCCTGAGAGATTGCTACTTGACTGGTTTGAGGCTCTGGTTCTAGCTTGCCTTTGCTCAGGTCGGTTCTCTTTCCTCAGCGGCTCTTCATCCCTCAATTGATCCAGCTGTTCGTAGATGCTCTCTTGACTCTTGAGAAAGGCCAGAAGATAGTCGAAGCGCTTCTCTGGGTCAGTACTGCTTCTCTCAGCTACATAGAGAAGCCACTCTTTCTTCAGTGCATCCGGAAGCTTGCTTTCAATTGACTTTGTCACCAGAGGGTTCCTTAAAGCGCCAGTGTCACCAAGGTCACTCAGGTCTTCAAGGGCCTTCTCCACGGCTTGGATGAGCTCAACAATTTTCTTGGGCTGGTGACCTTTGGCAGCTGGAAGTCTCTGGAGCTCCTCTACTATTTCAATAGTGATCGCAGTTTGGCTTCCGAACCGATTCTCTAGGACACGAAAAATGTTGTCTGCTGTGTTGTAAGTCATCAATCGAAGATCTCTCATTACTTTCTCATCCAAGCTGTCAAGAAGCTGGAACTTTTTGACTTCTTTTGAACCACTGGGTTCTCCTTGCCTCTGGAGGGCCTCCCAGTCCCTTTTCCAGCGATGAAAGTCTCGCCTGATGCCAGTAAACTTGGGGAGGGAAGTAGGTTTCAGTCTAAGGGCTGCTGTTGGATAGCTGATAGAAGCTGCACTCACAACTCTTTCGGCATCTTCTTTAGCTTTTGCTTGAATGAACTCTGCTTTTCTTGACATTAACCTAGGGATGATCTGCTCAAGATCTCTGACCCCGCAGCTGGAAATCTTTCTGTTCAACAGGAGGAGCCCAACACTTCCACTGTGTGTGCAGTTTTTTTGCCCTCTTAACCAGTTTTTCCATGTAATCAAACATAAAGTCTAAAACCTCTTTATTCCCACCAGGTCCAAAGGACGCCGCACTCTCTACTTTCTCCTCCACAGCCTTTACTGCCATCGTCAGTTCCTCTTCTCTGTGTCTTTTGGATAAGCTCCTTGAGCTCGTTCAGTCTCATCTCACACTCACTTGCAGTTTTCCTAATATCGGCTTTTTGCTGCTCATTCAACCTGGGAACTTCTTCGGAATCCGTATCCAGCTCTGCCTCTACAAGGTACTGGGCCTCTACGTCATCGTTGGCTTCCATGACCTTGTTGGCCTCAATTATGAGCTTTTTGAAACTGTCCCTGAGCTCCTCTTCAGGTGTGATGGCATGCATCCGGACTACGTTGTTAGCCAGCCGTGAGAATTGCCACTTTGCAGATGTCCTATTGGCTTTAAGCTGCTCCAGTGTCTTTGAGTCAGCCATCTTCTTTTCAGCAGGATTGGGTGAGATGATTTCCCGTTTTATCAGGCCTGGCTGGTTGCTGTTCAGGATTCTCTGTTCCAGTCTTTACAGCGTTTTTTTACTGTCAAGTTCCCTCACTTTAGTGAGGTTCAACCCTGCAGTTTCCCCCACTTGAAAGGGTATGCTTGCCTCTGAAGGTTTGGACTGGATTTTACTCAATGACCAGGAATCAATTCTTTCTTTTCTTTCTTTTATTTGAAAGTTGTCGTGGCCAAAAGCAGATAAAAAACCTTAAACACAAACACAAGTAGGTCAAGAAAAAATATAATAAGCCCAAGTAACCATAATAAAGCATCATAACCAAGGATCAAATACTTAAATTTAAACACTAGAAATTAGTCTTGAAAATAAGTAAAAGAAACCCCATATCTAAAGCACCCAAATAAATTCAAGACACTTTTAAAGCACTGCTCAAATGATTTTAACCTTAAACTCTAGCAGCTTTAACCCCCTATAAATACACAATCACACACTTTCAGCTTTTACCCTTTTAAAATCTTTACAATACATTACTTGTAACTATACTTTTAAACCTTCATGATGTTAAATTTATAACACTTTAGCTTACAATTCAAGCACATGATTTTTTTTCTTTTTTTTAATACACACATTTTACCCTAAGTATAATTATATGATTCACTTAAATGTTAAAATCCACCACACTGCACAAACGAATGCTCACCGACTCCTTCCTTGTTCAAACAAGCTTTAGTCCTGCAGTATCATTTTTCCAGGCCCAGTTTCTCCACACATCTTCCCAGTCTGCTTACCATCCTGTGAGTGACTCCAATTCCCCTAATCACCAGATCCTTCCCACCTGGTGACTAACTAGCTGTCTGCAGCTGGGCGCCACACCCAGTACCAAAGCACCCAGGCAGAAAGGGTGTGGTCTGCAGCTCAGCTCAACAGGGCTAGAAAAACTGCTGTCATTTTGAGGTAGTTTATGTGTAGTCATTTCTCCGAGCTCGACCAGAGGCCAGAGGCAGGCCTGCCCTCGTACAGGGCTCCCCAACCGAGGTTGGAAGCGTCTGTTGAGATAACCCTCCTCTCTGAAACCAAACCCATGTTCACACCCTGCTGGTACCAGCCGGTGTTCCTCCAGGGGGCCAGAGCTCAGGTACAGCGCTGTTTTACCCTGATGTTAATGAGGCCCGAACGCCACGCATGGGCTGGAATTTGCGGTCTTAGGTCTCTGCGCACATATATTAAAACGCACATAACTATATAACCAATTCTTAATGCGCATGTGAACGGCATCAGCGTTTATCACAGGTTCGCGTTTAAAGTCTGTGTAGAGAGAATGGTGTCGTTTTAGCAGCCCCTAATTTAATAACAAATGATCGTTGCGACGGAAGCGAATCAATCAAAACTAACTTTAGCTGGAAAATAACTTTATTAAAGAACCGCTATAAAGCCAAAACAATCTCTGTTACTGTCACAGGGTAAGCCTGTGACTATGCACGGACTGAACACGCACACACACACGCACATTTCATACATACACCGGCGTCATGTTAACACGGTCTGTTTGCCGGCACTGACAATCATGTATACACGGACTTGTGTAGAATTTGATGCTATTGTATGTTTAAAGGTGTGTTGTGGTGTAACGACTGGGCTATTGAATCATTCGTTCGTTTGGTCTGAATTAACAAATTCGGACTCTCTGTGTTTTCTAAGCAAATCTCTTCCAAACACATTATCTGCAAAGCTTACTAAAGCTTTTAACCTCCTGACTCCCAAATACAAATCATGCTTAGGCTCCAGCTAGTCTGCAACAAATGGTCTTTTGCGACACTTTATGGCACCCTGGAGTATTACCAGAACCTAAAATCAACATTCTCTTGCGAGCTCCGCAAGACTTTCTATGTGACATTACACACACGCCACACACACACACACACACAAACATCCTTTGTGTTTAACTTAGGATAGAAATATCCTTTTAATGTATGTAACTCAGACTTGTATCTGACCTTCCTGTTTGCATGTTTGATTAGTGTTGTTTTGATCATATAGTTATGATCTTCGAGTGTTTGGCTCTGAAATGTATTTTTGAAGAATGTTTCTACCAGTGGAATCGTATCCCGTAACCCGATCTCATCCAGGTCAGAAAGTTTATGACCTCAGCAGCTCACCCAGTTTCCTCTGCAAAGAGAGATAATGGGAAGCGCAACGCGGCCAACATTCCAACACACACATTAACACCCACACACACCATAAACATCAAACATGGAACTTTTCAGAGAAAAGTACCTCTAAATGTTTGATATGTATTCCTTTGTTTCTCAGGTGTCTTCACATGCCATACTGGAAATACTGACAATTTTATTGTGTGTTAATCAAACTTTAATTGTGTGTAATTCTGCATATGAATGTAACTTTATGTTTCTTCTACTTTTATATTTCATTCTTGGTATCTGTTTGACCGTCTTGCTTTGACGGAACCACTCATACATATGAAATTACAGTAAAATGTATTATTCTGTAATTACCATCTTGCTGGAATATAATTGCTGAATTTTGACAACACCATAACTCACTTGAGTGGGTGTCTCCCAGAGACAAAGGAACTCTTTCCCGCTTCAGACCTTTGGACGTTCATTGGTTGTTCGCGTGAACCAGACACTCTCCATAAGAGACCGACACAGAGGTTTCCTAGTTCTCTTTCTCTACGGCACTTTTACGAATCCACTTCTTCAGAAGACCCATGGCTCCCTTTTAGGGAGCGTTCTCCGTTACTCTTTTTCTTTGTCCTTAAGTATTTTATTTATTTTCGTCTTCGGACTTTTCCTACGTTCAGTGAAGCGAACGTAGCCGGCAACTTCAACTCAAAGAAAAGAACTCTGTTGAAATTACCGCGGCTCCGCTCCTCTTTCTTAAAGGAACACACGCACGCTCCTCCACATGCATGCTGCTCTTAAGGAAACTCACGCACGCGGCGCTTAAGGAACGACCCGAGCACATGGCTCTTTAGGGAGCTCTCATCTCCGTTTTTCTTTTATTTACTAAGTTTTATTTTCATATTCGCCTCTCCCTCCGCAAGGGAGATGAACTCTGAATCATTTCTTTGGTAACTTCACGTTCGGTGAACCTTTAAAACTTTGCGCGAGTCTGCTCGCCCCGGAAGACACGAGAGAACGCCCAGATCCAAAAGGACAAACCACGCACGCTCGTCTTTTGCAGTCACAAAGAGAACCATATGCAAGTACTGGTTATTGATTTAATTTGATTGATGTGATTTCTTGTTGTCTCTCTCAAGGTTAATGTCTGTGATTTTACCATAGGCCTACTGTGCGATCATTCTGTGATCTCTCCCTATTCCTCTTTCACTTTCTCTCGCTCACCCCTTTCATCCTCTCCCTCTCTCATCTGTTATCCGTTTAGTCTTGTATTGTTTAACTGTATGTTATGTACATAGACATATAATCTGTGTATATTGTGTAGTCCGTATATTCTGTAGTTTTGCATTTATTAAAACTATTATATCCATGACTGCTTCTGTTTAAATGCTCGTAATTACAAAGTCAATGAGATGTCGATCCTAGCTACAAGCTTTTATTATTTACTACGTTGAGTAGTTTAATTTTATAAACACAGGAAAATGAATGTTCACGGCCAGAAAGTTAATATTTCTTGGAGTTTATAAGAAGTGATAACTTTATTGAGAAGTTGATAAGTTAATCTTACGGCCGTTTTGCTGGACAAACAGCTGTTTGATAATTACATTAATTTCCATTTAGGGTTGTCTCACATAAATCAATCTGAAATAAGACTATTGATATATGAATGAGGAATTATAATTCGTTGTAATTGATTATTCATATAAACAATCAGATCTGTTTTCAAATTCTATAATTTAATGTAACTGTAATATGGAATATATTAATCATATTCATGATTAATTATTAAAATTCTCTATAGATCATTTGAGCTAATGTTAACATACTACCCAGTGCGGCTACAGTGGTGTATTATGTCCTGTATGTTGGTATTATCTGGTTTACGTGAATTATATGGGGAATCAGTGGCTGTAACATCAGCGCATATGATAACATATTATAATAGGATTGTTGTCTTATGTACAGAAATAAATCACCTCACCATTATTATTTGGTTTATATGGTTTATTAAGTACAGTGTTAAGAGTGATACAAATATACTTACCACATTTGATGAGTCATTTGCCAAACCTGTTCAGTTAAAAATCTGGTCTATTTATATATGGTGTTCGATAGCGTATGCGCTTGGTAGCGCGTCCGTGTGTGTGACATCACCGGAGGTTCCATCCATTATAGCTGTACAAAAGAAATGTTTTATGAGTTATTTGTTTTATTATTTGTGTGTACATAATGTGTGTGTTATGGGTGTATCTGCAGATATGAGTTGTTGTATTTATTATTGTTATTATTATATGTATATGTGATTTATGTGAAACATAATTACCTTTTCAAATGGTACGTCCCGGACCAGGGGAGGAGTTAGGCCTATAAAAAGGCTCCAGAAATTTAGTATGATGATGGGAAGTGCTGTTTGTGTCGTGCGGCTGCACGTACAGGTCAGAGTTTGTCTTGTTAATATAATTTATTTTGATCATGTGTTTGGTGCAGTTTGTATTTTGTTACATTTAAGTTTTTTTTTTTGTGTGTGTGTTTTTTCCCGCAATTATTGAGTGACTCATCGTGTGGCAAATAAAATGCACTCTTGAACCTGACCAACGGCTTCCTCTGTCACTTTGGGCCTCCATCCGCTACTGCTATCGTAACAGTTACCTTAACCCTCTGGGGACCACAAACGCGCCCGCGCGTTTTGCTCGTTTTTTTTTTTTAGCAATGAAAATAAACACTAAATGCTCTGTTAATTTTGATCTTTCATTTTCGTGTAATACATCAATCGATCCTGTTCAGTTTCTATTTTTTTTCTGTATACTCACAATAAAAATAAAGTGTTTTGCTTTTTGACAAATAAAGAAAAATTAACATGATGCGATTTCTGCCTTCTCTCTGTCAGTAAACTCCCATTTGAAACGCGTTCGAAAATGATCTATAACTCTGCAAAAATTCAGTCAAACAGGCAAACAGACCCACGGACATAAAGCTTGAGATCGCATCTTTTAAATGAAGTCATTTATATAAAAAACAAATATTCTCAGCTTCTGTAATCTGTATAAAAAGAGAGCGACTCCTGTCGAGCTCATTAGGAGCTCATTCACAGTAATGTGACCACTCCCCGGAGAGCGCGTGCTATTCAAACGCAAATTCTGAGAACTATTTCAGAGCTGTGAAACGCCCACATCAGCTGTAAACAAAGCGCGTCGCGACTCCTCGCGAGTGAGACATTATAGCCTACCTTATGGAGAAAATATTCCTCAGAACAGTGCTGATGAGGAGCAATATCTCCTGAAATGAGGAGCAGATTCCGCTGAGGAGTGAGGTAGGCTGTTTTCTTTTCTCACGTGTGGAATAACGTTATGGAATAACGTTAGTGTAGGCCTATGTAAACCGCAAAAAGATGAATCGCATTTCTATAATATGACTCGCCTTTCTGTGAGATGAATGAAGGGGACATATTTGTAAAGACTGTTTAGCCTAAATATGTTGGCTATATTCAAACTAATGAATACATATGATAAAATGTAGGCCTATAATCTTTTTTTTTTTTTTTTTTACAAAGAAAGAGTACACTTGAAATATTGTTGAAATTGTAATTATTGTTGTAATTGTAACATTTTGAATAAAATAGCAAAACATATTTACAAGAGAGATGTAAGCGAAATCTTAAATGGTCAATATAAGTCTTCTTCTAAATACATCTTTTGTCCTTGCATTGTGGCTCAGTGTTACGTTGCTAAATGGCCACGGTTACCTGCTGCTGAGTGCGGTTATTTCTATCTGTTTTTAATTTCCTATACAGATCACGTGAGGTCCCGCCGGCTGTGATTGTGGGCGGGGCAACTGCTTTAAAGACGCCCAGTCTGGAGACCGGAAGCTCTCTCTCACTTCCCATCCGCTCCTGGTAGCAGACGGAGCACAAGCTCCGACGCGTGCTCGGCCTGCTGCTTCCTTTGAACTTGTTGAGAGCTTGTTTTCAATGTTGGTTTCACAAGCATGATCCCGATATGGGATTATTGTTTGTTATTTTTTAGTTTATTGTATTTATTTACAGCTGGTGGTAACTGGTGATGGGTTTTTGCATATTATTTAGTACAGATTAGTGGAGAGCAGGAGAAAGAGGACCCGGAAGACTCACACAAACTCTGTCTTTTGTTTTGAACGGGAGGCAGGCAAGTTTCATCCGCTTTGAAGAATAGTGTGGGTCAGGGTTTTCTTTTGTTTTTGTTATGTTTATTTTTGCCACCATGCTCTGCGTACGCTAAGGCGTATCACCTAATTAAAATTATTTATTTACACTGTCATCGAATCTCTGTGGTCTTTTATATGTTATGTCGATCCATAATTAATTTGATGGGTTCGTAACACTCAGTCAGTTTCACACCTGAGTGAATGGCTCATTATACAGAGTGGGTGGGACATTCATAATCTAAGGTGTAAACTACTCCTCCCCCTCGCATATTGGCTTTCCAAGCAAAACCTGTTTTACACCATTTAAATCAATGTATTTTTTTTTGTTAACGATAAAGCAAGATTATTTTTACATCATTTTGAAGCTAGAACTCAAAGGGACAACATCAATTAGTCAAAAGTCTTGTGGACACATATTTAATATGTGTTTTGTGGTCTTAATTCAGCAACTTTCATTTTAATTTTTTTCAATAACCACGCATAAACATTATTCTCTTAAAAATACAAACATCTACATACACGTTGCTCACATATTATGGTAGCCCTGTTTGTGCTATATAGAGTGAATTTACACCTTTGCCATTAACATGTTTATAAATAACTGAAAAAAGCACAAATGTCAAGGCATGTCAGAACATCTCAAGGACCCCAAAAACAGCTTGGTCCCCAGAGGGTTAAATTATACGCTTATCTCTGTAAAGCTGCTTTGAAACAACCTACATTGTTAAAAGCGCTATATAAATGAAGATGACTTGATTTGACTTAGCCATAGCTGAAGGGGGCGCATACGCAGTAGGCCTAATTGGAGTACTGAAGATGCCGAAGCCATAAGGCCCAAAACCCTTTGAAACGTTCTGAGGGGTACATAGGAGCCCGCTTTGAACGATGCGGCGAGCCGCTGTAATGTTAGAGCCCGGCCCGGAGTGGGCCATGCTCTCATTTGAACAGAGTCGAAAACTGTTCCCAGGAACGCGATCCGTTGGCTGGGGGACAGCACACTCTTGGCAAAGTTTACCCTGAGCCCGAGGCATTCTAGATGGCCAAGGAGCCAGGCTCTGTGAGTGTGGGACTCCGCCTCTGACTGAGTCAGTATGAGCCAGTCGTCAAGGTAGTTAAGGATGCACATTCCCCGCTGTCTCGGGGGGAGAGAGCCGCATCCATGCCCTTCGTGAATGTACAAGGAGCTAGAGCCAGTCCATAATGGTAGGACTGTGTATTGATATGTCTGCCCCTCGAAGGCAAATCTCAAGAATGGCCTGTGATGGGGGTTCAATTGGATGTGAAAGTAAGCGTCTTTTAGATCTACTGAGAAGAACCATTCTCTTGGGCGGATCTGCGCCAGGATGTGTCTGGTCGTAAGCATCCTGAATGGCCGTAACATGAGGGCCCTGTTCAGGTGTCTGAGATCTAAAATGGGTCTCAGGCTGCCGTCTTTCTTCGGAACGAGAAAGTAACGGCTGTAGAAGCCTAACTCGCATTGTGATGCACAAACTATCTTGATAGCCCCTTTTGCCAGCAGACTCGATAGTGGAGGACATGAGCCATAGTGCTCCCTACCGAAGTGCAAGTTATAGCGTGAAAGCGCGGAGGTCTGCGGGCGAATAGAAGCGAGTAACCGTTCATTATGATATGCATCACCCAATCTGACACTTCAGGAATGGCCTGCCAAGCCAGAGTACGATAAGCCAGTGGCTGGATCACATCTGAAGGCGAAGCGCCCAGACTCGGGGGCTCGACCTGACAGGTGAGACTGTTGAAACAGTGTTTGAGTGTAGGGGTGCTTACATCACAGCAGGCACACGCGCTACGTTATTAACCCTCTCGGGACGGATTGGGCGGTACCGCCCAAAATGGAATCCTTTTACAAATGTGTAATTATCTTAAAAACTATTAATGATAGAGAGATGCGGTCTTTTTGCCGTCTTCCTCAGATTTCGCTGAAAACAATGGTATATGGTATACACACTTCCTTGTTGCGTAATACCACTGCGTATAAGGCCAATGAAATCGATGTTGTTAGGAATATTCCACACGCAAAGACCAATGGAAAAATTGCCGCTGGGAGGAATATTTTTCTTACCCAATCAGAAGAAGGTTACCATGACTTATTCTAGCTAATCAGAGGACTCTGTAGCCTTGCAAGGGGTGGTACTATAGTAAGTGATATGATGCAAACAGCCGCGTCGAGTGGAGAAGGAAACAGAGAGCGAACGGAGCAGCGTATTACACACAGAGATTTATATGAGAGAGAGACAGAACGATTATAATATTTATATATATTAGCAATATTTAATATTTATATATATTAGCAATATTTAATATTTATAGCATATTAGCAATTATAGCATTATTATTTTATTGTTTTAGCACTTGTATGATGGCAAGCAGTAAAAGATTTACCTCAGAACAAGCTCTGGAACAATTACTGGAAAGTGACGAGGAGAAATCCGAAGCTGACAGCTTTTTGAAAAAACGCTGTATATAAAGTTAATTATTTCATTGTTCTTTACACTTTTGATTGAACAATTACAAATATCTGTCTAGCAAAGGGTTTGAAAAATATATTTTTTGTTCAAAAACTGTTCACTATTGTTGTGTGAGGTGTGATTTTCAGTAATAAATGACTAAAATAAAATTTTCGTTTTTGAAATTCTCTAGTTTATTGTACATTTTTTACTCATACTTCCTTTATAAACACATTACATGCATTCTTATGTTAGCTTAGGGTCTTCTGAATCCATAGATACCAAACACATGGTGTTTCATCTCCATTACATATGGTTTATAAGCCCAAATGTAAAAATAGAGAAAACGGACCAAAAAGGGCTTAGTCCCCAGAGGGTTAAACTTCCAGCGTGAGCTAGGGGAAAGTTTAAGACTGTGGAAACGGTGGTTGTGTGTAGGGGTGCATACATCACAGTAGGCACACGCGCTATGTTATTAAACCTCCAGTGTGAGCTGGGGAAAAATTGAGACTGTGGAAACGGTGTTTGTGTGTAGGGGTGCATTCACAGTAGACACACGCGCTACATTTATTAAACTTCCAGCCTGAGCCAGGGGAAGATTGAAACTGTGGGAACAGAGCTTGTGTATAGGGGTGCGCACTTTTTAGTGGGCAAGTAACCTACATATGAGGCAGACAGAAAATAGCTCCTTTTTGTGCTTTATTTGAATCACCGTAAAACCGGCATCTGTTTATAGGCGAGCATGTTATTGTAACAGGCCCATTGACTGCAACATCAACATTTCCAGCCACCTGAGAAGAGAGGACTGGGGAATGTAGCTTATATTGCTGGGAATACATGGGGGGTGGGGTCAAGTTGAGCCTGACCAACCCTGTCTTCGGACGCTGCCAAAGAGAGTGAGTCACGCGGGGGCGGGGGCGGCGGCGGCGGCGCGAGCTTGATCGCTTTGGTGAAAAGGTTCAGCGCAGTCGAGATTCGAACTCAGGTTTCTGGCACGAGAATCTCAGATTCCACCACTGAGCCACAGAAGGGATGTAAATAAGCACAGGAGAATCTCTGTAAAATGTCTCTGTAAAATGTGAGTCACGCGGGGCAGGGCCGGAGTGGGCTCATAAATACTCGAGCCCCGCCAAGTGAACGGGAGGGCGCGAGGGGCGGATTCGCTTTCTGTATGTAAGAAAGCTGACCGCGAGCTCAGAGAGCAGCATAATTCTCAACTGCCGCGAGAGCCGGGATTCAAACACGGGTCTCCGGCGCAAAAGCTTTAGATTTCACCTCTGAGCCACAGGGGGAAATTACATAAGCTTTCAGTTATAGTGAGCATTGAAGAGAGCGTCATGTTTTGTGTCGGCGTTTGTTTGCTGGTGTGCATGCTTTATAACAATCTCATTTGCTGCAATATTGGCATTTCCAGCCGCCCGAGCTAAGGAGGGGACTGGGAAATGTGTGAGAAATGTAGGTTGGCCCGGCCTCGGCGGGACTAAAACACTCTTTGCTCCTTTCGCTGGTGAGTGACACAGATTTGAAAACTTACTCTGTGTCCGTTCTAGGTCATGCAGAAAGACCCAGCTCGTCGACAGCACGAGTAACGACGCGGAGAAGCTCGGCGTCAGTGTTCGCTCTGGTGTCGACTCGTTCAGAGTATGCACGTTCTGGGACATACTTCGATGACGTCATGCAACGTGAACAAGAACGTGGTTGCCTAGTTACGCACACCGCAACCTATTTTTTTTTACAGTTTATGACCGCGACTGTTAACAAAACATTTTACATTTCATTCATTCTTATATGTCCAATATAATTTTATTTACTATTCCCATCTTTTTTTTCCTCATCGTTTTTTCCACAATACATTTACAATGTGTTCTACCAAATTGAGGAGTGAAGCAGGCTGGTTCTGACGTTCATGTGCAATGTGTGTAACGAAAGCTACTTATTTTCTGAGTTAAAATATTTAAAGTTTATAGTATAACTATTGTTTAACGTATTTTATACTTAATTTTATACTTATGTATAATACTCAAAAATACCCTAATGAAAATGAACCATGCTTTTACTATAGTAAAAGTGTAGTAACCATGTTTCTGTGGTTGGACTGATAAAGTTAACATTTGTACAGCCACAGTATTACTACAAATAAGTCAGTCTGGTTAAATATAACTTTAATTAGGGTTAAACATTTGAATTCTTACTAGTGGTCGACCGATATATCGCCAAGGCCGATATATCGGCCGATATTTGGCATTTTTGAAATATCAGCATCGGCCGATAAGTTTTTCTGATTGGCCGATATGTTGAAAGCGGGACTTTTATTTTGACGGCGCTCCGGACTTTTATTTTGACGGGCGGCGCTGAGAACACCAGCGCCAGAAGAGAACGGCAACGGCAGCTCCTCAGATGATGTCAGATCAAACAGCGCTCACTCACATTCTCCGTCTTCATTCATTTACGATCTCTGTCAGTCATATCTAATACTTTGTTAGACAGAACTGGTAAACAAAGTAAGTAAATGGTAACTTATGCGAAGTAAGTAAAGTAAAGCGTTTGCTTTTATATTATTTGTAACAGAAAAGGCAAACAATCAGGCTAAAATACTTTCTCATTTGCCCTCAACATTCAGCAAATGCGCATCTACGTCATTTAAACAAATCTCCGAATATCTAATAAACATTTAATTTCACAAACCTTGCAGATTTAATTGAATCCAACTGTGATATCTTGTGAAGTGTGCATTACTGTCTGCGAGTGACGGTCGGTCTGTGCGAAGTGAGTGAATGCGAACAGAAGATCAGCTTCACAGGAGACGCGATCGAAAAACTTTAAATCCTTCATTTTAAAATATGCTGATATAATATAACCAGTTGCCAACTGTGTCATATTCATATCGTTTTCACTGTGCTGTATGTAAAATTACCGTTACCTTGTCTTTATTTGAAAAAATATGATTACCAGCACGGAATTACCAGATTACTGAGTGCCCCGTTTACATACTTTTTATTCACATATTCATATATTTCTAAACAATTACTTTGTGAAAAATACTGTAATAGGATTGCAAATTTAAGAAGTTGCCATCTAAAGTATAAAAGCATGTTTATTTTAAAATTTTGTTTTATAATTTATTTATAATTCATTAAATATTGATTAAAATAAATATATATAAAAATATCGGCTTTATATCGGCCATCGGCCACCCTGCTCTCCAAGATATCGGCATCGGCCATCAAAAAACCAATATCGGTCGACCACTAATTCTTACACTTAAAAACTGAGGGCGCATCTCTGCTGCTGCATCCGGCTGCCATGTTTACATCACCACCATCACCACAAAGCTCCTCCCTCCCGCACGCAATGGGTTGTGGGCAATATTAGCCATTAGAGTGTACATTGATCTGCACTTCGAATTCTAACCGGAAATAGTAGACCATCCCATCCGGGTATCTTTGGAATACTCATTTCAACATACTACGATTTGGGACGTACTAATTCTAGTCTCGCATACTATTTAGGACGGATAGTATGCAAATTGGGACTCAGCCAAAGTGTTCGAGCAAGCAAAAGCAGTAGGCGAGAGGAGATCAAGCGCGAGAGCGGGGAATGATCATGCGTGCGCGTGAGGGCTTGTATTGCGTGTAGAGGAGATGTCATGTGCGCGTGCAGGGTTTGAATGAGCTCGCGAGTTCCCGTTTCCTCGCGTGTAGATCTGTTATCCTCTCGCGAATGTCATTTACTGTGCGCGCCAGCATCAGACTCACTCTTTCTTTCTGCAACTCGTATGAATCTGTGTGCATTTGTTTGTGTTAGATATTAGTTTTATGTGTTAGAATAATCAATAAATTCAAATTTGTATTTTAAAGGGACAATGTGTAGGAATTTCTCCCATCTAGTGGTGAAATTGTATTTTGCATTCAAACAAATCAAACAAAGCCTCGCTTTTTCAAATGCGTGTTGCATCTACGGTAGCCGTTATGTACAAAAAGCTATGACAGGATGTCTTATACTTAATCGAGTTTTCCTTCGGGTGAACAGGTTTGTTATTTAAAACAAACTGCAACTTGACACAACGAAAAAAAGAATGTTACAGTATGAATTACTGACTGTGAAAAACATGAACTGGTAGTGATGCCTTCTTTATTCGTTATATTTTTTGAAGTACGTGCATTGTTAGATATCATCATCATCAGCGCCTTCTCTACTTTACTCAGTAGCTGCTATTCATCAAAGAGCCTGTTTAACTTTTAACTATAAATGTTCTACTGTCTATATAATAAAGTACACAACCAAGCAATGAAAAAAAGCTTGTAATTAAGACCGTAACATTGACTTACCTGTCGAGAAGAAAGCAGGCAACTTCAGCGTCTCTTTTGAAAGCTTTCTCCTGCATTAGCTATCCCAACATTAACCCTTGTTTTTGTAATCTCCGGTCACGTTTCCTTTTACGGACTATTTTGGAACTTTTCGACGACGAGGACTTCTTATCCTGTTACTCAGCACATGTATGGTCCTCCATTATAAATAACCGTGCAGTGCAGCCTTTCAAACTTGCCGGGGCAGTGACAAGCGCCTCTCACTGCTCTGCTCCTCCGTTTCAGCTGGTTTCAGTCAGGTGACGCTGGCTCTGAACAGAAACGCGTTGTGGAAATGCGTTAGCCTAGTACTTTTTGTCCCTCTCTGCTATTATAGTTTTTCAAGATGGCGGAACTACATGGAAGCCTCCGTGGACCTACCCGTCCCATGTATATAAAGATAATAAATTCTTCGTTTACGAGGATAAGTCAGATAATTGGCAGAGGTATTTGTACACCATTGAGGACATATTTATGAATAAAAATATTGATTTTAGATAATAAAATACCTAAAAAACTACACATTGTCCCTTTAAAGATAAGTGTTCTTGTGTTATGTGCATAAGAATTTAATGTCTTAAACTGCTGATCTAAGTTACCTTGCTAATAAAGAGTGTTTTCACTAGTTTGGATATTTTTATCCGCTGCAGAGCTGATAGTTACGGCCTGTTCAAATGAACGCTGGACGAGTCATTTGCTCAGCCATATAAATTATTCTTTTAAGATTCCCTATAAATTAATAAATAATTCCTTTTGAGCTAAATTGACCTGTCTGACCCTTACATATATATATTAAAAACTGCAATTAATTGCAATTTTGAATCCGAAATAGCAATTAAGTGTCTGAAAACATTACATTCAGTTTGTACTCAAGTACTGTATATATTTTTAAAGCATATTATTTCCATAATAAATACTAAAAATATGCAAAAGTGTACTACTTTTTCACAAGGATTACCAAAGCCAAGTAAAAATTTTAAACAATTAATACCAATAAGCTCCCTGTTTGTTTGTCTGTTTGTTTGTTTGTTTGTTTGTTTGTTTTAATATGAAGTCTTCAGTCCATGACTCCAGCTGCAGAGTTGCCGCTCTATGTTCCCGAGGATAACTGCAGGCTGGTTACACTAGGGAAACAGTGAATAGATCAACCTGCATCACAGTCAACAAAAATAGTCCCTATTCACAATGTGCAAAAAAGAAGAAAGCAAACATGAAACTAAATCTAACTTGGTGTCTAACACGAAAGTCCCGAGTACACTACTTTAAGGATTATGAAATGCAATTAAATCTGTGAAGACCGCAAAACAGTAGAGTGATTATTTTCAAAACTCGACAGCAAGCATAAAATAAATAGAAGAGCAGTGATGGAAATTTCACCCCAGCAGAACTTCACACTTTAATATGATCAATCCAAGTGTGCTCTGTAACTCACAGGTCAAGTGGACTATCTAACAGGATCTACCTCACACAGGATCAATTACAGGTTCTTCCCATACTTAGGATGCAGGAGGCCAACCTCTACTGCATCCCAGGGTCCGGTTGGTTTTCACCTTTCAACTTTTGAACCTTCAAACAGTTTTAGTGTATTATGATGTAAGACCATGTATTATCTGCATGGGGCGATGCTTCAAGCTGGTGACTATCCATTGACTTACCGGTACCGCCTGACAGCCCAGTATGTTACTAAAGGGTTAAAACTGGGGATTTGGCAAACACTAACCAGTTCTACAGCCCTCTCTTCTCAACTCTTGGCACCTGAGGTCTACTCTCCGGCAGAATTTAGCTCCAACCCTAATCAAACACACCTGTACATGATTTTAGTAATTCTGAAGACCTTGATTAACTGGTTCTGGTGTGTTTGATCAAGGTTGGACCTGAACTTTGCAGGACAGTGGAACTCAAGGGCCAGAGTAGCCCACCCCTGTTCTAGGGCAGTGTTTCCCAACTCTGTTTCTGGAGACACCTGACATTACCCATTTTCGAACCCTTAATCAAACTCACCAACATCAACTAACCGGCTCATTAGTAGATACTCAAAGACCTTAAATGGACTGGTCAGATAAGAAAGATATTCAAAATGTGTACTTTTGGAAGTCCTCCAGGAACAGGATTTCACACCCCTGTTATAAATAATGGGAGATCCTAGGAGATTGTTGTTCTGTTTGTCCCTATGACTCCATCCTTTATTCTTGCTCTGTGTCATGTTCCTTTGCTTTGTAGCCCCTCCCTTAACCCAGTGACCACATCTTTTTCTCTGTGCTACCTCCTTTTGACCTTTGAATGCTGCCTTTGCCCTCTGACTCCAGACCTGTGACCCATCCCTTTGCATTGTAACCCCTACCTTTAAACCCACACTTCACCTCCATGGATCCACCTTTTACTGTGTCATCATATCCTTCAAAATGTAATCCTTGATTTTGACCCGTCACCCCACTTCGTCTGTGACCCCATCCTTTGCTTTGTGGCTCTTCTTTGGTGACATTTGACCACTTCCTTTGCCCTTTGACCTGTTGTAAAGTTTTCTTTCATCGAAGCAGAGACCAGGAGACAGTTGGGATCGCGTTCAACGGAAGTTATTCTTTATTGAGAACTCCGCTGTACGTTGCTGTAGTACTTCCAACATGATCTAACTCTAATACAGTATGCATTGTAGTTATATACATTCCAAGGGGGAGGGATTACATAGAGGTGGAGACTCTGAACAAAGCATGCAAATTAAGTATACAGGTTAAGGAACCCCCCTGACTCCAGCGGGTTACCAGTCTCAATCCAATCAGCATAACCATTCAAAAGCATATGTGCTAATCCAATCAGCCTAACGATTCATCATCTAGGGCTGGGGCTCGAGCCATTAAAGACAAAAGGTGCATCTGGGGCTACGGGCTCGAGCCATTAAAGACAAAAGGTGACTTACAATAGAGAAAAACAGGACTGGTAGCAACTGTTGTTACTATTATCCTAACCTAACCTTAAAATGCTAACTTCAATGTACTCAACTTTTACTGTTGCAAACTAAATTAAACATTTAATAAATGTGTAATCCAACAGACCCCATCCTTTACTTCCTGTTATCCCACTGTTTGAGGTTTTCCAATAATTTCTGGGCAATTTCATTGTCCTGTGACCCCATCCTTCACTTCACGCATCCCCCTTCATCTGTGAGTCCATCCATTGCTTAGTGACCTCTATTTGTTACACTTGGGGTCACGTTTTTGCCTTGTTACCCCTGCCTTTGATCCCACCCTTTATCTCCTGGAATCCCTATTGCATTTACAATCACCCCACCCTTCATCTATGACCTCATCTTTTGCTTTGTGACCCTACTTTGTGACATTTGACCACTGCGTTTGCCCTGTGACCTCATCTTTTGTCATGTGACTCCTCTTTTTGATCATTGACCATTGCCTTTGCCCTTTGACCCCTCTTTTTGACTTTTGACATCTACCTTTTCCTTTCTAGCTTTTGCTTTGTGACCACTTGCTGTGAAACCAAACTTCAGTTCCTTGGACTTCCCCCATTTTATTTCTGCTCCCTTCGCCCTGTGACCCCATCTATTGCAGTGACCCTTCTTTTCACCATGTGAAAACCCAGCCCTCATCCATCCCCTAATGATGAATGTTTGTGAAGAATCGGAGCTCCCTGCATTTCTTCTGTTTATCCAAGTTTCCTGCAACACCTACACGCCTCGTTATGTGTCATTCAGCTCTAAGTTTCTGAGCTTTATTTGAGAGTTTGGACAGACTGATGCAATGAATTTCCTCTGCCGTGATTCTTTGCAGTGTGTTTCCTCTGAGGAGCCTTCAGGTAAATCTGTAACCCTCCACCTGTCTGCTGCAGCCTGGAGCACAAATGGGGGCTAAAACCACACACACACACACACGGGAACTCCAAAAATAACGCAAAGACACTTAAAAAACATATTACAAAACATATTGTTGAGAGTCAGATTAGAGTTAGTATTGCACTGATTTGGTGCAACATTTTCTGAATCTCTGCTAAAAATTTTGTCAGATTTGTGTGAGTTCAGGACAAATAACTAATTACTGCCTAAATCTAAGACAGTAACCTAATAAAACCTAACCTGCCATATGAAAACAATGTGACCTTTGTATTATTTTGGGTAATGTTTGCAAATAAATCAATTTAAAGTTGATTATTTTTATTTAAAACGTATTTACAGTACTTTGTTACTGCATGATTCTAAACTTATTGTGAATGATTAATCAGTATGTTTTAATATATTATTTATGTTTGTAATATTTAAAAATATTGCTCTTCCTCTGAAACAACTTTCTTGTTCCTCTGACATTTTTAAGCGCTTTTCACATTTCTGGGGTTCTCAGAAGCAGAAGCCATCATTGTTGGGTGAACTTCTATAATGGTGAACAGAGACTGATCACTCTTAAAAATAGAGGTTCTAAAGTGTTTTTAGTATGAAGAACATTAATATTAATAATCTAACTTTATTTCAGTATAAAGAACCTTTTGTGCAATGGAAAGTTTCCATGGATGTTAAAAGTTATTTATGGAATTACAGATTCCAATAAAGAACCTTTATTTTTAAGAGTGCAGTACATATCATTTTTGTGTTCCCATTTGCTCCAATAGCGAATTAAAAAATCCTGCCAATGGTGATTTTTGCTTAAAGGGATACTCTACCGTTTTTTCATATTAAACTATGTTATTCCCTTATCTAAGACGAGTTGATACATACCTCTCTCATCTCAGTGCGTGCACTTAATCGCTCTAGCGCGCGGTGACACTTTGAAAGCACTTAGCTTACCCCAGTATATTCAATGGTATCTAGCAGCAATGAATTTAGAAGTGACCAAACACATCAACGTTTTCCCTATTTAAAAACAGTTACACGAATAGTTATACGACCAAGTATGGTGACACAAAATAAAACGTGGCGCTTTTCTAAGCGGGTTAAAAAGGATAACTATAATGTATGGCGTAATAGCACTTTTGGAAGTACTTCGACTGGCGCAGTAAAAAGTCACGCCTGATCCTCTTCCTCTCACTTCTGTCAATAGTGGAAAGAGGATCTGGGCTAAGATAAGTACTATCAAAGTGTCACCGCGCGCTAGAGCGATTAAGTGCACGCACTGAGATGAGAGAGGTATGTATCAACTCGTCTTAGATAAGGGAATAACATAGTTTAATATGAAAAAACGGTAGAATATCCCTTTAATCCAAAGAATAATGCGTGATGCAGAATGGTCAATAAACCAAGGAACTTTAATAAACAGGGAACAGGTGAGAACTAATAAAAATTGTCATTGTTTTACACCAATTTTATTCAGGGTGCACTTGATGTCTTGGCTTCATACTAAAGAGACGACAAAGAGCAGAGGTGTATTTTTCTGAAGTTTGTTTTATCCCCATATTTGGACACAAATCAAAAAGTGTTGCTGTGTCTGGATTCATCAGAACGTCTGCTGGTTCTTCAGAGCCGAGCTAGGAGTGGCCATCAATAGAATCGAGTAGCCATATTTTTCTAATATAAGTGAATAATAATACGGTTTGGTGTTGTTCTGTCTTTAGACGTTTGCTGAGGATCAGCCTGTGTGTGTGAGGTTGACCGGATGGAGGGATGCGCAAGCATTAGGTGGCATGTGTTGAAGACTTTATTCCTGCTGCTCGTAAGCAGATTATTAATTAGCTGTCAGCTGAAACTCTGAGGTGCGTAGAACAGATGGAGTGGGTATGTCTCTGAGGGCAGACTATACACTCACCTTCCCTGACACTGAACACAATCACTAGATACACACACTCACTCACATTTTTTTTTTCTAATAGATTATTTTGACTTTTAATCTCAATTATGACTTTTTGATCTCATACCTATGTGGGTTAAATCCATTAAAGAAAGTTAATTGCCTCTCAAGAAAAAGTAAACAAATAAATAGTTGCTAGGGTGATCCATAAGTTTTATTTTATTCTATTTTATTTTAATTTATTTTTATTTTTATTAAATTTGATGAATTAAGCAGCTTGCAAACATTACCACTGAAAACAAATTTAATAACCCATTAAATATTTACATATTAAGGATTAATTTAAGACAAGTGTTCTTTAAAATTTTGTCAAAAACAAAATCAGGGTTTGTCAGAACAGGGTTCTATATAGAGCCCCCATTGAACCTTTTTTTATTTTTTTATGTGTACTGTTCATTACTGCAAACAAATTAATGAATATGTTGAAATAACTATAAGCACAATAAAAAAAAGTTTCACATCACAATTTGTGTCACAAATGCATTCCTATGCTTATAGTTCAGTTCATAGACAGTCTCTGAGGGTGTTTTATGTCTGAAGGTCAGCATTGGGCCCCAGGTGAGTGATGCTTTACATTTCCTGGATATTGTGCTAACATCGGGCTTTCTGCAGACTGATCAATTTGAGGCGATATTTTTGAAACTCAATACAGAGCTGAATGCTGATGTGCATAGAATACCATGTTAATGTTGAATAATTAAAGCCCACCTTTGTGGATAACAAGTCTGGGAAAGGAAAATGGAAAATTATTCCCATCCCATGAAATACTCATATGTAATGCAATGAAGATCCAGAGCTATTGAACGGTATAGATACAGCATTCAGAAAGTCTCCCTTCACAAACATTAAAGCAGCGTTTGCTCAGTATAGCAATTGTGTAATTTTAATTTTTGTGTGCTGTCTAGCTGAAGTGGAGTTAAAAATGAAACCGGACACGTGTTTGCTGACGTGAGCTCTCTGCAGTCTGATTGTGATTCCACAAGAGACACAAATAGAGTCTTTCCAGCTTTATTCCATCATCTTACCCTGCAGGAGCTTAAAGATCTCCCTCACATCCCAGAATTATCATTCACCATCCCTTTCATTTTACAAGATCTGATATTTTATTCCCACAAAATTGAGAATGCAGTTTTAGAGACATTTTTAATTCACATCTTTTTCGTAAGTCTTAAAGGTTTAGTTCACTCAAAAATGAAAATTATCCCATATCCATCCATCCATCCATCCATCCATCATAAAAGTAATCCATACGGCTCCAGGGGGTTAATAAAGGCCTTCTGAAGCGAAGTGATGCGTTTTTGTAAGAAAAATATCCATATTTATAAGTTTATAAACTATAACCACTAGCTTACGGTTACGGCTGTACGAGAATTGAGTTCCAGGCGAAGAGTGAACTCTGACCCAAAGCATGACGCAGGATGTAGGAGTAGCCAAAGCTTTAGTGAGAGTAGACCAAGCGTGCCGCACAAGCCCTGAAAAGTGAAGCCAAAGTGGATCGCCCCCAAAGGGATCGCCCCCGGTGACTGGTCCTAGTATAGGTCATAAACCCCGCCTCCCTGTGTTATTCAACGGGATGTGAGACCAACCAAACAATTAAATTACACTTCAAATATCTTTTATCCAAAGGTGGTTTCTGTCATTTGCTGTCGTTTTTTATCACGCTGATGTAAGTTCAAGTGTCTGTTTTTAAAATAAGTTTGTTTTCAGTTAGTTACGTGATGCTATAAAAACGGTGGTGTAACGTCATGATTGACAGCTTCTCTGAGCGAACAGACTTTTTTTTGGAGGACTGATGAGACTATTTACTTTATTTGAACAAGCCTCTTGTCGTACTGCAACAGACATCAAAATTGGAGCAGAACGGAGGAACGGAACAGACATAGGCCACTTAAAAAAAGTGCAGGGAGAATGCATTCTGCGAGAGTGAAGGCGGGGCGTTGATTTCGCGGCTTTACTTCCTGCTCACTACTGCGCAGGTCTGGTCCCGAGATCACTACTGCGCAGACTCAAGTCCCACGATGTCAGCGCCATATCGGGACACTGGCGGCTTCAGTTCTCACCAATGGAAGAGAGCGAAGAGGCGTCATCCATCTTTTTTTACAGTCTATGGAGTAGACGTTAATGTTAAGTTGTGTTTGCTAACCTGCCCTTTGGGTTGTTTGCTCGTATGGATTATTAAAGTTTTTTTTTTTACCTGATCTTCATCTTCCTGTGCTTCCCACAACCTAAACGTGACAGATGGATGGATGAGGTTTTTTGGGCTTCGAAATCCAAGTTACCATTTACTCCCATTATAAAGCTGGAAAGAGCCAGGATATTTTTATATATTTTTATACACATATTACTTGGCCATATATATGCACCCGCTTCTCCAATAGCGGCATCAACAGGTGAGAAAAGTGTGTGTGGCTGTTGCGTGTATGTGTGATGTGTGCCAGTGCTGCCGCTTGCAGCGGTGAAGAAGGTCACTTCTTCACAATATATAATATTGATTGTGTTTGGCTGAAACAAGAAAGTTATATACACCTAGGATGGCTTGAGGGTGAGTAAATAATAGGATAATGTTCATTTGAACTAACTCTAAGGAGAAAGTTGTTTAACAGTGTACACTTTCCTGTCAGATTTGACAACATTCCATAACACACAACTTGTAAAGAAATAGTTAATCAAAAAACAAAAACTTTTTTGTTGTCGGTGTTACCAGACATACACTAATTACATTACGTGGTCGTCGCGGCACCGCCCCCACTGTCATTTCGCTTTTTCAATAGAAATAAGTACCATTTAGTTCAGTTAGACAACCGACGCTACAATTATAAACTGAAAGCATCTGCTCTACTCCGTACAGCATGAACTACAGAGTCACAGCACAGTGCAGCAGGAGTCAGATATCACTTATCAAGTGACGAGAGTAAGAAGAGATTACTGACAGGATGGTGGCGACGGATTTGGTGTGCAACAGATCCTGAGCGTCATTGACAAATTTCTTATCTTGTAAAATGTGCAGTTAGTTCCACCACTCCCTATACACAGAGTGTGCCTGATAGCAAATCCGAGAACAAAATATATATGTTACCGGCAAAGTGTGTAATCCAGCATTCTATAGAATGCCTAGGTAATGTATAGAATTAGGTAATGTATTTTTTGCAAAAAACATCAGGAATTCTATACATTGCCTAGGCATTCTAAACAATACCGGGATTTCACACTTTGCCGGTAACATATATACTTTTAAAGATTATAGCCTACTTTTGCGCGACACTAAATTGCAATTAAATGAAAATGGACTAGAGTTAAAATTTATATTAAATGCAATTACCTGAACATTAGAGTGTTTTTGGACCCACTTAAGTGGACTTAAGTACATATTTATATGTAATTTCACAATTATTTCTATTGTACTTCTATTAAATTTATGGACTGACAAGCATTTTGTTACGTATTGGTTGAAGCAGAGGAGGAAGCAGGATCCACGTGCAGTAGTCTTTTTATTAAATAAACTCAAAACTTCACATATACCAGCATAAACTCAGGACTGAGACTCAGAAAACAGAACAACCAACACGGTGCAACAATATACAAGAACTGACAAAGACTGAACTAAACACAGGGCTTAAATACACAGACAGACAAGCTAAACAAGATAACAAGGGGGCGTGGCTAATCAGAAACACCTGGGGAGACTAAACATAACGGGGAACTGCTGAACACAGGACAGAGGAACACAGACATAAATCATTACATAACCCCCCCTCTTATGGGCGGCTCCCGACGCCCATAACAAAACCCATAGTTCAGGAGGGTGGTGGAATGGAGGCGGACCGGGGGCGGGATGGAGGGCCAGGCCCGTGGAGCGGCAGAGGGCCTGGAGACTGTAGCAGGACGGGAGACCAGGGCGGATCAGGCAGCGCAGGTGACGAGAGCAGATCAGGCTGCGCAGGCGACCAGGGCGGAGCAGGCCGTGCAGGCGACCAGGGCGGATCAGGCCGTGCAGGCGACCAGGGCGGATCAGGCCGTGCAGGCGACCAGGGCGGATCAGGCAGTGCAGGCGACCAGGGCGGATCAGGCAGTGCAGGCGACCAGGGCGGATCAGGCAGTGCAGGCGACCAGGGCGGATCAGGCAGTGCAGGCGACCAGGGCGGATCAGGCAGTGCAGACCAGGGTGGAGACGACCCTTCGGGCGGCCAGGGCGGAGACGACCCCTCGGGCGGCCAGGGCGGTGACGACCCCTCGGGCGGCCAGGGCGGTGACGACCCCTCGGGCGGCCAGGGCGGAGAGGACCCTTCGGGCGGCCACGGCGGAGAGGACCCTTCGGGCGGCCACGGCGGAGAGGACCCTTCGGGCGACCACGGCGGAGAGGACCCTTCGGGTGGCCATGGCGGTGAGGGCTTATTATTGCCCCCCCCCAAAATTTTCTTGGGGAGGTTAACGGACTTGGGCTCCGGGTAGGAGGAGTCCAGTGGCGAAGGTGTGTCAGGGCTGGATGAGACAGGCGGTGAAGGCAGGTCAGGGCTGGACGAGGTCTGCGACAAGGGCAGGTCAGGACTGGACAGGACCAGCGATGAAGAGGGCTTTGAGCTGGGCAGGACCAGCGGCGAAGAGGGCTCTGAGCTGGGCAGGACCAGCGGCGAAGAGGGCTCTGCTCTGAGCTGGGCAGGACCAGCGGCGAAGAGGGCTCTGAGCTGGGCAGGACCAGCGGCGAAGAGGGCTCTGAGCGGGACAGGACCAGCGGCGAAGAGGGCTCTGAGCTGGGCAGGACCAGCGGCGAAGAGGGCTCTGAGCTGGGCAGGACCAGCGGCGAAGAGGGCTCTGAGCTGGGCAGGACCAGCGGCGAAGAGGGCTCTGAGCTGGGCAGGACCAGCGGCGAAGAGGGCTCTGAGCTGGGCAGGACCAGCGGCGAAGAGGGCTCTGAGCTGGGCAGGACCAGCGGCAAAGAGGGCTCTGAGCTGGGCAGGACCAGCGGCGAAGAGGGCTCTGAGCTGGACGGGACCAGCGGCGAAGGAAACTCTGGGCTGGACGGGATCAGCGACGAAGGAAACTCTGGGCTGGACGGGATCAGCGACGAAGGAAACTCTGGGCTGGACGGAACCAGCAGCGAAGGAAGCTCTGGCTCTGGCTCGGCAGGACTGACGTGAAGCTCTGGCTCTGGCTCGGCAGGACTGGCGTGAAGTGCAGGCTCGGCTGAACTGGCGTGAAGTGCAGGCTCGGCTGAAATGACGTGAACCGTCTTTGGATCGGCAGAAGTGTTGTGAACCGTCTCTGGATCGGCAGAAGTGACGTGAACCATCTCTGGATCGGCAGAAGTGTTGTGAACCATCTCTGGATCGGCAGAAGTGACGTGAACCATCTCTGGATCAGCAGAAATGACGTGAGCCATTTCTAGATCGGCAGAAGTGACGTGAACCGTCTCTGGATCAGCAGAAGTGTTGTGAACCGTCTCTGGATCGGCAGAAGTGACGTGAACCATCTCTGGATCAGCAGAAATGACGTGAACCATTTCTAGATCGGCAGAAGTGACGTGAACCGTCTCTGGATCGGCAGAAGTGACGTGAAGAGGCTCAGGTTTGGCCATGACAGGATGAGGCTTGGGCGTGAATGCACTGGCGAGCGGTGTTAGCATTGGAGTTGCCAATATTAAAGTGGGCATGATCTGAATTGGCTCAGTTTTGGGTAATAATGTCAGCTTGCGTGGCTCCTCATTTGTAAAGCCCACAGTAACTGATGACCCACTCCAAAAAAGGGCAAAATTAATAAATCCTGCAAGCGAGCTTCGAGGACCATCACAAACCAGTTTTGACTGGTAATATTTATTGAGCCCATAACAATAAAAGTCAATGAGTGCGTAATCTGGAAAGTCGATGAGGTGTGAAAGGTCCAAGAAATCTCGGGTGTGGTCCTCAAGTGGCCAGTTACCTTGACGGAGTCGAATGAGCCGTACTGCTGGATCCATTATTTGGGTCAGTTCTTCTGTTACGTATTGGTTGAAGCAGAGGAGGAAGCAGGATCCACGTGCAGTAGTCTTTTTATTAAATAAACTCAAAACTTCACATATACCAGCATAAACTCAGGACTGAGACTCAGAAAACAGAACAACCAACACGGTGCAACAATATACAAGAACTGACCAAAGACTGAACTAAACACAGGGCTTAAATACACAGACAGACAAGCTAAACAAGATAACAAGGGGGCGTGGCTAATCAGAAACACCTGGGGAGACTAAACATAACGGGGAACTGCTGAACACAGGACAGGACAGAGGAACACAGACATAAATCATTACACATTTATGGTAAATTAAAATATACTTTATATGTTATTTCTATTGAAACTTGTATGTCTTGTATGTATTAATATATTTGTAGTTACACGTGTGTAATAATGAAGTTGCAGTTTAGTATATTTAAAATATATTAACTTTATATGTAATATTGAATAACACCCTATACAGTTAAAATTATAAAAAGTACTTTAAATGTGTTTAGTATGTTAGTCAAATAATCAAAATAAGTGTACTTCTTTAAAGCACAACAAAAGTACAAAATTATTAAAACATAATACACTAAATATATTAAAATATACACTAAAACTTTTAACATGACATAGTGCACTATTTATTTAAAAGTGTACTAAAAATCTGAAGTACACTAAAAGTGCACATTTAATACAATTATGCACAGCATTCACAAGGGGAACAATACTTTTCTTGTACTCGTATGTCCTTTTGAAGCTTAAACATATATTTTGACAAGAACAGTACAACATTTAGTTAGTTAGTTAGTTAGTTATGGCTGACTAAAACTTTCTATCCTTAACAGTGCAACAGCATGAGATTGAACATCTGCATCAATAAACCACCACTGACGGACAATTTAGTTCTTCAGTTTAGTTCTTACTTGTCATGATATTTGAAACTGTTTCCAAATAAGTTCAGATGGGAATCATTTCAGATTTATGAATGCACACACTGATTGCCTGAAAAGCATCTCCTCTCTGATTGAAGTTTGTCTCCATTGCTGCTCCTGACGTGTGGCACGAGGCCTCTGGTCCCAGAGTACCTGCATTTAAGCAAATGCTGGCAGGATCTCGGATTCATCTTACATGCAAGGGTATTTTTAGACATCTCTTGTTAAAAACGATTACGTGGATGCTAAGCGAGTACGGACCGGTGTGTGGGAGCAGTGCTGGCTACGGTTTTCTGCGTGACAGCCAAAGAATGAGGGAGAATGACTCTTTCATAGCATTAGAAACACTGCCGAAATCACGAATGGCTTCTCAAATTGTGCGTGACAGATAAAATGGGTCTTAAGCCTTGATATGAGCCCAGATCTGTCGCTCACTCTTTCAGACCGATTAGCCTTAATGAGCATCAATCACAAAGACAAACTACAATATCTCCGCATAATTGAGGCTAAATTACTTGTTATGGACCTCTGAAAGTTCATCAGCTGCAGATACCAAAATATTATGTTCTCTTTATATGGACCGTAAGAAAAAATTAAGGTCTGTGCAATTAGCACTCGCTCGTAACCATATTGTGAGAGCACATTCAAATGCATTTCAGCTTTTGCATTTACATTAGGGCTGAACGATTAATTGCATTTGCGATAATATCGTGATATGATGAAACGCGATTGTTTTAACCGCAAAAGCTGCGATTACACTTTGGTCACGTGACACGCGAGAGTAAAGCAGTCTGCACTGCGGATGAAGCATCAACTTGGCACGTTACGCATATAGACCTGGCATAGGCTACAGGAAAGAACAGTTTGTTTAATTTATGTGATAATGTGTTATAGATTCTCTCCAACGATTCTGTATCGATTCAGATAATTTCAGAATCGAGTCTGAGCTTAGTTTTAAACACAGATACGTGATGACGCTGCGTGTGCTTTATAAACAACCATATTCTGCTTGCTTCTAATTCCTCTGTTTCAGACACACACACACACACACACAACACCACTCGAACCTTCTGAAAAATAATCTTTCATGCCAAACTGGAACTGGATGAAGAGAACTCCAAACGATCTCCAGAAGTCTGGAAACACAGACGAGATTGAGGAAATAACTCTGTAAGGAAACTCAGGCACCGGAACTGGGTAAGAGAGCACAAACAAGAGTGACGAACCGGCACCAAGCAATAATCACTCCCGCTAGATATAGGCAGCTAACAACAGAAATAACTAGCTGCAGCTGTGGTCTTATTAAGTGATCAGCTGGTTACTAAGCAACAAACAAGCACTACACACTCAGACCCCACACCCACAACAACCAACAGATACACAAAATGAACACACGGATCGATGAACCGTGACACAAATAGTCTTAGCGCTTTGCGAAGAGCGCTTGAGCATATGCGGCTGTGAGCGACTCCGTTTACGTGGTTAAATGTACTTGCATCTCAAAATGCTTTTATGATGCTAATTAATGTAAACACAGTCAGTTATATATCTTAAGTTATTTAACAGACAGGACAAACCACATCTTATATTTCAAAAGAGATGAAAACGTTCAGACAGCCTACTCTTAAATACTGAAAGCACTCTCTGTTTATTGCTTTTAATGTTTTTAATGTTTTTGTTATTTGATAGCTTTTATGTTTTGAAGCTATATTAGTTAAAATTCTTAACATGTAATTGTATTAATTTAGTTTTTTAATGTGTAATTATTTTTAAAAGTACTTAAAATATTTATTTAATTACATATGTAATTATAAGTTTTATTAATAAGATTAATTAATAAGAAAAAAATTAGATCGGCTCATGAGGTGCCTAAAGTACGGTGGCCGAGAAGGGTCACAACACAAACAAACGCCACAACAACTACATATGCAGAAAACACCTCCAAATTCAGAAAACACATGCAAACGCCGCCACAACAACTACATATTCAGAAAACACCTCCAAATTCAGAAAACACATACAAACGCCACAACAACTACATATTCAGAAAACACATACAAATGCCACAACAACTTATTCAGAAAACAACTTCGTCGATTTCACATCACGTACGCTGCAAATATTCACAGCACGAGCAAATAGGGAAACGAACTGCAAACTGCAAAGACACAACGGAAATGTTTCCAGGGGGGCCATAATCAGTGACGGCTACAAGAGGTAAGTGTTTCCAGAGCCCGTCTACGGCCTTATTAGACATTCTCTGGTGTTTCTCTTTTATTATGACAGACTTAAGTTGTCGGTGCTCTGATACCGAAGTGGTTTGCAGCACAAAACGGACAGAACATTTCAATCTGAAAAATAAATAAATAGTTCAGATATCAGGACAACAATGTACAAACGCCGGTAATGCATCTTTAGTGACCAGAAGCGAGCTAGCCAGCTAGTTTCCAGCTAACAACGTTGGCAGAACGTATAACAATTATCTGCGTGGACTAATACGTTATGGGGACAATAACTTAATATGTTGAAAACACACAAAACCACTTCGGTATCAGAGAACATCGACAAGTCTGTCATAATAAAAGAGATACACTTACCTCTTGTAGCCGTCACTGATTATGGCCCCCCTGGAAACATTTCCGTTTGTGTCTTTGCAGTTTGCAGTTTGTTTCCCTATTTGCTCGTGCTGTGAATATTTGCAGCGTACGTGATGTGAAATCGACGAAGTTGTTTTCTGAATAAGTTGTTGTGGCGTTTGTATGTGTTTTCTGAATATGTAGTTGTTGTGGCGTTTGTGATTTCTGAATTTGGAGGTGTTTTCTGAATATGTAGTTGTTGTGGCGTTTGTTTGTGTTATGACCCTTCTCGGCCACCGTACTAAAGATTCCCATCCCTATTTTACAATGATGTATTGCTTGTTTTTGTTGAAATAATAGAAAAGATAAAGAGCTTAAAAAATAATCGCATATTAAATCGCAATCGCGATATTGGTAAAACTAAATCGCAATTAGATTATTTTCCAAAATCGTTCAGCCCTAATTTACATGCATGTATTTATATACATATTGTCAACAGTATGCACATTCTGTATGGATGGACACCCAGATGGCCTACTACATTAAAAATGTCTAGGATACATCAGGACATGCTGCGTGAGATGCCATTTCCCACAATACAACACTCTTTTCTTGACCTTCCATTTCCAGTGCAGTGAATTAACTTCTGACTCATCATTTGATCAGACTGTAGGTACCAAAATGTATGCATTAAAAATGTCAGATAACTGTATATTATTTGCATTGTATTATGCATGCTGTTTAACATACTATTTTCTAAAGAATAGACACTACACAGATAATGTTTTTTTCCATGCTTTTTTTCTTTGGAATAACATGCACTGATGAATCGTGCACAATAGGGATGCACCGATACAACTTTTTCCAGAACGAGTCCGATACTGATACTCACATTTTTGGTACTTGCCGATACCGATACCGAAAACCGATACCTGTACATTTCTCATTTTTAAATGTATTAGAAGATAAACCAAAAGAATATAAATCATAATAGTTGGCTTAATTTGTTCATCAAATATATATTTCCTTAAGTTATTTTCACAATTTAATTATTTTCATTAATTAAGCCTGCTAAAATGCATTGTATGAGCTTCTGTTACTTTCACTGTTCATTCTACTGCTCTATCATATTTTATATTTCATTTAATAGCACATCACATATTTAGAGCAGCTCCAGAAGGGCTCAGTGCTGAGGATTAGGTCAGTGGTACAAATGTTTAGACACCAGTGAAATATCAATTCTTTATTCCAATTTTGATACTACAAAAACTCCCAGCCTAATTAATGTGAATTTAAAACATTATTAAAGACAAGTAAGCAGTCAGTAATAAAATAAGAACTAATAATCAAATTATATATATATATATATATATATATATATAGCACAAATAGCACAAATAAATACAATAGAATAAAGAAAGGCTACAAATGAAATAAACAGTGTTTTTAGAGTTCCCTTATCGAGTCGGTCCCTCGACATTACGCATGGGGAAATCCATTTTCCTCGAAATGCTGAAGCCTGATTTGAATAACTCTTTTGCTTACAAATAGCCAATGGCGCCAAAAAACCTCAGAATCTTTCTTCTTCACCTGGAGCCTGGTTTCAACGTAGACTCACGCAAACAGAGTGGACAATGTGGAAAATGATTCCCTCTCGCGTTCCAGTGGATTTTTTGCTAGGAAACCAACTAAGAATGTCTCTTTGCCGCATGTGTGGTGGACCCATTGCCTTCCCGGACGCACACGAGCAGTGTGTGTTGTGTCTGGGTCGGGCCCACACGGAAGCGGCGCTCAAAGAATCAGGTTGTCGAGCCTGTGAGGAACTCCCCATCAAGATCCTTCGCGCAAGACTGGCCGTTACCCGTAACGGTGGCCCTGTTACTCCTGCCTCTCCTCCGCCCGCCGCCGTCGAGCCGCGGACCGGGAGACTGCAGAAAGCTCCGTCACTGGACTCTGTTGAGGAGTTGGCGTCGGCCCAACGCCCAAGCCGCCCTCACGTGTCAGGATCTCCTCTCACCTACACTGAGGCTATTTACTGCCCTCCAAAGGAAGCGCGGGAAATAGTCTTTTTCGGTTATGGTGAGGACGTATCAGCGCTCGCACCCCTGAAGCTCAGTGGAATGCGCGTGCTGAACTATCACGTCGACTGGCTAGTCATCGCTCAAACGAGGAGCGTTCTTGAGGAACACAGACGCAGGCTCCTCGCCCATTCCCAAAATCCTTGAATGATTTTAGACCTGTAGCCTTGACCTCATTGGTTATGAAAAGCTTTGAGAAAATTATCAAAGAGGCTGTCTTACTGCAGGTTGGAGATCAGTTAGATCCACTACAGTTTGCATACAGGTCTGGCAGGGGCGTGGAGGATGCTGTGATCACACTTCTGCACTTTATTTTTAGTCATCTGGATAGAGCAAAGACTCATGTCAGACTTTTATTTGTTGATTTTACTTCTGCTTTTAACACCATTCAGCCCTTTCTCCTCGCTGAGAGACTGATTGCAGATTTTTAACCTTGATTTGAATTTGGTGGGCTGGTTATTGGATTTTTTAACAGATAGATCACAGTGTGTGAGGGCAAGGCCTATCTGAAGTCACTTTTACATCCACTGGTTCCCCCCAAGGTTGCTGTCTGTCTCCTCTCCTGTACATCCTGTACACAAACCAGTGTCGCAGTTTGTACCAAGATAGATATATACTTAAGTTTGCTGATAATTCGGTTATTGTCAGCCTGCTATCAGGGAATGAGCGGGACCATGGGCCAGTCCTTAGTGACTTTGTAGAGTGGTGTGATAGTTCCTTTTTACAGCTGAATGTATCTAAAACTAAGGACATGGTCATTGACTTTCGGAGGACACCACCTCCCCCTACAGTCACGGTTATTAAAGGCACGGACATTGAGCTCGTGGAGACATACAAATATCTTGGAGTCATTTTAGACAACAAACTGTGTTTTGAACCTTTGGTTGATGCTGTCTCAAAGAAAATCCAACAAAGAATGTACTTCCTTAGGAAAATGAACACTTTTAATGTTTCTTCAGAAATGATGACTCTGTTTTATCGTGCTTTTATTGAATCGGTTTTATCTTTTTGTATAGCTGCCTGGTTTGGAAGCCTCTCCCTGTCAAATAAAAACAGACTTGGTAGTCTGGTCAAAGTGGCGAGTAAGATTTCCAGGAGAAGTCAGGCTCAACCAAGGGAGTTATACATAAAACAGGTCCAGAGGAAAGTTAGAGTTATAGCTCATTCACAGGATCATCCCCTTAGAACAGAGTTTGAGCTTTTGCCCTCTGAGCGGCGCTATCGAGTTCCTAGCTGCAGAACAAAGAGGATGCATATATCTTTTATTCCGTCAGCTGTGAGGCACCTTAATGGCACTTAGCACTTTATATTAACTTGCACAAGTTGCATTTATTATACATTATGTACATTGGGTTTTAATGTGAATTTCTTCTCTGCTGGTTGGCTTGTTGGTGAGTGTTGTTGTATGTTTATGTGTTTATGTGTTTTTGTGTTTTATGTGGAGCATTGCTGCAAATCCAATTTCCCTTGTGGGACAATAAAGGTACTTTGACTTTGACATTTGACATGCCTGGGAATGTCTGTGAACATGCAGAAGAGCACGCTTCAGCCATGTCAGTCGATCACCTTCCTGAGTGGTTATGGTTCTGGACTCGCGCACGATGATCGCACGCTTATCAGAGCAGAGGATCCAGTCCATTCGCAATACATTAGCCCTCTTCGTTCAAGGCAGAGCTGTCCCCCCATTTCAGAGGTTACTGGGTCTGATGGCAGCCGCAGCCTCCGTCTGCTGACTGGGCTTGCAGCATATGAGACCGCTGCAGCACTGGTTACAGAACCGTGGAGTGCGGGGACAGAACGCCTTGTCATAACGCGTTCATGTCTCGAGACGCTAGCACCTTGGTCCGGCACGACCATGTACGAACAGGGTGCTGCTATGGGCAGAGTCAGTTGGGTAGTGATCACTACAGATGCATCACTATCAGGCTGGGGAGCCCTCTGTGATGGCAGACCAGCATTTGCTACGTGGGCGGTGGACCAGAAGCGCTGTCATATAAACTGCTTGGAGATGGAAGCGGTTCGTCTGGCTCTGCAGAGCTTCCTTCCGTTCGTGAAAGACCATCATGTTTTCATCAGAACGGACAACACGACGGTGGTGGCGTACATCAGTCATCAGGGAGGGTTGCGCTTGCGTTCCCTGTAGGGCTAAGCGAGGCAGCTGCTCTTGTGGACAGATCGGGTACTTCTTTCGATCCGAGCAGTACACAGTTTGAATTGCGGCGCGGACATGCTGTCCAGGGATGGCATTGTGCACGGAGAGTGGAGACTACACCCTCAAACTATGAATATGATCTGGAATCTCTTTGGCGAAGCGGAGATCGACCTCTTTGTTCAGAGGAGAACGCCCGCTGCCACTGTACTTCTCGTTGACAGTGGCTCCTCTGGGAGGGGACACGTTGTCGAGCCGCTGGCCCGAGGGGCGGAAGTATGCATTTCCCCCGGTCAAAATAATGCCACTAGTGCTGCAAAAGATCAGGGAAGAGAGATGTGCGTTGATTCTGGTAGCGCCCAAGTAGCCCGACCAGCCGTGGTTCCCGGAACTAGTGAAAATGACGCAGCTCCCCCCGTGGCGAGTCCCGCTGAGAAGGGACCTTTTATCCCAGGCGAGGGGCACCATATGGCACCCCAGCCCGGAGCTGTGGGACCTGCATGTGTGGCCATTGACATCCGACTGAACTACAAACTTTCCACTGATGTCTGTGAAAAAGGGATGCGCTCGACAAGCTTGCACGTTTTTCTCTTATCAGCTTGCGCACCACAGCTATATGGGCGTTACTATATTTTGTTTAATATTCAACTAATAAGATACATTTACTTTATAGACAGCCTTCTTTTTTATCCCCATTATACCCTCTGTTGTCAGTGTTTCTTTGTCTGGACACAAACACTGTTTCACGCTGCCTGGTATTGGTTGTTGGTATCTGAGCATTTTTACGAGTACAAGTACATGAGCTCAGTATCGTCCCGATACCGGTGTATCGGTGCATCCGTAGTGCACAATAATGTTGACTATTTGTATCTGTAAATTACATACTGGTCCTTCATTAGTTAAATTAAACAGAAAAAATTAGATGCGGATAGGCCCATTTTGTATGTTACACACACTTGAAGTGCTGCCAGCTCATACTGTATATTTTCAATCGGCTCACAGATTCCATTTATCCAGTCAAGGTCAGAAGTGCTACAGCTCAAAAACACTCAATGATTGCCTTCATATTGATCTCCGAGACCAACACACACACACACACACACACACACAAGAACGAGTGGACTTCATGAATGAATCTCTCAGATGAATCTCTCAGATGAATGTGACAGGATCTATATGCACGTGATTCTCGCAGTGGGATTTCTCAGCAGATTAAATGCGAATCAGCCTACATCACACCTGTCATTATATGAGCTGGGCATTATCACTGCTACCAGTTCATTATCCAAACACCCTCAGGTAAAATCTCACCATTTTCCCACAAGAATCAAGACAGTACGGCTGAACAACTGTTTGAAATAAAACCATAATAGGGCATAGGCCAGTTATTCAATTGTAAAGGCTGTAATATAAATAAATAAGTGTGTGTGTGTGGGGTGGACTGGGGTGGTGTGGGGTGGGGTGTGGTGGACTGGGGTGGTGTGGTGTGGTGTGGTGTGTGTGTGTGGGCGGGGTTTCAGAGTGAAGCGCTGCACTTTGTTTATTTACATGTGACCATGATCATCATGATCCTGGTGTTTTCAGCGTCTCAGAGCATCTCGATGCACACTAAATGCTGCTTCATGATCTATATCTGGTCTGAGTTTGAGTCGCTTTAATATGCATTTGTGAATGAAACACAAACGTGTAATGAGAAACACTTATAAACCAGCTGTTGTTAAAAAAAAGAAGAAGCTTTAATGGCTCCCTGCAGTTTTCTGCTAAAATGTATGAATTTATTTTAAAATAGCCATAAATATTATATTATATTTAAATACTTCTTTTTTTTTTAATTTACATTAAAACATTGCAATTGTAATACTTTTGTTTAATATTTTTATTTAGTCAAATTAACAAGATCTTATAAAATAATAATGTAAAAATAAAATATTCATATTTTATTTAGTAAATAATAATACAATTTATTTGACATATGATCATTTAATATTGATATTTGTATGGTCATTGTCATGGAGTGGTGCAGGCAGAAAAAGACGAGGGAGAATCAAAAGTTCCAATGCAAACTTTTACTATAATACAAACCGGTACAGACAGACAGAAGGTACACACACACTTAGTAGGACAGAGATCAGACAAAGACTGACTGAACAGGGGTGCGTTTCCCGAAAGCATCGTTGGCCAACAATGGTCGCAAGTTCCCTCATTACCAATAGAGTTCAATGGACATTGCGATGAACTTGCGACCATAGTTGGCCAACGATGCTTTCGGGAAACGCACCCCTGATTGGAACTAAATACAAACACAGATGAACACTGATTAACAGGACACAGGTGATGCAGATGATGAACAACTAAACACAGGTGATACAGATGAACTGATAAAGGTTGTCATGGAAACAAATGAGTGGCGGGAAAACAGAACTAAGGAAGACATGTGACTAATACAAACAAACACTGGCATGTGATAGTCATATTGATATATATTCACAATTATTTGACCAAATTAAGCAGCCCTACAAACAAACCTTGGGCCTCATGTATAAAACTTTGGTTAACACTTTAGAATACTGTTCCACAATTAATGAATAACTACACAGGAGCAAATGAGTAATGCAATTTTAACATTCTAGTACTATTAACTAACAAGAAACACTGATTAACAAATTAGTAAGTAGCGCTCATAACGTTAATAATTTCACTTTAGAATACTGTTTCAAATTAATAATTCCTTTCGAAGGATGTTGTACCACTTGAGTCATTACTATCCAAAAGCTTATAAAAACTTCAAAAGCTGACAATGACTTCAGTCATCATATTTTTCACTTTAGAATACTGATCCAAATAATTAGTAATTCCTTCTGAAGGTTCTGGTTATACTTGAGCCATTACTAGTGGGTTACCATGATCGTCAATTTAGAATTAATTATACTTTATTATACTACTTTGCATTATTCACATTAATTATGAACCTGTATTAGTTCTAAGTGTCAGACAGGGGCGGAGTGGGACCAAAAAATCTACCAGGAAATTTCATAGACCACCGGCCCTCTGGGCAGATTTAAGCAAAATTCGTGAGCTTAGAATTATAAGGTTCTATCTCCGTTTAGGGTAGTTCTGAGATATTGAGCATCAAAGTTTTTACATCCCAGCTGGCAATGGAGAGATGGAACCTTTTTATTTTATTAATAACAACTAACAAAATATTTTTTTTTACAAAAATAACACCACACAGGCATTAATAAACACCTAATGGATCAGATTATGTCAAAAACTCAATTTTGACCAAAAGTGGAGATAGAACCTTATAATTCTAAGCTCACAAAATGCTAAAATCTAAAATTACAATAAAATGACTGCACAACGTGAAATGCCAAGTGTAATTATTGTTATTTAAAAGATCTTGAAGTCAACAACAACAACATACAATAATAACAGAAAAAGAGAGCCGCTCAATAGTAAAGCATTAATTTTTGTCTCATATTTATGGGGCGGCGTTTGTAAAGCGGCTCACGCTGAAAAAAACAGCAACATTTTGTCACATTTAGCTTCAGACAATGTTTAAAAAACTGGTATGAATTTTTGACGGTCACTTTTTAGCACATTTACAACAATATTTGTCAAAGATATTTTAAATAGTTAAATCTAAATATTAAATGTTACACCTAAATGTTAAATGTTAAATCTAAATGCTAAATCTAAATCTAAATGTTAAATCTAAATCTAAATGTTAAATCTAAATCTAAATCTAAATGTTAAATCTAAATGTTAAATCTAAATCTAAATATTAAATCTAAATCTAAATCTAAATGTTAAATCTAAATCTAAATCTAAATGTTAAATCTAAATATTAAATCTAAATTTAAATCTAAATGTTGAATCTAAATGTTAAATCTAAATCTAAATGTTGAATCTAAATGTTTCGGGTGAAACTAAATATTTAACTAATATGCAAATTCAAAATGCCGGTAACCGGAAGTGCCAAAATAAAAGCTCAAGGAGGTCAGTGTGTGTTTATAGCATATGGTTTATAGTGTCAAATAACGAATAAAAACCATCTCATCCGAGGAAATGGACTCTTGGACATGGATTATCATGATAATAACTAAGAACTTTCACTTTGATTCACTTAGTTTGCATGTTGGCTTGATGAATAGATGCTCAGCTGCGATCGGATTCGGATTCAAATAAGAGGCTGCTGCGGCCCGCCGTATGGGTTGATCAGAGAGGCTGCACAGTTTGACCGGATGATGTTGCTAAGTATCAGACCCTCGCGGCCTCAAAACACTACCGGCCCACCGGGAAAAGTCCCGACTCTCCCGATTGCCACTCCGCCCCTGGTGTCAGACATGTGCACACCTTTAATTAATTTATATTTTAGTCTTTATTTAAATTAGATGCATGGCATCTATTCTCATTTAAGCATGTGCCCAGAAACTGCAAGTTCTAATTCTGCGAGACCATGCAAACCCCTGTTCCTCCCCCTCTTCTACATCCAGAGCTGTGCGCAGACATCTCAGAGGGCAGGTTTTCAAGCAGAAAAAGGGCACCCCTCTCATAATTACAACAAAAATTACACAAAAATTAAGTTAGTTACATACTTTATGACATTTTTAAATTACTTACACAAAAAAATAAAATAAAAATAAACACACATACAAACAAATAAATAAATAAATTTACACTAAGTGCAAATAGCCCACCTTGTTGACAGAGGCTATTTACACTAACTTTGCCCACTGACGTCTGGTTGGGCCAGACAAAATTACAGAAGATTGCTGGATTGTCAACGGTAGTCTAGGGGGGTAAGGCGTGTGGCAGAAAGTTGCGAAGCAAATTGACCCGTGTTCGAATCCTCCTTTTGCCCGAACTTGGTCTGCTTCCTTTTCCCATCCCAAATCAGATTGGAAAGCCATTTATTTTCAATAAAAATTTAAAAAGCTTTTTTTCTGGCTTTTCAAGATGGCGCCTATGTGTTTGGCTTGCCGTCTTTTGCTTTCGTGGTTTCTATTCTGCTTGTTTGCTGTGTCTGTAACCTGCTGTACGCGTCTAGTCTACGCCAGTCAAGCTCTCCTAGACATCCGCTTCTCTGTTGTGGACTCATTCACGAACTTTCACACCTTGGACGTGGACTGCCCCTTCTACAAATCGCACGAGCCACTCCGAACGGTCATCCTGCACGATATCCGCCGGTAGTCGCTCAACACCTCGCGGAGAAAGCGGAGGAGGAAACGAGGAACCCGTGGACAATACATTGCGAAACTGAAGGCTTATCTATGAGCTGGCATTTCATTTCGGTGCAGCTCTGCTGCCTGGCGCCCGCTGGATGCAGTTTACCGGTGGCTCCGTCCTGTTTTTCCCCTGCAACAGTCCTGTCGCTCGGGCTGATCTCCACAGTGTTGGCCTCTGCTCCCGGCGGCAAGGAGTTAATCACGGAAATCTGCGCTCATTGGGAAAAGCATCTTCATCTCACGTTACTTTTCCTCCACCTAAGATGGCATTAATAAACGCCTGCTCTGTGGTGAATAAGACCTTTTTATTAAATTACTTCTACTCTTCACATAACTTGGATTTTATGTTCATCACAGAATCCTGGATAAAGGTTAGTGATTTAACTTCCTTCTCAGAACTGGTTCCAGCGAACTGTAAATTTTTTTAACTTTCCTGGGATTATAACAATTTTAAATAACTCTCTCTCCTCACGCTGCCGGTTTGTCCCTGTAACGGCCTTCCCCGGCTTTGAAGCTCAGCTTCTCCACCTAGACTGGAATGGTCCTGTCTGTCTAGGGGTGATATACCACCTTCCACATTCTACTAAGGATTTTCTACAGCAATTTACTGAGCTTATCGGCAATATTGCTACAAACTATGATCGCTTCCTACTGGTGGGTGATTTTAATATTCATGTTTGCTGTCTCTCAAATTCCTTGTCACTGGAGTTTATTAATTTAATAGATGCCTTTAATCTATCGCAGTGGATCAAAATCTCTACTCATATTCAGGGCCACTCGTTGGATCTTGTAATATCTTACGGGGCTCGATGTCACTAATATTATGTTCTCAGATTTTCTGCTCTCCGATCATAAGCCTATTTTATTCTCACTGTCTCTTCCGGAGCTCTCTCAACTCACTATTGCACCTGTTACATTGTCGCGGTCTTACTCTCCACAGTTTAGCAAACTTCGAATCTGTGCTTTGCTGATCTATGCTCACACTTGCACTTGGATCAACCATTATCTGACCTGTATTCGGATCAACATCTTAGCCTTTTAAATTCTGCCTGGCTTAAGGTAGCAAATGTGACTGCTTCCCTTAAGCCTCACAATGCAAACCAAAATCGAAACTGTGGCAAAACTCTGACACTCATCACCAAAGGCAAATTTGTAGAATGGCAGAACACAAATGGAAAAGGGACAGGCTACTTGTCTCATTCCAAATGTTCAAAGACTCTCTAACATCATATCAGAATGCTGCCTAGTCTACGAAAGCTGCTTATTTCTCGAACTTAATTGAATCCAATCACTCTAACCCAAAGGTTCTGTTTTCTGTCATTCAGTCTGGTGGTAATCCTTCTGTTAACACACTGTCTGTTGCCTCAGATGCTCTATGTGAAGGCTTCCTAAGATTTTTTATTAAAAAAAATACTAGCTTACGACTTAGTGTCTGCCCTAATTTAACTGTCCCCCCAATCTTGACACCTGCTTCTGCTTTTTGGGAGGTTTTTGATCCTATCAACCTCCAGACACTGAAGGATGTGATTGTCAAGCTCACACCTTCATTTTGTCCTGATGATATAATTCACCCGAGATTTTTTAAATGAATCATTGATTCGGTTGGGCCAGGTATGGTCTCTCTTATCAACAAGTGTCTCAAAACGTTCTCTGTTCCTGCCAGTCTTAAAGTGGCTACGGTCACTCCTCTACTCAAGAAGCCTTCACTAGATCCTTCTGTTTAAAAAAAAAAAATTGGCCTATCTCTGTCTTACCTTTCATTTCTAAGCTATTGGAGAAAATTGGGATGGATCAACTCCAACAATTTTTGTCTAATAATAGTATATATGAGGTTTTTCAATCTGGTTTTAGGTCTGCTCACAGCATTGAGTCCGCCCTCCTGAGAGTGCTAAACGATATTTATCTCTCTACTGATTCCGGAGATACTGTGGTTCTTGTTCTCTTAGATCTTTCACCAGCTTTTGATTCCATTGGCCCTACTCTTTTATCTAGACTTGAGTCTTGGGTGGGTCTAAAAGCTTCTGTCATGAAATGGTTTCAGTCATACCTGTCTGACAGAAAGTTTAGAGTAAAGATGGGTAATTTCTCCATCTCTATGGCACCTCTGACCTGTGGTCTTCCACAGGGCTCTATTTTGGCTCCTTCTCTATTTTCTCTATACATGCTACCTCTGGGCGCTATTCTAAGGAGTCATTTTTACGTGGACGACACTCAAATTTATATTCCAATCACGAGAATCAACCCTGCAGCGATGAATTTTCTTCTGCGATGCTTAGAGGAGGTTAATGCATGGCTAGCACACAATTTCCTCTTCCTAAATGAAGACACAACTGAGGTCATTGTTTTCGGCCTCAAATGAAAACTCTCAGTGTATAAGATAGAGACTCTATCGGCTTTTAAATCCCCAGGGGTGCGTAACTTAGGTGTTCTTGTTGACCAGCCTTTAAAATTTGACAAACAGATCTCATCTGTAATCAGTTCCAGTTTCTACCAACTTCATCTATTGGCTAAAATCAAAGGCTTTCTCACTCCGAAAACTCTGTAAATGGCTATTCATGCATTTATTATGTGTCGGCTAGATTACTGCAATTCCTTATATTGTGGTATATCAAGTTTTCAAATTGCTCGTCTTCAGTTAGTCCAAAATGCTGCGGCCAGACTTCCACATAAGTGTCGCAAATATGACCACATCTCTCCGATTCTCAAATCTCTACACTGGCTGCCAGTTTGACGGAGAATAGATTTCAAAATTCTACTCTTTTTAAATCTCTTCATAACTTAGCTCCTGCCTATCTCTCTGAACTTGTCCATCCCTACACTCCTTCCAGAAGCCTAAGATCCAACGACCGGGCTCTGCTGGTAGTCCCTCGCGTTAGACTCAAGCGTTGAGGGGAGTGTGCATTTGCGGTGGCAGAGCCACGACTCTGGAATTCCCTGCCCCTTGAGATTAAAACGGCCCCTACTCCTCTTCTCTAATGGTTGGTTCTACTATTTTATATTTGAGTTTAATACTGTTTTGCCACTACTGTTTTTACATTCTTTATTTGAGTCTGATACTGCTTTGCTACTGCTGTTTTTTTCGTGTTTTTTTTTTTCATTCTATATTTGAGTCTGATACTGTTTTGCCACTCCAGTTTTAAGGTTTCGCTTAACTTTGCTGCTCTTATTTGTGTTTTATGTGTTGTTATGCAGGTCTTACTATATTTTAATCTGGTTGTTCTGTAAAGCACTTTGGTCAGCCTAGTGACTGTTGTAAATGTGCTATTCAAATAAAGTGAACTTAAACTTGAACTTGAAAAAGTGTAAATAAAGTGTCTAACGTGTGTAATGACTAAAGTGTTTATCGGTTAGGGGTAGGTGTAGGGTGGGCTTTATTGTCCCAATAAGGTTGCATCCATGTAATGATTTAAATAAATATAATAATTTACACTCTGTCATTATTGCATACCGTTTAATGTAGAACAACACTGAGGTGCAAATATTATCTGCCACTATTTATAAGTATAAATAGCATCTATTTACATTCATTATACATATCTATTAACTCCACTAATACTCCCGCTGCGATGCACATGGTTGCTGGCTCACGCACCTGGTCAGACGTTTCGAGGGGCTCAGGCTCCAGGGCGATGATTCCTTTCGACCTCATCTCTGGTTCGGGCTCGTTCATCACAGAAAGCCGGTCTCCCTGGTATGAGGTGGGCTCTAGCAACTACATTGTGCCGGTCACGGCCGGTGGATAAATGGTCTCTGGAGGTTTGTTCGGAGTGGGGCTGGTGACGATGTCATCCACAGCGGGGGGGATGGTGTAGGCTGAACCACAGTTCACCGACATCCACTCGACAAACTTGGCGAAAGATCCTCGAGGACCCACACTAGGCAGCCAAGCCTTTGTGCGTTTGTTAAGACCTGTCAGATAAAATGCGCACAGGGCGTCAGAAAGTCTGTGTAACGAAGCAGGCTCCCGTACCGCCTCCTCTCCACCACCGGAGGGATCCGTCTCCGGAATATTAAACACCCTTATGAACTCAATATCCCATCATGCCTCTCACCTGGGACTGATTGCGCATACACCTGCACTGCACTGATTGCACACACACGTGCACCTCATTCACACTCACATAAAAGCCACTTCCACACTCCACTTCTCTGCGAAGTATTGCATTGCCCCGACTTTCAATTCCAAGCATTTATCTCTGTGTTTGCTGATCTGATTACTGACCTTGGACTGTGTATTCCGACCTCTGATCGTTCTCCGCCTGCCTTGACCCGGATTGCTTATTGGACTTTGCCTTTTGCTGCCTGCCCCGACTTCTGCCTGTGACCCCGATCTGCTCTGTGTTCTCTCCGTTGTTCTGTCTGCTGTTTATTTACCCTGCCTGTTGACCATTCTACTAAAAATCTGCAAATGGATCCCTCAGCGTCTGCGACATCATTACAGTCTGTAAGGCCCGCCAGATTTAGAAATACACTTGTGTGGGCCTCAAGGCTTTGCTGCTCCTGCTCCAGGCAAAGCAGCATTACAGCAGGTGAGTCCATGTTGTAGCGGTTGGGTTCGTCCTTCTGTTACGGTTTGGTGTGATGAATGAAAGCGCATGACGAAAGAGAAAATCCAAGAACAATATTTAATAACAAACTCATAGGTACATAGAAAAGCGCAACAAAGGGAACATATCACATGGGATAAAAGACAAAATCTTGTACAGGGAAAATTCTTATCTTGAATTTTGGGGGCATTTTTATTTATTTTGGTGGCATTTCCGACTCTGCACAATGCAATTTTATATCAACGCCAGATTCGCTTGCTTGTTTAGCTTAAAGGCCCCCTGAAATCAAAATTTTAAGTTTTTTTTTTAGCTTTTAGTATGAATATGTTAGGCTTGAAGTTATTAATAATCTGGTGTGTTCCAAACCAATGACAAAATTCGCATTTAGGAGATATTCAAAACTTACTGTCCCACACTTCCGCTAAAATGGATCACGGATTTCTATGACGTCACCGCGGACTTTAGCTTCTCATCACATCTTCTGTACAATCAAAAGCGTTCCGCCCCCTATGCTATAAATACCACCTGGCCAAAGTGACCATCGTTGACACGTCGTGGAGATATATGGGTTTTTTCCAGGGTCGATATTGTCCCCACCGCTTTTGAAACAACTCATGGCATGGATGTACCTAATACAAATAAATAAAACATCTCCATTTAACTAGCAGGGCATTCATTTCATTTGTTTGTCAAATAAGAGGCGTTCTAGCCCTGAAATGTGTTGTTTTTTAAATCAAGCTGCTGTCTTCACTCAGACGCATATTTCAATCTATCGCTGTTGTGGAGACTCTCTTTATCACAAAACAAAATGCACACAAATGTGTCCCTGCTTGATATACAACCACTGATAAACATATTTGGTTTTGATGTAAAAAAAAAAAAAAAAAAACTATACGAGTGTGGATTAGAAGCCAGAACCTCTGACACGCTTGGTAGTTCTCCCACTAGACCATTAAAGCACACAAGCTACATTGGCGGATCTATAGATTTATTCACGTGAAAATTCTTGGCACTAACAATATATATTAGTAGATCTCATTAAATGGCCAATTAAACCCAATGTACTATTGAAATAGATTTCTGGACATCGTAATGTTATATTTTCCGAAAATTGTTATTGTACACATATATTGTACGTATATCTTAGCATTGTATAGAAAATAGCATTTTTTAATCTAAATGTGTATATCAAAAGAAAAACAAAAGAAAAAGTTTAAATTAAAAAGCTACCTCTAGTAAAACAGTGCGTATGCACAGCCTAGAGTGTGCGGATGGTGCGCACACATTTATGTAAAGTTTTTTTTTTTTTTTTTTAATCCAGATATGTGCATGGAAAATTGCATAGGCCCTATGCACATTTCACTGCCCATTTTGTGTAATCGCAATGTTTATACATCAGGCCCCATTTTTGCTTAAAAAAAATCTAATTTTAAAATCTAATTAAAACAAATCTAAAAAATTGTGAATAGACTTTCACCCCAAAATTGTGTGGACCTACAATAATAACTAATGACAAATAACAGCCCTAAAATGAAAAACAATTCATAGTCCATAATAAATGACCTTCACTTCACTGTTTGACTCATGTAGGAAAGACAATTAATATCAGAGATCTCAATAATATATCAGTTGCTTCTCCTAGACAGCCACAGGGATGAATGTAACTTCAGTCAGATTTTTATCCTGAGAAAAATCTCAAACGTGAGTTTGAGATCTCAACAGATTTGCCAAGATACCAAAATCTGTAATAAAGTCTCAACAGCTCATACATTTCTCATCAAATTCTCTTCTATCCACATACATTTCATGGCTTTATTACCGTATGTCCCTGAACTCGTTTGTGCCAATTTCTGCTGGGTAATTTCTATTATTATGGTTGTATAGTTAAAAGCAGGATAACTCAAGATCTCCATTAAGTCTCCTGAGCAATAACATCCAGACTGTCTTGTCTGAGCCAGTCCAGACGCTCTTAGCGGCCTTGTTTAGCTTTTCTTCCCCTCCATGGCGATCATTCATGCCTCATAACGCTCCTCAGAGAATCCTCTTCTACCCATGTGCAATAAGTGAAAATATTGGTGCGAGAGATGGTCGAGAGCTATTCAGAGATATTGGACACCAAAATTCAATAACTTGAAGGAGCCGCGATCACAGAGGAGAAGCAGGCAATTTTCAAAACCGCTTGCGTCCTAAGCGAAAGAACACACTTCCTCGTGTCAAATCGTGATAAGAGTGAAGGTGGAACGGGGTAATTATCATGGCCGATTTACGCTGATGTGGAATTCACAAACAAGATCATCTGTGCCGTCTGAATGCAAAGTTGATCTTTGGGAAAGTGAGCTTCATTGTGGTTTTATTTTATGATTTGTTGTTTCCAGCCTCAGGTGGTCACATTCAGAGCTTTGCTGATGAGAATTTCATGCAGTGCTTGTTTGAGACGAGCCGTCTTTCCTCGCTGAACATTGAGTGTGGCGGCCGCCCGTCTGAAGTGTGAACTGAATTATAGATATCTAATTTCAGCTCGACTGCCGGCCACCAGGCCCGCGGTGAGTAGCATGGATATTTTATCACCACCCCAGAAATAAATAAAAGCAGTTTGTCCCTAGGAAGAAAGAAATCAAGCAATTGCGCTGAAGAAAAATGAGAGGGATTGGAGTTTAGAGAAACTCTGGAAACTTCTAGAATCTGAGCGCTGCCATCAAGCTTGAGTTTCCAGCTGCACGTTCAACTGAGGTTCTGGAAGGTTCAGCTCCATCA